>NC_064623.1:198894943-199219943 GCF_023898315.1 Schistocerca nitens | reverse complement strand
CCCGTGCAGACTTCCTCCGTACCTCGACCTCCGAGCCTTCGACCGGTACTTCCACCAAACGACCTCCCAAGAAGGCACATAGGAAGCACAGTTCTTCTTCTCCGCCACGGCGCATTTCTTCTCCTGCGCCACCCAGCGGTTGCCGCCCCAGGCCATCCTCCGTTTCGCCTGGCCGCACCGCTGGTAGCCGAACATCTGGCCGTTCACCGGCGGAGGACACTCCCCCTCCTGGCCATGTTCCCAAGATGGCCGATGATCCTATAGACCCAATGGATGATGACTGTCCACCTACTGATAGCGGCGGCAGTGCTCGCTCGAAGCCAGGCCCTCAGCGGCCTTCGAGGTGACCCCTTCTTTCATCTTCCTTTTTTCTTACGATGGCACTTATTCACTGGAATATTCGCAGCATTCGCTCCAACTGAGAGGACTTGAAGTTGCTGCTCCGCTTGCACCGTCCGCTCGTCGTAGCCCTCCAGGAAACGAAGCTACGCCCATGCGATCAAATTGCCTTGGCACACTACACCTCTGTGCGTTTTGACCTACCCCCTGTGGTAGGTATCCCAGCTCATGGAGGGGTTATGTTGCTGGTCCGGGATGATATCTACTATGATCCCATCACGTTGCACACCGGCCTGCAGGCAGTTGCCATCCGCATTACTCTCCCCACTTTTACATTTTCCATTTGTACCGTTTACACTCCATCGTCATCTGCCGTTACCAGGGCAGACATGATGCAACTTATTGCTCAGCTACCTGCTCCATTTTTGTTAACTGGAGACTTCAATGCTCACCATCCCCTTTGGGGCTCTACAGCATCCTGCCTGAGGGGCTCCCTGTTAGCAGACCTTTTTAACCAGCTCAATCTTTTCTGCCTCAATACTGGCGCCCCTACTTTTCTTTTGGACACATCTCACACCTATTCCCATTTAGATCTCTCTATGTGTACTCCCCAACTTGCATGCCGGTTCGAGTGGTATGCACTTTCTGATACATATTCGAGCGACCACTTCCCGTGTGTTATCCATCTCCTGCAGCATACCCCCTCTCCGTGCTCATCTAGTTGGAACATCTCCAAAGCAGACTGGGGGCTCTTCTCTTCCAGGGCGACCTTTCAGGATCAAACATTCGCAAGCTGCGATAGTCAGGTCGCACACCTCACGGAAGTCATTCTCACTGCTGCTGAACATTCCATCCCTCACCCTACTTCTTCTCCACGTCGTGTACCGGTCCCCTGGTGGACCGCAGCATGTCGAGACGCTTTACGTGCTTGTTGACGTGCTTTACGCACCTTTCACCGCCACCCTACAGTGGCGAATTGTATCAATTATAAACGATTACATGCACAGTGTTGTCGTATTCTTAAAGAAAGCAAGAAAGCCAGCTGGACTGCTTTCACAAGCACCTTCAACAGTTTTACTCCTTCTTCTGTTGTCTGGGGTAGCCTGTGCCGGCTATCTGGCACTACGGTCCACTCACCAGTTTCTGGCTTGACGGTCGCGAATGACGTCCTTGTGGCCCCTGAGGCTGTCTCCAATGCCTTCGGCCGCTTTTTTGCAGAGGTTTCGAGCTCCGCTCATTACCACCCTGCCTTCCTCCCCCGCAAACAGGCAGAGGAGGCTAGGCCACCTAACTTCCGCTCCTCGAATCGTGATAGTTATAATGCCCCATTCACCATGCGGGAACTCGAAAACGCACTTGGCCGATCACGGTCCTCCGCTCCAGGGCCTGATTCTATTCATATTCAGATGCTGAAGAACCTTTCTCCTGCGAGTAAAGGTTTTCTTCTTCGTACTTACAATCGCATCTGGATTGAGGGACATGTTCCCGCATGCTGGCACAAGTCTATTGTTGTCCCGATTCCTAAGCCGGGGAAGGACAAGCACTTGCCCTCCAGTTATCGACCCATCTCGCTTACCAGCTGTGTCTGTAAAGTGATGGAGCGAATGGTTAACTCTCGGTTGGTTTGGCTGCTCGAGTCTCGACGCCTACTTACCAATGTACAATGTGGATTTCGTAGGCGCCGCTCTGCTGTTGACCATCTGGTTACCTTGTCGACCTTCATTATGAATAACTTCTTGCGGAAGCGCCTGACCGCGGCTGTGTTCTTTGATTTGGAGAAGGCTTACGACACCTGTTGGAGGGCGGGCATTCTCCGCACCATGCATACATGGGGCCTTCGCGGTCGCCTCCCTCTTTTCATTCGTTCCTTTTTAATGGATCGACAGTTCAGGGTACGTGTGGGTTCTGTCCTGTCAGACACCTTTTCCAGGAGAATGGGGTGCCACAGGGCTCAGTTTTGAGCGTCGCTCTCTTCGCCATAGCGATCAATCCAATAATGGATTGCCTCCCAGCTGATGTATCAGGCCCCCTTTTCGTGGATGATTTTACCATCTATTGCAGCGCGCAGCGTACGTGTTTCCTGGAGCGCTGTCTTCAGCGTTCTCTTGACCGTCATTACTCCTGGAGTGTCGCCAATGGCTTCTGTTTTTCTGCCGAGAAGACGGTCTGTATTAACTTCTGGCGCTACAAAGAGTTTCTCCCACCATCCTTAAGACTCGGTCCCGTTGCTCTCCCATTCGTGGAGACAACAAAATTTTTCGGTCTTACCTTTGACAGGAAACTTAGTTGGTCTCCACATGTGTCATATTTGGCTGCCCGTTGTACCCGTTCTCTAAATGTCCTCCGTGTTCTCAGTGGTATGTCGTGGGGAGCGGATCGAAACGTCCTACGTCGCCTATATCGGTCCGTCGATCGTCCGCTCCAAGCTGGATTATGGGAGCTTCGTATACTCCTCTGCACGGCCATCCATCTTACGCCGCCTCAACTCCATACAACATCGGGGTTTATGACTTGCGATCGGAGCGTTTTATACTAGTCCCGTCAAGAGTCTTCATGCTGACGCTGGTGAGTGGCCATTTACCTACCGGCGCGATACACTGCTTTGTCGGTATGCCTGTCGGCTACTGGCAATGCCCAACCACCCGTCTTATCGTTCCTTTTTTGATGACTCTCTCGACAGTCAATACAGGTTGTATGTCTCTGCCCTGCTACCCCCTGGAGTTCGCTTTTGGCACCTCCTTCAACATCTTGATTTTTCACTCCCTGCAACCTTTCGAGTGGGCGAGAGCCACACGCCACCTTGGCTCCAGGCTCAGGTTCGCGTCCACCTTGACCTCTGCTCGATCCCGAAGGAGGTTACCCCCGGTTCAGTCTACCACTCCCGTTTTATCGAACTTCGTTCGAAGTTCATTAATATGAACTTCATTTATACAGATGGCTCTAAGACCACTGACGGGGTCGGGTGTTCTTTTATTGTTGGGGCACAAAGTTTCAAATACCGGCTCCATGGCCTTTGTTCGGTCTTCACAGCTGAGCTCTTTGCCCTCTACCAGGCTGTCCTTTACATCTGCCGCCACCGACATTCTGCATATGTCATCTGCTCCGATTCCCTGAGCGCTATCCAGAGCCTCAGTGATCCGTACCCGGTTCACCCTTTCGTGCACCGGATCCAATGCTCTCTTCAGCAGCTGGTGGACGTCGGTTCTCCGGTTAGCTTTATGTGGGTTCCTGGCCATGTCGGTATCCCTGGGAACGAAGCTGCAGATGCCGCGGCCAAGGCTGCGGTCCTCCAGCCTCGGACAGCTTCTTGTTGTGTCCCTTCATCAGATTGTAGCAGGGTAACTTGTCGGCGCATTTTATCGCAGTGGCATGCCGATAGGGCTGCACTTACAGACAACAAACTTAGGGCCCTGAAACCTCTTCCCGTGGCTTGGACGTCGTCCTCACGCCCTTCTCGGCGGGAGGAGGTCGTTTTGGCCCAGTTACGAATTGGCCACTGCCGGTTCAGCCATCGCCATCTGCTGACGGCTGCGCCGGTGCCGTTCTGCCCATGTGGGCAATTGCTGACGGTCCGCCACATTTTAACGGTCTGTCCGGGTTTTAACACCCTGCGTCTTGATCTTGGCCTGCCATGTACTGTAGAAGCCATTTTAGTGGATGACCCACGAGCAGCTGCTCGCATTCTTCATTTTATCAATTTGACAACCCTCTCAAAGGACGTTTGATTCTGCTGTTTTCCTTTTTTAATCCTATGCCTGTCAGTCTCTCTTTTATCGTGTTTTCCGTTTCGTTGCTGTTTTAAACTTGACTCACGGTGCATTCCTCACGTAGTCTGGGCGCTAATGACCGTTGAAGTTGTGCGCCCTAAAACCACAAAAAAAAAAAAGCTCACTGCCTGATTCGCAGATGCAAGCAGGAGTGCTGGGAAAGGTATGTCTCCACCATTGGCCTCCGTACCTCTCCATTGTGGGTTTGGGCCAAGATTAGGAGACTCTGTGGCAATCATACCCTCGTCAGTGTACCTGCACTTCCACTGATTGGAACAGTCTGCACTGATTCAGACACAATTGCAAACCACTTAGCAGAGCATTTTGCTCAGAGTTCCACTTCTGTGAATTACCCACTGTCCTTTTACTCCCTGAAGGAGTCGTTGGAACGTCGGAGCCTTTCATTTCACACGCGCCACCCAAATCGTACAATGCTCCGTTCAGTGAAAGGAAATTCCAAAGTGCCTTAGCCACTTGCCCTGATACGGCTCCCGGGCCCAATAGCATCCACTGTCAGATGCTCTAACACCTCTCAGTGGACTGCCACCGATTCCTCCTAGACCTTTTCGATCATATCTGCATTGAGGGTTAGTTCCTGTCACAATGGTGAGAAAGCATCGTAATCCCCGTGTTGAAACCTGGCAAGAACCCACTGGATTTGGACAGCTACTGCCCCATTAACCTCACCTACTTTCTTTGCAAGTTGCTCGAACCCATGATGAGCCGGAGATTGAGTTGGCTAGTTGAGTCTCAGGGGCTTCTGGCTCCATCTCAGGGTGGGTTCCGTAAGGGCCGCTCTGCCACCAATAATCTGGTATACCTGTTGTCTGCCATCTGTACAACTTTTGCCCACCATCAGCATCTGCTCGCCATCTTTTTTGACATGTGGAAGGCATACGATATGACATTGCAACATCACATCCTCTCTACGCTTCATGGTTATGATCTTTGGGGTCCCCTCCCAATTTTAATACAAAATTTTCTGTCGCTTGGTTCCTTCCGTGTGCAAGTTGTGGCCTCCTATAGTTCCTCCTGAGTTCAGGAGAATGGGGTCCCACAAGGATCTGTATTAAGAGGCTGCCTCTTTTTGATAGCAATTAATGGGCTTGCTGTGGTGGTGGAATGCCTGTCTCATCTTCCTTGTAGGCTGACGACTTGTGCCTGTACTATAGCTCCACTGGCATTGCAGCTGCTGAACAGCAGCTTCAGGGTGCTACCCAAAATGTGCAGTCTTGGGCTGTAGCACATGTCTTCCAGTCTTCGGCTGCCAAGACCTGCATTATGCTTTTGTCAGCGACACGCTGTTCAACGTGAGCCATGGCTTTATCTTGACACCAAACCTCTCGTGTTGTGGAGACGCATCAGTTTTTGGGATCGGTTTCCGATACCTGGTTGACTTGGCTGCCTCATATTTGGCAGCTTAAACAAATGTGCTGTCGGCATCTTAATGCTCTTCATTGCTTGAGTCACACCAACTGAGGTGCCGATCGGTCTACCCTCCTACGGCTGTACCAGGCATTAATTCAGTCCTGCCTAGATTATGGAAGCCTGGCTTATGGTTCGGTGACAGTGACCAAACAGGCTGTCGGTGCACCAGCCATGGAGATTGGCCTTTTGGAGTGTGACCTCTGGTCAGTTTTGCGGCAGAAGGTACCTCGCACCTGGGGTGAAGAATGGCACGCCCTTCCCTCACCCAACAAACTTCGGGCCATCGAGGAGGCTACCGGTGTGCGGCACTCCTCCTTGCGGGTCTCTCACGTGGACTCCGTTGTCCTTTGCTGGCTGAGCATTGGTCACACCTGGATAACGCACAGCTATTCATTGCAGCATGAGGTCCCACCTTTGTCGCTGTGGGTCACCTTTGACTGTGGTCCTCGTTTTGTTGGACTGTTCGCTTTTAACGCTGCTCAGGCAGATGTTTGCACTTCCTGATATGATACCTAAACTTTTATCAGATGATGTTGTGATGGCAGATTTTGTTTTGAGTTTAATTGATGCAGGGGGTTTTTATCGCTTGATCTAAGTGTGTGTCATTTTTTTTTTTTTGTAGAGTCTGGCATTTGGTCTACGAATTTAGACTGGGGTTTTTAGTGGGTTTCTTGGTGGTTGGCTTTTCCCTTTCCTTTTTTTTGTTTTATTTTTATTTGTTTTTATGGTCGGCCAACCACTGTCACACTCCGTGTGATTCCAATTCCTTTTGTCAGGTCTCTGTCTCTGTCTTTCTTGTCCTGTGTTGTTGTCTCTTGTCATCTCCATTGTTTGTTTTTATTCCTTGTGGTGGTTTAAAGTTCATGGAAAAAGGGACATATGGCCCTAGTAGTCTGGTCCCTTCAATCCCACAAACCAACCAATCATCTCAAGGATGACAATGGGAATTGAAGTTGCTGAAGTATTGGGAACTGTAGATTAATATCAACTTGTGTGATGGATGAATCTTTGGAATGTCAGACTCGTGACCCAATAAATGGATGGTATTAAGGACAAGCCATCAGCAACTTACATTCATTACATGGGTTACAGTACATGTGTATCTGCTGTAGCTGCTTCCGTTCTTCCTTTTGCTTAAGAATTCAAAATTGGACACATGTAAATTAAAATGGTTCATCCTTGGATCAAATTCAAACTAGCTGCCTATGTCTTCTCAACTTAGTTCCATTTGCAACAAGGCAACCAGACAAACTTTTTCCCTTTATCTATATATCTTCTGAAGCATCAGACTCTGACACATCTGCTATAGTCACTGGCATTCAGAGACTCATCAGTACGGTTATCAAGTAATTATTCAAGGTAAGATAAGTTTCTTAAGAACTGGTTCATAAATTTTTATTTAGGGACACAGATACGAATAGATGTGCAAAAACTCAAGGAAGCATCACCTCTGTCAGAGGTGGGATTAAGACCTACAACCCCTGGGAAAGCATCTGTCTTGCCCTACACAGCCTCCACAGGCAGGCACCACAGCGGTTATGACCAGACAGTGATCAGCCTGTCACCACAGTCACACCTTTTCATGGCAGCATATTTACTTCTTCCCCAGGCATCAGCATGAAAGTGACAAGAAGAAATAACATTGGAAGCAAGTAGTTGCAATGGCTCACTTGTAGCATTCAGTTGGAGACAGTTGACACTCTGATTCAAGAATACAAGTTTTTGGTTTCAGATGCATGTGGGAGATATGGCACGCCACTGAGTACTATAGAGATATTGGAAGAATTATGTTGAAACAGGCACTACCAGCAGAATTCCTTGCTCGAGCAGGAAGAGACTGAGTGCAAAGCAGGGCCATATGGAGCTTGTGTGTAGGAGCTGTCCTCCTCGTTTCCTAAATATGAAGCAGTTGATGTGAGTGACCAACTCCAGTTTGAATGACACAGTTAACTGAAGGCTGAGGAAAGCTGTACTGCTTGCCCAACGATCAACTGTAAAACAGGAACTCAGTGAGGAAAATGTGCTACATTGGCTGGCAGTTGCAGAGTTCTGTGTGAATGCAGCATGGGAAGATGCATTTTTCACACATAAGGTATCTAATGATTTTTCATCTTCTGCTGCTTGCTTTTCTGTCCGAGAGCCAGTGGAAAATCCGTTGGTGACGGGAAAACATCAAACATGAGATGAGAAAATTTGAGCTAGTTCTAGTTCACTTCATTCTTGTAACTGAAATAGACTACTTCCAATTATGTTTTGATTATTACATTCTGTTTACTTAATCTGTGCCAACATACATGAAAAGATATAAATCAAGAGAGCAATGTTTTAAAGCTATTTTTTGTTATTTTTGATTTGCCCGGCTTCCACTCTAATGCTATCCACTGGACTTGGCCCAAAATAATCAAAACATTTCTTCTAACATTATCTCCCTGTCTCTCTCTCTCTCTCTCTCTCTCTCTCTCTCTCTCTCTCTCTCTCTCTCTCAGGAACCAGGCTATTAGAATGGCTTGTAGTTTCTAAATAGTGTTCAAATATTGAAACTGGTCTGTGTGCTGTAGTTAATTGATGGAGTGTGCTCTTCTTCCTATGGTGGGCATAGTATAATAAAGAATGTCATATTTGTTTGCATTGGACAAATTTTTTCTGAAGGTGGACTACAGCATTGAAATTGTTCTTCCTGTAAATGGAGAACAAATGAAACTATTGACACTGCATCATGTAATTTCCATCTTGCTTGCTCCATAGCCTGATAAAGCACAGCATTGTTAAGAGGCCATCTGATCTCAACAATTGATCATCTTGCCTAGTTAGTGCTACATACCAATAGCAAGAGCAGGCACTAAATTTCCTTGCTAAGTGGCAATCTGTCTTACATTCCTGCACCTTT
Source organism: Schistocerca nitens (assembly GCF_023898315.1). Classification (NCBI taxonomy): domain Eukaryota; kingdom Metazoa; phylum Arthropoda; class Insecta; order Orthoptera; family Acrididae; genus Schistocerca; species Schistocerca nitens. Next base: position 199,211,522 of record NC_064623.1, on the reverse strand, counting down.
CAATAGGAGCAAATGATATGAGGAGTGGGGAGTAACCATAATGCCACTTGTCTCTGACACTTCATACCCTCATCTCTCCACAAACATTGTTAAATTGATTATCATATATGTAAATCTGGCAGGAGGCATAGTATGATCACATCACAGCACACAGAGATGGCTCCCACAAGGAAGGAGCACACCTTTGGAGATGCTAGTAACCATGGGACATACTTCTGGAAGGCTTTCATCATCATCTACTATGTCTGCTCACAAGCGAACATTGAATGAGTTACAGCCACAGACAATTCTTCCATCAGTGTCACAGTTCCTTGTTGTTTCTCATTTGGACGAAGGTCAAGACTCCTCGAAAGTCAACCCTTTCATTATTCAGAAAGGTGTCGACATGATTAATTGCAGTTCCTGTAAAGTCTTGTTCCCGATGACGAAATGGCACATTTTTGTTAGAAGCAGTCAGTGCCATTCAGGCACAAAAGTTGCTCTGAACTTCACTGCTACACACCTTCCCTGTCTGGGTGGAAGTGCAATGCACTTTAAATTCATCATGCAGCGTGGTTTATACACACTCACTCGATGGATTGTCCAATGAGGAAATACGACCTTGTCAGACTGGTAGTTTTGTAACAACTGTACATAGTCATGAAAAGGGTTGACAAGGACTTGGTACCAACCTGTACTATCTTCTTGATATTTGACAGAGTTCAACTTCAATCAAACATTAAAGTGGGCTACAAGATAATTTCATTTCACCCTTACATCCCAAACCTAGGCATTGCTAACAGTGTCAGTGGTTTAATCATACCAGCCAGTCGTGTTCAAATCCGGGAAAATGCTTGTCATGAGGCAAGGATGACCATGCTGCTTCCTCTCATGATTGCCCTATTTTCAAAGATGAACATCTTTTTCAGGAAATCAGAGGGAAGGAAAAGGTGTTGACACTTGCTGCTCGTAAGTTACTCTCAAGTCACAAGCCCACTGTGCCTCCCACAGGTAAATATAGCACTGTCCTTGCATCTCCTCAGCCTACTAAGGAGGCAGCCCCGCAGACTTGTGATCTCACCTTTGATGCCACAGTCATCAGATCGGCCAGCGCAAATATCGTCCATTCAACCTCCCCATTATCACCTGCTCACTCTAGTGACATTCGATGACCGTCACTTTCATAGCGTCGACGATCAGGTAACTAATATTAAAGAAGTTATTCTTACAGCCATGGAATGTTCAATACCTCAGACATCCGATTTATCTTGGCAATTCCTTGGTTGAACGAGGCGTGAGTGGCAACATGCTCTTTTGGTTTTCCACCACCATCCTACTTTGGCCAACTGTATCCACTATAAGCAGTTATGTGTGTGATTCTGTCGCATCATCCGCAATAGCAAGAAGGCAAGCTAGGACTTCTTTACTAGCTCTTTTGACATGATTACTCCCTCCTCTGAAGTTTGGAGTCAAATTCGACAGTTATCTGGTGCACCTAGTTTCTCCCCGATCTCTGGGCTCACTGTCATGCGTGATACCTTAGTGGACCCAGTCGCTATTTCTAATTCATTGGGTCAACACTTTGCTGAGATTTCAAGCTCTTCAAATTACCCGCCAGCCTTTCCCCTGAAGAAATGTACAGCAGAAGTTCGACCCCTTGCTATCTCCTCTGTAAATGGCGAAAGCTAGAACACTGTTTTCTCCATCCGGGAACTCCAGCACGCACTCTCTTCCACCCCGGGACCAAATGTTATCGACATCCAAATGTTGCTGCATTTACCTGTGCTACCTCCTTCGCCTTTATAATCGAATTTGGACCGAGGGTACTTTTCCCAGAAGATGGCAGGAAGCTATTGTCGTTATTGTTCTGAAACCTGGAAAGGACAAACATCTCCCCTCTAGCTATCCCCCATTCCTCTCACGAGTAGTGTAAATAAGGTTTCAGAGCATATGGTGGATTGCCGTTCAGCCTGGTGGCTAGAGCCCTGAAGTCTTTTAACACCTGCCCAGTGCAGTTTGAAAAAGCATCGTTATGCAGTTGACCACCTTGTTGCTCTCTCCACTTCATCATGAAAAATTTTCTCAGGAAACTCCAAACAGTAGCAATATTTTTTGATCTGGAGAGAGCATAAGATACCTGTTTGAGGACAGGCATCCTCCGCACACTGTTCTCTAGGGGCTTTCGAGGTTAGCTGCCCCTTTTTAATTGCGAATTTATGGCAGAGCGCATATTTAAAGTGCGATTGAACACTACGCTCTCCCGTACTTTCTCCCAAGAAAACGGGGTACCCCAGGGCTCCATGCTAAGTGTTGTACTGTTTGCCATTGCCATAAATCCAATTATGGATTGTCTACTTCCCGATGTCGCGGGCACTTTCTTTGTGGACCCTTTTGCGATCTACTACAGCTCTCAATGGACCAGCCTTCTTGAACGAAGTCTTCAAGGATGTCTCAATCGCCTCCACTCTTGGAGCATCGAAAACAGCTTCCGCATTACTCCCAATATGACTGTTTGTCAATTTCTGCCGTCGTACATAGGTTCTCCGGCCTTCCCTACATCTAGGTCCTGTCAACAAACCATTTGCGGAGGTCGCTAATTCTTGGTTCTTGCGTTTGACAGGAAACTGAGCTGGTCCTCCCACATATCCTATCTTACGGCTCGCAGTCTGTGATCTCTCAACATCCACTGTGTCCTGAATGGTACCTCCTGGGGAGCGAACTGAGTGGTCCTTCTCTGCCCCTATCACACCTTAGTACACTCTAGTACACTTGAAATTGGTCTGTAGAATCATAGTTTACTCCTCTGCTTGGACGTCTATTCTTCTGCGTCTCTACTCTGCCCACCACTGTGGATTGCGTTTAGCATCTGGAGCTTTTTACTCCAGCCCTGTGGAAAGCCTTTATGCTGAGACTGCTGAACCTCTGCTGTCCAATCGGGGAGCTGTCCTTCTGACAATGAGTCATTATGCTAGCCATCTGCCTTCCATGACTGCTAATCTGGCCCATGACATTTGTTTTTGGCAGCTTCTTGGATTTAGGGTATGCAGGCCGCCCTTACTCTCTACTACCACCAGGAGTCTGCTTCTGTCAATTGCTATGTTCACTTCCCTTCCACTTTCCTAAAACTTTGTTGACAATTAGGGGTAGAGCACCACCTTGGCTTCGCCCCGGACCTGCCTGCTCAGTGACCTTTGTCAGTTTCCCAAGGAAGGTACCCCTCCCTCTCTTGTTTATCATCAGGCATTTGCTGCTCTATGTGTACAAATGAAGGATGCCACATTTATTTACACTGATGGCTCCAAAACATCATTTGGTGTAGGGAGTGCTAATATTGTTGGTGACACCCCTAATAAATTTAGGCTTCCCGACCAGTGTTCAGTTGTAACTGCGGAATTTTACGCTGTTCTCCAGGCTGTCCAATACATCTGTCGCCATCAGCAGTTACAGTATATTATATGCTCAGATTCACTTGGCTCTCTCCTCAGTCCCCAAGCCCTCTACCCTGTCCACCCTCTGGTCCACCAGTTTCAGGACTATCTCCACTTGTTCCACATGAGGGCCATCTCTGTGGTGTTCCTCTGAATGCCAGGACACATTGGTATCCATGGAAATGAAGTGGCACATATAGCAGCCAAGGCTGCGGTCTCTCTTCTTCAGCCTGCTGTTCGCATGGTTCTCTTAACCGATCTACAGAAAGTTTTATGTCACCGTGTTGCTTTTTCATGGCACTCACATTGGTCTGCAGTTCCCAATAATAAATTGTGGGACGTGATAGCTCTTCCTTGTGCTTGGACCTCTTCCCCCAGACCTCATCATCAGGAGAAGGTAATTTTAACTACTCTCTGGATAGGGCACTGTCTTTTTAGCCATCGACATCTGTTAAGTGGTGGTTCTCCCGTGCTTTGTCCCCACTGCTCTCAACTGTGCCCCTATTTTACTCTGTTATGCACCTGTCTTCAGCTGTCACCTGATATGTCTTCCATTTTAGCAGATGACACGAGCTCAGATGATTGCAATCTCGAGTTTATTAGTATCAGTGAGATGACATCAGCCATCTGAAGCTCTTTTTGGGGACAAACAACCCACCTTGTATAGTGGTTTCCTAAGCTTCCCCTCTGTTTCTTAGTTTACCTACATTTTTGAGTTTCTACTCTCATTGCTCCTGATTTCCAGTTTTGTTCTTTACCTTTTCCTAAGCCACAGATTGGGCACTAACGACCGTAGCAGTTTTGCATCCTAAAACCATAACAAAACAGGCTGTTACAACCAAAATGGATATGCTTCCCATTCAGAGGATTAATAACTTACCACTGCTGTAACCCCACGGCAAACTGTGGACATTCATGGACCTGATTAAGATATGTTGCTTTTATCTATTTCTCTACTTTTTGTTCCCATTTTAATTTTTCTCATTTTATTTATTGTGTATGTCATTGAGACCCCTAGCCCTTTGCCTGCCCCAGTCCACTTATGCCCCTGCTCATGTTTATTGGACATGTTCACATTGGTCACATTGTGCTGCTGCTGTCACATCACCTTCCATCTGTATTAGTCATGATCACAGAGGATACACCAGGGCAAAATACAAAGAAGCTTCGAAATTGCCCACATCAACTGCTCTAGCATCTTCCTGATAAAATGCTACAGTGTATCAAAAATGGAGTATGAATGCATTGTCTGTAGCTCTATCGAACAGTGATCTTACAGACTATTTTAAGCCTTCCATTTTGACACTTTGTATCTCCTCCAGGTGATGTAAGATTTCCCTTTTGCACATCACAGAATCCAAAATTACATTGCAGTTGGATTTTGTATAAATGTTTAATTAGCTACTTGTAATAGTTCTAACTACATATAAGGACTGCCTAATGTTAAATCATGACTACTGAGTACCACACTTGTTCATGGTAATTTGCTGGATAAGCTGTGTATCCACATGGACTTATGGTTCATTTTGTTGCAGGATATAAAATTTTGGAGATGTTGGAACTCCCATACTGGTGTGCTGTTTCCTCACTCCCACTGTTCCTCTCTGCAGTGTCAATATGAATACATGTTAAGCTGTCACAATACTTTTGCATTGTGATGCCTAGATCATCGATCCCACTGTCACATAGTCAACTCAAAGACATGTACACTATCTTCTTTGTAAATTAGACATACATTTCTGCATAGCACCTTAACGCCATCCATAGTATTAAGTGTTTGCTATGAAACACACAAGTCTCACTTCTCTATGTGTACAGCTACAATGCAGTGAGGCTGGTTCACTGATGCCAGTGGCCACAGATGAATGCCATCAACAGCTATTTGGATGCCCACAGTGCTATGTTTGTCACATTTGCAGTCTGCTGAAGCCAGTTGAACTGCAGTAATTCATGACTGTAGTATGGTGACTAACAGACTGTGTGCTCACACACACACACACACACACACACACACACACACACACACACACACACACACACACACACACACACAAAATACATATTTTCACATAGCGGGAAAATAACTTTCTGGATCTGAACCAACACTGTACCTTGAACTGTCTACGTGCATCAGTAAGAAGCAACCTAAAAGGGTTGCATGGCCCTCTATCTTAAGTATCTGTGACCACATCATCAACATGCCCCAGGACAGGTAATAGCATGTTAGATTCAAACTTATGAACCCTGACGATGAATTATTCTAAGATGCAATTCTCTGGGACAGGTCAGTCTGTCCATAAATAGACAAATCTTATAAAATAATAATGTACAGTTGAGGTCAGTGTCCTCCAGTTGCATAGGTATGCAGTCATTACATTATTTGCAAAAAGATAACATTGCTATGATCGGGATTCACAGTGATCATGTGACCTTTAGTGCTTCTTCTCAGCATCACACTGCCAATAAAAAAGGAAGGGATTCATATATGAAGCTACAGTTCTAAGCTACCACAACTCTGCTACACTGTGTGGCGTATGTCTTGTGATGTCTGCTAAATGGGACTAGAACCACCAAGCCTCAAAAGTTAGGGATCTGTTGGTGATCAGTAACCTGGAATACAATGGAGACAATTATGTGCCATATCATCTCCTACCTCCTACCTCCTGACTGACAACCTGTAATTTTATAATGGTCTTTTACTCCTTTCCCTTTTCATGATCTCTTGGACTATTTCACCAGGTCATAGCTGAGGTAGTGTTCATTTTTGCAAACTATACTGTATTTGTCACTAGGAGTATGCTTACACCAACCTTCAAACATCTGGCAGCTGAGGTCTGCATTTCCTGGCCACCTTTGTCTGCTCTGTGACAGTGGCTGTGCGTGGCAGCTGGCAGCTCTAGTGAATTCACATAATTGAGCTCACTTCAAACTCAAATATTTTGTGATTATTCACTTGGATCATTATGCAGTTTTCATAAATGTCACTTCAATAAACTTTCACATCTATCTACTTGTATCTGCACCTGATTTGTTATCTCCAATACTATTTTAATTTACCATCTTAGTAATACAGAGATGAGCATTGCAGTGACACGACATACTACTGCCATGTTCAAAGGCATTTGATTTACACTTAAATTCAGTTCATATATATTATTGTTGTTGTTGTTATTATTATTATTATTATTATTATTATTATTATTATTATTATCTTTTTTTTTTCAGCTCCCTAAAAAGATAAGACTCGAGGAGCTGTTGGCAGGTGAGATTTTTGCTTTCTTCAGTAGCTTAATTATACATTAATGATTACATGTAAATGTTTTCTTCTGTGGTACTTTCTTTTTAGTCGTCTTCTTTGACTTTAATCCATTATTTGTGGTATGCTAAATTAGTTTAGTGAAACAGTTGTTCAAAATTTTATACTTAAACTTGACACTGGATATTAATTATCTAGTGCATAATTCATAGTGTATAATTGGCAGTGTCATCATAACTACAACAGATAGTTGTGTGCAAAATGTATACTGTGGTGGACTGCGAGGGAAATGTGATCAAAGATAAAGAAGACAAATTGTTAAGTATCGAACTGACATTTAAAAATAGCTCACAATGAAGGTAAGTAATGATTGCCAATTGGCACACTATGATAAGCAGCAATGTTTAGACCCCACACACTTTATTCTGTAGTCATGGCACATACTCAGCTCATCATCTTGAGATAAATATATTTAAGTATACAACTGTCACTCAACATAGCTGAGATTCATGAAGAGGAAAATTTCCAGTATTATTGGGGACTGGAAAAAGTCAACCACATTCATAGCCAGTGATTTGAAATCTCATTGTCATGTCTTGAATTGAAGAATAGTGTCCCTTTAATCCTTCTCCTCTCCCCCAAACCAGTATTTTTCCACGTGACTGATGTCTGAAATAGCCTGGTCCATTTGGGAACCACAATTGCTCTCAATCCGCATACGGCAAGCATGCAATTGACTACGCCGTGACAACATGCTGTTGTGCACAAGATGCCTGACTTGTTGGCAGCTTCACAACCTGTGGCTTGGAGACTCCACTCCCATACCAGCTTTCCTTATTTAAACATATGGGAATTCCCCTGAACTCATCCTTAAGTTACACAATCCTCCTTGCCTCAGTACTCACTAGCACCTATCCTGACCTTTCCTGCAAATAGCTCCATCCTGACCTCAGCTGATCTGCCCAACACAGGTCCTCACCCAGTTGGCCTGAAGGTTTAAGACGATATATCTGATTTGCAGATGGACACACAGTGGCAAATGTTATTCCAGGCTTAGCCTTTTACTGCTAGTTCCCATGTTAACCCTTTCATGACCAATGGAACATACTAAGTTGACGTATAAGACTATAGTACTGTCTTAAAGATCAGTAATAAACATGAAGGTTATATATAATGGAGACTTCAGTCATCATCAGTAACATAATCTGCTTCACTGATTACTACAGTCTGTAAATACTGGGGTAACATTCTGAATTAGCAGCTCTAGAAATAATATGGTTTTGTAGTGAAGAACTCTTGCAACAACGTTCACAGTGTATTTTCACCCTGAGAGGAAGTTTAGTGAAGGTCATTTGACAGAGCAGAAAAGGTGAAAAAAATCAGGTGAAAATGTTGGGCACAGAATGACTTCTGATCCCTACTCTGTCAATCTAGTAGAATGCTGGTGGGTGTTATTGTGGACTAGCATCACTTCACGTAGCCTTCCTGGTTGTTGTTCTTGATTGCATCTGCAGGAGGTCTGTTGTTGACAATAAATGTCAGTAGTGAAGATAACACCTCAGGGAAGAAAATTGTGGAACACCACATGATCTCTGTTCCACCAGTTGCGTAAATTTATCTTTTGTGGTTGCACACATGTCTCTGTATGGGGAGTTTCTGCTTTGTTTGGACTCAAGCATTCCTTTCCATTTTTCCTCTTACTTAAGCATAAATACAAAATTTTTGGTCATCATTAATGATAGAGGATAGGAATGGTCAGTGCTGTTCAAATCCTAATCAACAACAAGCTAGCAGATGGGGCAAATACTGCCACCCATAGCAATCAGAATACCAACCTGCCAAACAGAAACTATATGAACTTGGGTACCATCCCAATATTTTTAATTTTTTGTGGCTGGAACTAAAAGGCAATTAACATTTTTAAGTCATGTTTATCTCTTACCATTAAATCCACTTATTCATAAACACCACTGTTCTCATTTTACCCATTCAGCCATTTTAAATTAAAACCTAGCAGTGCTTTGTCAACATAATATCCATAGGTTGACTATTTGCTGAAGACAATATGTCCACATTATGTGAGAACAAGGTAATGTAATTTATTAAAATAATGGAAAAGCACACTGTAACCTTTGGACTATAGGCATATGAACTTATGTTAGATCATGTGTAATGCCCCTAACAATAAAAGCATAAAGAATGGAAAGGCTGACTTCAGGCATGAATAATTTGCTCACCATTATTGGTATCAGCTGCATATATACCAATAACAGATTTAACAGGATGCACTAAAGATGTATCTCTTCTGTGTTCCAAAACTTGTCAGTCTAATGGTGTACCAGCATCATAAAATATTGATGTTTTTTTCCACTAAGATATGTACAAAGGAAATACAATTTGTGATGAGACTGAGGATATATTGGTAGGTAAGACACAGCGTAGAGCTTCACGGAACGTAGTAGAAGTAACTTTAGATGTGCTCTAGGGATGTGTGTGACCCTTGCTGTGGATGTATATTAATGATTTGGCAGACATTATTCCCCCACTTTTCTTTTTCCATTTTGGTCTGCCAGTGACCACATGCAGTCTTAATGCTTCTGCCTTTGTTCTTCTTCTTTCTTCTTCCTCCTGGTTTCTTTCATCTTCTCACTATGTATCCTTTTATCTCCTCACACAATTATGACCCTGTTCTGTTCTCCCTCCTGCCTTGCATCCTTTCATTTGCAACAATTTCTTCTTAAGACTGTCTTTATGTTGCATCTTTATACTTATGCTTCTTTGCACATCTTTGCCAACTTCTTGAATCCATGCTGTTGTTGCTTTCTTGTTACAAATATATTTAAAAATCTATTTGGTAAACCTGCTGCTGTTTATTCAATATAAGTGTCCAAAAATAGCGATCACCTCTTCTGTAGCATTTTAACTATGTTTTCTATGTTGTGATTTAGTTATTTGTTACTTCCCAATATCTACACCTCCATATTTCTTAGCACAGTGAGCATGTTTCAAATGATTCTTCTATCTATGACTTAAAATTTGTGTAATTTGTTATTCAACACTAAACCTTCACCTGCCTCTGCTACTGGGTTGTAGTGCTCTATTTTCAAATTGTTAGACAGAGACCTTGTGTTGTAAACATTCATGGTTATACCACATGGTATCTCCATTTATCATTTGTCCCAAAAATTTAATTGCATTTTTAAAATATATAAATGTTAAAGCTATGACCTTACAGTTTGTAAGTGTGTGGCAGATTATGGACTTGATGTTGAAATTCTGTTCTGAGGAAGATCTGCCCTTTCTAAATCCACTCTGATATTCTCACAAGTAGCTATCAAGTGTTGCTTCTACCTGCTCACTGACAGTAGAGATACATCTCTGGAGCTATTTACATTATGCTTATTGCCTTTTTTGTGCACAGGATGGTTAAGAGCCACTTTAGAGCCTTTTGGCATCTTTGCAGTTTCCCATATTTCTTAAAATACGGTCTGAATTCATCTTTTTTGGTTGAGACCATTTTATAATTTTCTCTGCTGGCTTTGTTGTTTTTCAAGGTATTCATTGCCTTTTTTAGATTTCCTTGGCTGTAGGTGGTGGATTTGCTTCTGGTTTTCCATGAAGATGTGGAAATTATAGCTGACAGTTCAGTTCTCCAGAGTTCAAGTTTGTTGAAAGTACCATACATTCTCATTAATTCACAGGTTATTTGCTTATTTTCCTTATTTTACCATTTTATTGTCTGAAGTAAATACTTAAAACTTGGCCGCCCTTTAGGTGATTTTTAAACATCCTATAGAAATTCTGGGTGTGATTTTTAACAAAGCTGTTTTGTATGTCAAGAAGTTTACACTTCCCAAAAGACCATTTAGCACCCTTTATTATTCTTTCAGTTTCTTTCATTTGCCCTTCAAGTTTATCAAAGTGCTTAGTCTTCCAAGAACATTTCCAGTTTGTTTCTGCAACTGCTTTTTCACATGTTACATTTCACCAGACTTTCTTCTTTTTTGTCGTACCAATAGATTCTTCACTGCCCTATTGATTGCTTTGGATAATTCTTCCCATTTTCGTGATTTTCCTATTTTAATTTCTTCTTAAAATGTTGTATTGTCTCTTTTGAGCCTATGTAAATTTTGATATTTTGTCTTTAAAAAGTTATCAAATGCTGCTACTTCTCTCATATTTTTCTTATCGTCATTAATTGGAATGTGTCAATTAAAAACTATACTGTTTATTTTTGCATTTCACGGTGAGAAGTGTGTCTTTCGGAATGGGATTGAAATTGCCGCATATATTCAAACTTTTTATGAATATAGAATGCAGTACCAATTATTGACATACCTTTTATAATTCTTATTGATGGTTTCTCCTCGAAAAATTTTGTTGTTTTCTTTGATTATGTAATATTTTTGTCAAAAACTTCTGTTTCTTGTACTGCTAAAATTTGTATGTCATGCTTGTCTAAGAGAATTCAAAGTTATTCCTGTTTACCAAATGTTAGTAATGAGTTCACAATGAAGGTGCCTGTGAAGAATTTCCTTCTGAACTTAAGACTGGAAGAACACCAAGGATGCTCTGACTCATCCTTCATGCTGTCTTTGTTGTTTTTGTTGTTGTTGTTGTTGTTAATGATGTTGTTGTGGTAAACAGATGAGTTTTAGGACTTATTCTTTCATGTACTAAATGATTTATATCTTTGGTTTACACCATAAGGCACTTCTTTCATGATAGTCAACAAAATATTCCTGATTTCCAACAGTTACTATTTTTAAGTAACTAAAAAATTTAAATTTTTAATAATTTTAGCTCAAAGATTTAGCTTTAGCTTTTATAATTTTAGCTCAGAGCCAAATTATTTTGGAAACTTAAGGATGCCACCATGTGCAGAAAATTGCAGACGGCAAGTTATCAGAATTTTAGGAAAGTGTGACAGTGTACAGGGATAGGTGGTGACTTGAAATAGTATCTTAAGTAATTAATGACTTTTGAACTACATAAGTAATGTATACATAATTACTACTTCAGTGTCAGGAACAACTGACCTACAAAGCTGACTAGGTTGTTGTTTCTCAAGGTTAAATTGTGACATATGTAGTTTTTGCTTAGTAACAAATATACAGTATATTTAAATTGTATCTTTCATGAAATAATTAACAAAACTGGTAAACAATTTTCACAAAATATTCAGGCTTGAAGAAAGTACAAATAGTGAACCAGAACTCCACAGACAAACGTCTAGACATTGTTCAGGGGTCCCTAAGTATTTTGGTATAAGGAACACACTGCCTACAGCAGCTTGTCACACAGTAAGTTTAATTGATTTAGTCTGTTACCCATATTACAATGGTTTCTATGAAAAACTTTTGCAAAAATGGAAGACTTTGCATATTTAAACATCAAAACACAAAACGCAGGTTAATGCCACTACACATTGATGAAACTGTGGTGTGGTGGTTTTTGCTGTGGGAATAGTTCAGCACAGTGTAATCATTCCACAGCATTCAATGAACCCATACAAAAACTACATGTCGGCCAATTCTAAGTGAGCTATGTTATCCATAGTTGTGTGTGTCACTGCTCATGTAGAACTAATAGGGGTGGAAGAACAATCATGAGACAGAACTGAGCAGTACTGAATGCAAGCTCAAAGATGAAGAGTAAGATATGCATTATGTTGCTAACAGTAACTACTGTTAATGAATGGAACAGATTTGTTTCCAAACACAAGACATGGCAGACACCATTGATATGTGGTGGTGTGCTGATGTATTCAGTACATATGAAGTGCTGAATGTGCACCTAGATCTATTAATCATTGGCCTAGTTCCTTAAAACCTTCACCAGAAACAGCACTAGAAGGACTTGTACCTTTAGCACACATGCCTACACCCTTTGTTGTTAACCTATTGTTTAATATGTTCAGTATCACTGAAGGAGCTGTGTCAATGTGGGTTTTCTTACAAATGCATTGCCTTAAATGAGTAGTTCCTGACTGGAAACACAATAATGCAAAGCAGTATATGTACATAGTTGACTTCCTGTTTCCTCACTTTACATGAGTGGTCACCTTAATTGCTCTGGCTGTCAGAGCATGTTTCCTATCTAACCCAAATCTCCATATGATGGACACTACAGCATGTTGTTAACAGTATGTTGTTCTACTTTGCTTGCAGGTCTATTGTGTTTTGTGAAATAAGACAACATCGTGCATCTGGACTGAAAGGCAAATATGCCATTAGGCATGTGTATTTATAAAGGTATGGTGTCTGTTGTTATGGATATGTGACCAAAAGAACAGACACTATATCTTTAAATTATCTAGGTTTGCCACATTTTCTGTGCTTGGCTATGACAGGTGGTGTGGGCAGACTAGATCGACATCTACATCCATACTCCACAAGCCACCTGACGGTGTGTGGTGGAGGGTACCTCTAGTACCTCTATCGGTTCTCCCTTCTATTGCAGTCTCGTATTGTTTGTGGAAAGAAAGATCATCAGTATGCATCAGTGTGGGCTCTAATCTTTCTGATTTTATCCTCATGGTCTCTTTGCGAGATATATGTAGGAGGGAGCAATATACTGCTAGAGTCCTCGGTGAAGGTAAGTTCTCCAAACTTCAACAAAAGCCTGTACCGAGCTACTGAGAGTCTCTCCTGTAAACTCTTCCACTGGAGTTTATCTATCATCTCCATAATGCTTTCGTGATTACTAAATGATCCTGTAACAAAGTGCACTTCTCTCTGTTGGATCTTCTCTCTCTCTCTCTCTCTCTCATATTCACCCTATGTGGTATGGATCCCACACTGCTGAGCAGTATTAAAGCAGTGGGCAAACAAGTGTACTGTAACCTACTTCCTTTGTTTTCAGATTGCATTTCCCTAGGATTCTTCCAATGAATCTGTCTGGCATCTGCTTTACCAACAAACTGCTTCATATGATCATTCCATTTTAAATCACTCCTAATGCCTACTCCCAGATAATTGATGGAATTAACTGCTTGCAGTTGCTGACCTGCTATATTGTAGCTAAATGAGAAAGGATCTTTCTTTCTATGTACTCGCAGCACATTACACTTGTCACCTTTGAGATTCAATTGCCACTCCCTGCACCATGCATCGATTCATTGCAGATCCTCCTGCATTTCAGTACAATTTTCCATTGTTACAACCTCTCAATATACTACAGCATCATCTGCAGAAAGTATGAGTGAACTTCCGATGTTATCCACAAGGTCATTTATGTATATTGTGAATAGCAATGTTCCTCCAACGCTCCCCTGCGGCACACCTGAAATCACTCGTACTTCGGAAGACCTCTCTCCATTGAGAATGACATGCTGCATTCTGTTATGTAGGAACTCTTCAATCCAATCACACAATTGGGCTGATAGTGCATATGCTCTTTGTTCGTTAAACGACTATGGGGAACTGTGTTGAACACCTTGCAGAAGTCAAGAAACACGGCATCTACCTGGGAACCCATGTCTATGGCCCTCCGAGTCTCATGGATGAATAGCGTGAGCTGGGTTTCATACGATGGTCTTTTTCAAAACCCATGCCGATTCCTACAGAGTAAATTTCTTGTATCCAGAAAAGTCATTATACTCGAACATAGTACGTGTTCCAAACTTCTACAACTGATAGACGTTAGAGATATAGGTCTATAGTTCTGCACATCCGTTTGATGTCCCTTCATGAAAACGGGGGTGATCTGTGCCCTTCTCCACTCCTTTGGAACGCTATGCTCTTCTAGAGACCAATGGTACACCGCTGCAAGAAGGGGGGGCAAGTTCCTTGCCATACTTTGTGTAAAATCAAACTGGTTTTCCATCAGGTCCAGCGGCCTTTCCTCTTTTGAGTGATTTTAATTGTTTCTCTATCCCTCTGTCAACTATTTTGATATCTACCATTTCATCATCTGTGCAACAATCTAGAGGGAACTACAGTGCAGTGTTCCTCTGTGAAACAGCTTTGGAAAAAGACATTTAGTATTTCGGCCTTTTGTCTGTCATCCTCTGTTTCAGTACCATTTTGGTTACAGAGTGTCTGGACATTTTGTTTTGATCCACCTACCGCTTTGACATAAAACCAAAATTCCTTAGGATTTTCTGCCAAGTCAGTACACAGAACTTTACTTTCGAATTCATTGAACGCCTCTCGTATGTTATTGCCACGAGTACGTTCTCTGTTTAACTGCTCAAGGAAGTTTTCACATAAAGCACGTAAAAAAATTTCACTGGATTCTTTGTCTCTGCCACCGGTTACAAACGTTTGAGTCTCGCAGTCTATAGCCAGCAAATTAAAATCTCTACCCAGAACTACAACATGGTCAGGAAATCTACTCAAAATATTTTCCAAATTTTCCTTCAGGTGCTCTGCCACAACAGCTGCTGAGCCAGGGGCCTGTAGAGACATCCAATTATCATGTTTGAGCCCACTTTAACCGTGAACTTCACCCAAATTATTTCACATTTCGGATCTCCGTCTATTTCCTTCGATACTTTTGACCTTTTTATCACTATAAACACACCTCCCCCTTCACTGTCGAACCTGTCTCTGCATTATACATTCCAATCTGAGTTTAAAATTTCATTCCTGTTTACATCTGGTTTAGCCAACTTTCTGTCCCTAGTACTATGTGTGCGTTATGACCATTTATTAATGAGAGCCGTTCTGGGACCTTTCTATAGACACTCCTGCACTTTACCATTAGCACATTAATATTGCTGTTCCCCCCTTGCATTTTGCCTACTACTATAAATTTAGCCTGTGGTCACTTAATATCACATTTTGTGCTCACTTGCTTAGTTGTGCAAGACGCCAGCACCTGTCTCACTCCTCTGTCAACCACAGCTTCCGTTTCATATCTTTTTTCTCCTAACACTACAGTCAGATGTGTTGTGGTGTAACTATTTAGTCAAATGACAAACTATCTTCTTTACCTTACCTTCTATACTTTCCTGAAACCCTTTTAATAATTACTTTAAAATACATAATTAATGTCTTTGCTACGTCACATTTTTATAAATAACTTACTGCATTACTTTTGATTTAACAAATTATACTTTCCCTCAAAACACACACACACACACTCTCTCTCTCTCTCTCTCTCTCTCTCTCTCTCTCTCTCTCTCTCTCTCTCTCTCTCCCCCCCCTAAGCTGCTGCGATACGTGTCCACTGCTGAATGTGCATATTGTCCCCTGACATATGTCACCACATACAAAATACAAATTAATGTAATGAACAATATCTGTACATTTAAGTATGATATGTTGTTTAAGGTCACTATTTTCATACTGTATTAATAATAATTTTTTAAGTATATTGTTAATAGATCATAGTTCTGTGCATCACTCCTCGGGAGTGTCGTGTATAAGCACAGTTCATAAAATGTGTGTCCCAGAGGACCTTTCTTTCTTTCTTTCTTTCTTTCTTTCTTTCTTTCTTTCTTTCTTTCTTTGTTTCTTTCTTCCTTCCTTCCTTCCTTCCTTCCTTCCTTCCTTCCTTCCTTCCTTCCTTCCTTCCTGTTTTACAAACATGCAATGGACATGGGTTTCTTTTTCTTAATAATGGCAGCTGAAATGAGTTGTAGGCTCACTACACTTCTGTGTATCGTAAAATATGCTTATATGCCAGTCATTGGAGGTATAATAGGAACACATCATTAAAGCAGTAGATAAAGATTTTAAATGAAGTTTTCCTCTGTGTGTTTACAGCTGGAGGTGCTGGGGGTAAGACCAGGCAGCGTCATCTGGAGCCGGAGCCTGGCCCCAGTTCCAGGTCTCCAGCTGCACACACACCAGGTGAGTAACAATAAGAGCCCACAGTTGGAGGTTGGTGTTTCTACTCTACTCTACTCTACTCTGCTCTACTCTTCTCTACTCTACTACTCCTACTCTGGAATCAAATGTGTTTGGGCACCTATTAGTGGACTTCAAGATGGGGTGTGTCCACACTTCTTTCTTAACTTCGACACACCCCAGTGTAAGTGCGAGGGTTTGAACTTACAGTGGCAACAATGCTGTGGAGACACTAACGCATTACATTCCTCCATGGCAGACTGTCAATGCACAGTATTACTGTTAGTTTTTGGAGCATAGCCTGGAACCAGCATTGCTAAATAAGGAGCGACACTTTCTACACAACCCAGCCATCATTTTGCACAACAATGCACAGATGCATAGAGTGCAAGCTGTGGCTGCTCTGTTCAGTCGATGGAACATGGTTGTACTGTACCATACACCATACTCCCCAGTCTTAAGTTGTTATGACTTTGACTTGATTCTGAAGATGAAGGAACCACTTTGTGGCATTCACTTCAGATGTGTTACAGAGGTTAGACAGGCAGTAGGCAGCTCCATTCGCACCATCAACAGAATAAATATTTGCATCTATTTAACATTGTGTTATTAAACAAAATGTTTAATTTCATGCCCTCTAGCATTTGAGAAAGTTAGTAAGAGCTATTTTGATATGTCCTGTATAATGTGTTACTACAAGCAAAATTATTTGGAAGATAGTAAAACAAAAAAGGCATAAACCATATCTCCGGTTTCCCACAGTGGTCTGGAAGGGACACAAGCACTGGCTAAGTTGTGGAGTATGTGAAGGTTAAATATTGTGACAAAGAATACTAGCACCATGATGCCTTCATGTAGTAAGAGTCAGAAAGAATAATAATAAATAGGTGTGAAAAGTAGTGGTGATAACAGATTTCAGGAAATGCTTTATCCAAAATTTTCACTGTTTCATATTGGGTTCAGGTAAGATTGTCAATAATGACATGAAATATATTTATCTTGAATAAATTGGTTTCTGGTTTCACCAAGAAATAATTTCCTTTCCTCAGTGCACACCTAATGTAATTCAGGATTGATAGTAATTGCAGTCACAGCAAATTTAGATCAGGAGGAATGATGCCCAAGTTTCCACAAAGATATTGAAATCCTTTTAATATGATCTGAGTGTCTTACCTCAACACCAGTGGTAATGTTTTGAGCTTCTAGTAATTTGCTTCTCTACTAAATTGATGCCAACAATGTTAGTTAAATGGATGGCATAATCAAACACCTGAATGATCTCGCACAGAACACCCCATACCACAAGATGTTTCAGCTGACAAATTTAGCTTACTGAGAGTTTAAACAGCAATGGCAAGTGTACCCAAGAGAGCATCAATTGGTATTACAGTGTCAAACTAAGCATTCCAGTGGGTATAAAATGTGGAATATAGTGTTTCAGAATTTCCTAATATTGTGAACTGCTACTGAACGGGTTTTAAATGTCAAATCTCTCCAAATGAAGTATATGTTAATGGCAACATTCAGCCACATAAGGTTACGAAAAGCACATGGAGAACATTTCACAAGAGGATTTCATTGAAAAAAAATGTCAGAGCAACCTCATATGAACCTCTAATATTACTTCCCTTGCCATAACCATGTCTTCCCCGTTCCCGGGGGCTCACCACTCTTTGGCGGGTTTGTGCTTGGCTACCACGGGGCCCCAGCATTAGCAGTGTCTTTTTCCCTTCTGTTCTGCATGTCTATCTTCTTGCTATTATTTGCACCTTCCCTTGGGAACATGCCTGTGATGTTACTGGGAATGTTCCGCATTGCATGTTGCTGACATAAGAACCGTCTCACCACAGCTATTCATTCCATTTTCCTTTCATTTTTTCCCTCCTGCTCTCATTCCTCTGCTTTCGCTTTTGAGGTTAATATTTTTCTTCTTCCTCTCTGTGTGCTCCTGATGGCTAGCACATGCAACTGAAGTGTAACAGGTGACTGGGTAATGCATAATTCCAGGGTCGATAGGCAGGGTTCGCACATAAAGCCTGGTACAGGCCTGGCCCAGGGAGGAGTTATTGCCTGAGCTGCAACCTTCCCAAATTGCCGATTGGTCTGTCTGTGAGGTGTTTGGGAGGTGTGAGCTGAGGTGCGACCAATCACCTAAGGTGGGTGCGCTCCCTTGTGAAGGTGACCCTCAGTTCGAAGTAGCCTGCCATTGGAGACACTGGCAATCATTCAGGATTTTCTCACAATGAGCCAGCCATCTTCACAATCACTGTATACAAGAACCTAGACAGAATGAGTCTAATGATTCAAAGACCTTTCCAGCTGCACCACGGTACCTGATGGTCTTGCATACTGAAGACGATCAGCCCTTTGCCATGGTAAATCTGTTCATTATACATAAGGGTGTTTATGCAATTGTGGGCCCTGTGAAACCTGCTCTCATTTATGGAATGGCACTTTGCTTTTAGAGACTAATTCTGATTTTGAAGCACAACAATTGCTTATGCCTCATTTCTCCACAGCCATCCTGTTTGTTTCAAGGCCCATAGAACTCTGAATTCTTCCCTTGATCCTATTGACACTCAGCTGCTCAATGGTCTGACAGAGGACGAAATCCAATCTTACCTCTCTGATCAAGTTATCACAGCTATCCATTGGGTGATGGAAAAGGTAGATTCCTCCTTAGTAACCACCCACACTCTTTCTCACCTTTGACAGAGTGGTGCTTCTATCAAAGATCAAAGCAGGCTATGGAATTATTGTAGTCCAACCGTACATAAAAACTTGATGCTATTCTACCAGTGTCGTCATTTCAAACACATTAGAATGTCTTGTTGACACCCAGCCAAATGTGTAACCTGTGGTAGGGATGTGCATGAGGACGATTGTCTGCCTCCTTCTCCCCACTGTATAAACTGCAATGTTGGCCATGCCGCTGCCTCTCTGGATTGTCCGATGTATCTTGATGAGTGGGCTGTCTGGGAGATCCAGGTAAAGGAAAAAGTGTCTTACGCAGTTGCTTGCAAGCTCTCAGCTAATTGCAAACCCTGCATTCTCTCATCTGGCACCTATAGTTCGTTATTGTTACCTCTCGATCCATTAAGGACGTGGCCAGGCAGACATGACGCCAAATTCAGCTATCAGGTTGTGAAATCACCCAGTTTGAAGGTAGCATCCCCATCCCCCATCCAGCTGTGCATCAAGCCATCAAAAACTCACCTTCTGAACAACCGGTAGGCTCGGAAAGACAGGATGAGTACTCCCGTGAAGACTTCCTCAGACTATTTGCAGGCTGTCACTTGGCAGCCACTGAGGTTATGCCCTTTCATCTCCTCTTTATCATTACTCTCCTCTAATGAAAATTTCACGACATTTAGTTCAACAAAGAGGATTTATTGCTACTCTTAGCAACACAGCAACCCCTTGTACTTTGCCTTCAGGAAACAAAATTATGTCCTCACGACTGCTTTGAGCTTTCACATTTCTTCCCGTTTCCTTTTGACGTTTTCCCTAGCTGTCATGCTGCTCTTACTGGATGACATTCATAGTCAACCTATTTAACTGATTACCCATCTTCAAGCTGTAGCAGTTCACCTTTTCCTTCCTCACCTGACTTTTTCCCTTCTAGCATTTATGTCCCTCCATCATTCAATGTCATCAGGGCAGGCTTCCTTCAGTTTATTGGGCAGGTACCTCACCCATTTCTGCTACTTGGTGACATAAGTGTGCATCATCATCTTTGAGGTTCTCACAGAACCCGTCAGAGGGGTGCCCTCTTGGCTGATCATCTTAATAAAGTCAACCTCTTCTGCCTTAGAACTGGAGCACCCATATTCCTCTCTGACTCCTCACACATCTATTCCCATTTGGACCTATCCTTCTGCACTGGCCAGCTTGCCCATCATCTTGAGTGGTATATTCTTTCTGACACCTACTCAAGCCCAATTTCCCATGTGCTATCAATTTGCTGAATCCTACCCCACCTGCGTGCACACCCAAATGGCAGCTTACTAAGACTGACTGGAGGCTTCACTCCTCCCTGGTGACCTTCGAAGAACAGGAATTCCCAGGTGTAATGACCAGAAGGACTTATTCACAAATATTATCCTTACTGCTGCAGAATGTCCCATTCCTCACACTTCCTCCTTACCATGTCATGTCCCAGTTCCTTGGTGAACTGAGGCATACCGTGATGCAATTTGCACATGGAGTTGTACCCTCCACCTTTTAATAGTCATCCTAAGGTGGCAAACCGTTCATTCCAAACAGATGTGTGCAGACTGTTGTCATGTTTTTCAGGATAGCAAAAGCTTGATGGTTAATTCACTAGATATTTTAATAGTTGTCCACATTCAGATGCTGCAGCACCTTACTCTTATGGACAAGCCCTTTCTGCTTAACACACACAACTGCATCTGGGCATAGGGCACATTTCCCGGATGGTGGTGTGAAACACTTCCCTTCTAGCCACCACCCCATCTCTCTTACCAGCTGCATTTTCAAGGTGATGGAACATAGGATTCATACATGGCTGGTATGGTGGCTTGAGTCTCACAATTTACTTATGATTGCCCAGTGTGGATTTTGAGCATGGTATTCTGTCGTTGTCCATCGCGTTACTTTGCCCACCCCTGTCATGAATGATTTTCTGCAGAAATCCCAGACTGTGGCCATGTATTTAGATTTTGAGAGGGCCTAAGTCAGCTCCACACTCCTTACAGGTGTGGCTTCCATGGCCACCTGCCCTGTTCCCTTGAGGAATTTTTATGAATCACTTTTCAGGGTGTGTGTGGGTCCTTCCTTGCTGGACACCTTTATCCAAGAAAGTGTTCCATCCTGTGTGTCATCCACTTTGCTATCGTCATTAACTCTATAATCGCCTGCCTCCCACCGGGCACCTCCAGCTCACTTTTTGTTGATGATTTGGCCATCTATTGCAGTTCTCCACAGACCTGTCTCACTGAGCAGTGTCTTCAGTTATGTCTTGATCATCTTTACTACTGGAGTATCTCTTATGGCTTTGTTTTCACTGACAAAACTCTCTGTATGAAATTCTGGTGGCAGAAATGGTTTCTCTGTCCATTTTTGTATCTGGGCCTCTTGTCCTTCCATCCATTGAAACTATGAAATTCCTGGAGCTCATGCATGATAGGAAACACTCTTGGTCCTCCCATGTGTCTTACCTGACAGCCTGCTGTGTGTGGTTCCTCAGTGTCCTACATGTCCACTATGGTACTGCCTGGGATTCTGTTCAAACCACCCTCCTCCATTTGTACTGGTCCTTTGTCTGTTCGAAACTTGACTATGGGTGTTTTGTTTATGCATCTGCACATCCATCTGTCTTACCCCTTCTCAGCGCTATCCACCACTGTGGCATCCTTTTAGTTTCTCCAATTTTATGACTTTGTTCCCATTGCTGCTTGTTTTCAATTTCGGTTTTTTTACTGTTTCCTAAGTTACGGGCTGGGCGCTAATGACCATAGCAGTTTTGCGCCCTAAAACCAAAAAAAAAACACTGTGGCATCCATTTGGCCACCAGTGCCTTCAACACTAGTCTGATTGTGTCTGTATGCTGAAGCTGCTGAACTACCACTGTTCTACCACTGTTACTTCCTCCTCAGCAGGTATGTATGCCATTTGTTTGCCATGTGTGGCCACCCATCCTATGCATCCTTTTTTGATGATAGCTTTGATCACCAGTATTGGTTGTGACCCTATCCTGGAGTCCACTTTAGGCGCTTGCCTAGTCAGCTTAACTTGACACTACCTGCAACTTTCCCAGTGGGTGTGAACCCTTCACCACCATGGTTTTGTGAAGTGGCTCATGTTAGCCTTGGCATCCATTTGCTTCCAAAGGTCACTGTTCGAGCCTTGCTCTAGCACCTTCAGTGTTAAGACCTATGCATGGAATATCGCAATAGTTCATTTGTGTACACTGATGGTTCTGTCTGACCATGATGTTGGGTGTGTCTTCATTATTGGCACCCAAATCTTTAGATATCAGCTTCTTGCACACTTCTCAGTATTTACAGCCAAGCTCTTTGCCCTGTATCAGGCCACGGAATCCATCCAGGGACACAGGCTCTTCAATTGTTCTCTGCTCAGACAATCTCAGTGCCATTTTTCTTTTCTTTTCTTGCCTTGTTTCCATGACTCAACAGTTACGCTGGCAAATCACCAATTCCACATGTCGTTTTGTTCATCTCCTTCAGTGCCTTTTCTACTTCTGCTTCCAATAGTGTGAATCCCTTTCAATCTTCCAGCACATGTTACTCCTCTTCAAAATTAATTTCATTTTGTATCTCATCCCCATTATACAGACATTCAATATATTCTTGCCATCTGTTCAAATCCTAGTGCAGTTCATCTACTAGAGTAAATGCCAAAGCAATATGGTGAAGGACCTTTAAGTTTTTGTTTTGGAACTCTGATTCTGTATGGTATCTTCTGTAGGCCTCTCTCCATGCCCCTGCCTTTAGCTTTCTTGTTCTGGGTCATTTGGGATAGATATTCAGTAGTTTAACTCCTCTGTTTTTGTGTTTCATAGTTTTGACATGGGTGCTTATGACCTTGGGGGTTTATGCATCCCAAAACAAAACAAAACTATAATCATGTGTGTGGCATTCATTGGTAGGAATTGAAAGTTCTAAAAGTGTTGATTGAAATAAGTGTGGAATAGCAATTCTTGTTTCCTGATTACAATCTACAAATTCCAAAAACCAGTCAAGTGTTTGACATTTATCAGTATCCTTAATGCAGGGTGAATGTTGTTTGTTCAGTGTGATTTGAATCTGGAGTTGCAGCAACAGTAATTGAGAAAAATGTTTTATTTTCTCTCTGTTCCAATATGGCACCAGTGACGTGACAACTAGAAATGCATTCATTGTGAGCATCGCATATCAGATAATGCACATGTAAACTCTTTCCAGACACTTGTTGGTATCTGACCTTGCTTATGTATTGGATCATTGTAGAAATAAGGGTACTAATATTCACAAGAGATTTTCTTTGTTTGTATCTGCAATTTCCTGAGCAGAACCTCTGAGTGCCAAGCCTCTTTGACCAAGAAATAATATCACATCAAGTAACATGAGAGCTCCAATGCAAGTTGGCTATTCTACAGATGAACAGAAAACATTACGTCTCCACTACCAAACACTCTTCCATGTCATTTCACTCCTTCACTTTCATGATTCTCCCATCAAAAATATTTAGAAATTGGAGTATTCCATTTGAAATTTGCTCTTGGATTAAAAATATTTTCTATGTACTCATTTTTCATTCATTGAGGATGATTTGAGTTTCAAAACAGAATATTTTTGTACAGCCTCTTAGGGAAGAAAATGAAATTAAATATTGGGGTGTGAATCTAGTTTGACAGGCTGTAGTTGATAAATTCAGCACTACCCTATGAAGTATTTGGTACCAACATTTTCAGAGGCTCCCTTAACTCTTCTGTGAACCATTGGACTTAAGGGACCTGCCAGAATGTTTGTTTCTGAGTCCACACATCTGTAGGAATGTCCAATTTCTGTGTGGTACTGTGATGTGTTGTTGAGTTTGCGTACTATCTGATCACACAGGCTGACAGTTGGTGTTAGAAATGTATATTTCTGCTGTATTTCTACAGAACCGAGCACTGTATGTTTTGTGGAAGGTGCTTCTTATCTTTCCCTTCTTTGTGGGTGGCAAAGTCAGTGAAGGTATTATACTACAATATTTGCTACACTTCTAGTCATGGATGTATATGTTCACTGATGACTTATTATGAAAGTAGTAGACTGTTCAGAAAAATTAACATTCTGACCATTTCTTTACATCAAAAACTGTTCCTACATTTCTCATAGCTACCACAGCTAACACTAAGTATCAATGGCTGGACATGTCTGGCATTGCAGTAATAGGCTATAAAAACCAACCTTGCTAACTAACCCGTGTGTCTATTAATGCAAAACCATGTGAAAATCCTGACTGTAGTTTTAGATTAGCCCTCACAAATGTACAGACACTGTATCCAAAGATAATGTACATACAATAACACATCTTGTCCTCTTGATTTATGTGGGATGCCATTGCCTTTGCTCATAAAATTTTTCCCGCTAAGCCTTTCTCTACAGTCTGTTCCCAGACCAATGTGTTTGTCATTCTGCCTCATCTTCTATAGGGAATTCAACAAGGAACTCCCCTGCCCAACCTGCCACCCACACTCATGGTCTGATGTACCACCAATTCTGGATGATCCGTGCACAAGAAAGAAATGTGCTCAGGTAGCCACGAACATTAGAATACCATTGCAACACGGAAGGAACAACATAATACTCAGCAAGTGAAACAGCTTCCTAGTGAAAGCAATGTGTAAATAGTCCTGACAGGCTGTAATGTTGTCACTAAAGAGAATAATTCATGAAGGTGCAAGTAGGGCACTGCAAGGTGCACTGGTGATGTCCTAGATTACAATGTTGTGTGCTGTACTCAGGGGTAAAGTTGTCACTGTAACAGCAGCAAAAAATATGAAAACTGTTATTCCCATGGAGGAGATGGCAGTGCCATCAAGGAGGTGCAGACCTGGAAGAAAAATACAGCAATGACGCCAGGACATCTTGAAGGAGGGATTGTGTGGTGTAATGACACTGGCAGGAAGATACCAGAATGAAGGGATGAAGTGGCACAAGACAGGCACAAGATAAAACAGGTGAGAATGAGGCAAAGAATCACAGAACATGAGAAAACAAAAGTGTATAGTCATCTGCAACCCAAAGGAAACAAAAGCAATGTTTTTTAAACATGGAGCAGAACCATCAAGCTCGGTGTGGAAGCACATGAACACAGATCGGAATGCTACCTGATGGAACACGAGACAGTGGAAATAAATTTTCAGAGACAGAAAAGTAAGGAAAAGTGCACAAGAAGAGAGACGTTCCTGAATAGGTGAGAAGAATAGAGCTTCGTTGCAACACACACATTGTACACGGTAACATGCAGCAAATGACACAGCTTTCCAGTGAAGGCAAGGTAGACATTGTCCTGATCCACTAAAAGATTGGCACTAATATGAGAACTATTGTTGAAGCTTACATTCCTGCACTCTGTCTTGTAACAGCTGACAAACACTGCTGTAGGCACCTTCAGTATAGGCTGCACTTGAAATACCAATATTGTGTGCTGCACTGCTAGGAATATAGTCACAGCACTCCAAAGTAGATAATTGGAGTCGTGCCTGGAACTTGGATTGGGTGGTGCTCCACTCTGCAGTGACCTATAAAGACTGACCATTGGAGGACTGCTTGAAAGTTGTCCAGTGTCACATGGCTCAAGGATGGGAACTATGCTGTGGCTGTCAGTGGCAAGATCATAGGCATTGAGTTTGGATTTCAGGCTTCTTAACATGGCAGCAACAGACAGCCATCTATTGTGTGGTGTAAGGATGGATTTTAAGGCAGCAGTCAGATGGTACATCACCCGCTTGCACCTCAATCCTATTGTGTCTCCTATTCCGTCATGTTGTCATAACCATCCGCTTTTCTTCCTGCCCCACTTCTACAAAGAATCCAGCTGAGAAATACCCCACCCATTTGCCACTCATTCTCCTGGCTGCATCTACTCATCAGTAAGTAAAGAAAGGAGAGTTATATTGCACGTCTTTGGTGTGGCAATTTTACTGTGTGAACAGCAAAAATCTTGTAAGCGATAAACATTTTTCCTATAACTTTGTGTTGGGTATACCTGAGAAAAATTCACGATTGTTTGAAATTGTGAGTGAAGCTTTTTGCTAGTCACTATGTTCTCTCTTTGCAAAAGACTGGATTAATATAGTGTGAGTATATGCCTGCAGTGAGTGAGGCTGCATATACAGTCTTATTCACTGTTTGTAACTGTAGAACTTGGCACAGTGAATTAACTCTGTAACATAAGGTTGCGTGTTTTAATAGGCAGATGACTACAGGATTTAAAGTTTTAAAATTTGTTCAGTAATGTTTTGAAATGTTGATGGTAAATGTTTGTTTGCCTTGAAGGTCTTCAGATAGCCAGCCTCCAACTGGAGTCAAGTTCTGGCTTTCTGGAAGTTTGTTAGTAATGTTGATTCTTGTGCATAATTGAGTAGATTAGATGCTGATCATTCACTTATCAGTAGGGATTTGAAAAGACTGACATAAATGATTCCATTCTCTTTCATTTTGTTTTGAAACGATCTTATTTTATTTGGTTGCTTTATGTTTGCAGGTAAAATGTTCGTTGCATTGACTGCAAATTTCTTTTTCTGTCAATCAGGACCTCTTCAAGAGGAGCTGGCGCCGATACTGCAGGAGAGGGGACAGTCAGGCAGCACCCCTGAGCCTGGCAGAGCACATGTGAGTTTCACCAGGAGAAAGAAAGTTAGATTTTGTAGCATATAATTCACATCACATTGCTTCCTGACCTCTTTCCACAAATTTAATCAGCCTAGAGGTTTCAACCATTACAATACTTCCTCATTTTGTGTGCTGCCCTGCACACTTCCAACTTACTTAATGAAGTACACTCCTTTCTGCTCATCCTATTTACCACAACTTCAGTAACATTATGTCCAGCACTCCAGTTGGTTTCCTGACCCCAGAACCTTTGCAACTCCTTCTGCACTGGTAACTGAAATGTTACCTAAAGTCTAAATTCTCTATGAACAATCCCAAATGTTTATCAAAGAATACTGACATACTGCATCTTCATCTAGAAGAGAATCTCTCCTTAATAACTAAAGGCTGTACATAGTATGTGGAATCTTAATGACAATAAACTTCATTTTCATTCTATTGATGTAATGGCAGTACTCACAGTGCTCACAGGTCTAAGGGCATGGCACATAACTGAACCAGATTGTGACGGCATGGAATAAACAACTCAAATCAGCAGATACAGTGAAGCACGATAAAGCAGCTATTGTCCCACCTTGCAGAAATGCTTCATTCACCTGCACCAGATTTCATGCACAAGAGAGAGAGAACTCCAAAAGCATATAAAAGTGTAAATCCTTTATTTGAACTTAAAAATAACTTTATGGTAGCCACTGTCATTCATACATACTATACACACTGTGAAATACATAACGTTACCAAAGTAATAGGTTATATGACAGTTTGTGTTATATATACACAGATTACAACCCATGAGAAAACAAAAAATTTTATTAGGTGGAACTAGGCCACCACTTAGTTTTACAGAAAGATAAACTTTCTTCAAAACCAAAAGGCGTCTTCTCCTACCAAAATTTTATAACAAGCCAAAGAATATGCCACCTTATTGAATCGAAATATTAGCAACTGAACTGAATTTACATTCTTTTGTTGGGGTTTTCTCACAATGTTTTCTGGCAGATGACAAGGAAGTACAGGGGTGCAGTGTCTGGAATCGGTGGCTGGCATAGTAAAGACGTGGCACCTGGATGTTCTGGCTGCATTGAAGTCTATTCCAGGTGGCAGTCTGCGGCAGGTTGAAGGACGCCAGTTTCCCTTTCTTGCGGCTATTTAAGCCAGCAGCTCCAGTCTTCCTCCGCTGATTCCAGAGTGATGATTGGCAGCTGTTGGTGATCCCTGACTGGCAGATGGTCATATCATAGTGTGACCATCCGCACCAGAAAAAGGCTCGTGCACATGCTTAGTTGGCGGCTGATTGAATGAATGTTTGGTGGGAACGCCTGTAGTGCTGGCTGGCGGAAGGTGCCGGCAGTAAGTTGCAGGCGCCACTTAACTGTGCTGCGGTAGCCAACTGTTGCGTTTGTGTGCCTGCGCATGTCACGACAGTTATATTCATTAAACATGCCAATTTCCACTTACAGTTTACAAAGATATTTATATGTATTGCAATTACACATCCAAGTACTTTCCTAAAATGACAGAAGAGCCACTCCTCTTGATACAATTGTGGCCGGACAAACTACCTAAAATCTTCTTAAAATACTTCACTGGTTTTTAAATCAATATTGCACACACTTCATAGACAGGTCTTATTGTCTCTGGGTATCAAGAGTTTCACACACATGTTGCTTAGTAATTCAATAAAACTGACTTCATGTTTTTAAGCTCGTGTATCACAGCTTGTGCAGTGTAATGTAAAACTAACTTTGTAGCTATGTAATATTCAGATAGGTCTCTGGTACATGAAACAGAATCAAATGATGATTCTTTTGACAATCTGACAGTTCTTGTACTGACTTCTTTATGCTGACAGGTGTCCCTCCAGCAATGACTCTATGATCAACACAGCTGCTGTCTGTCATAAAAATTACACTGTATAGTATCTGCCACAAGGAGTGCAATTCTAAAGGCAAGGGCTCATTCCACATTAACTTACATTGCCACAGTCAATGTCAAATATCTTGCATGTGCTCACAATGGGCCTAATTAATCCAAATGAATAAAAATGTGATGAAGTGACAAACAATATAGTGCATTTGATGAAGCTGTAGACATCAGGGGCTGGTTTTACACTGTTCACAAGATGCTGGATGCTAGAGTAAACCTAAAGTTTTAACATCCTCATTGTTGTCAAGCAGTAGAGGTAATTGTGTTTCTTGCGCCACTGATGGGATATTTTCGAGTAGTCACACTGTTGCTGCACCATTTCTATAGTGAGGATCCACCTTTCATAAATATCCTTGTGAGATCTTGCTGGAGCTTGATTGCTGGCCCTACTGAATCACACCGAAAGATTGTCCACAGAGAAACAATTAGTGATGATGTTTGCTGCTTCAATGTGGTCACTCTCTTTGTGAGCTGGTTGTAACAGACACCATTCTGCAAGAAAGGTTGCACAAGCCATTTGTCATGTGACTGTCTTCAGTTGGTATTCCTGAAGTGTTGCACATACCACTATTCCACAATATTTGTTGGTAAGCATGATCTTAACCTGCAACCAGAACTTGTCAATATGTCTTCTCTATATCTGCTGTGAAGGCAATGCAGTGCATTCAGAAACACAATATTATGGATTACAATTCCTGTTGAATGATTGGTCCTGTCATTAATAAACTGTTTAGTTACTAATCCATGTTCAATATGGTAGAAAAATCAAACACTACTCTCAGTGAGTAGGCGATCTGCCTTCCTCAGAGACAGTACTACGCACCACGTAACACAAAATGGCATCTGTAATGACTACTGGTTGCTAAGTCTTTGTACTCCCTCATAAACTCGGCATAGCTTTCTTTAAACTTTGGTTGTCTCACTAGTTTCTATTCAGTCTGAGAGAAGCATTTTGCTGCAGTGTGAAAAGAATTGAGTACTGACTCATCTCTTCCCAAAACAGAAGACAAACAATGAACCAGCCTGTGGAATCTATATTTGTGTGTTTTTGCATTGCTGCTCTTCTCATCATTACAACATGATTTAGTTCTTCTGTCTCCAAGAATCTGTTCAAGGAAGTTTGAGCATCAGTGTAAGTTTTTGCAAAGCATAACATGACTGAACACCTTGATGAAATGTGCTCTACCATTTGATACTGCCCTGACATATACTGAAGCACAGGACGATCACTTCCTATGGAGACAATCCTTGCCTTCTAATAGCAACTTATATTTGTCTCCAATTACCTAAGTGCTTGGCATTTGAGGGAGTCTGCTGTTTGTTCCCTGGTGTGCTGTGCCATGGTGGTACTGTAGTCTTGTGATCTGCAATGATTCACATTTATTTTTGAGGAAAGCACTCTCTCTTCAGATGACAGGGAGCTATTGGGACTCAGACTGACTTCAGATTTTGTTCTTACAGACTGGTCAACTTTTTCTTTCAGGGGCTGAAACATAATCATGTCTTGCAGGGATGCATCTAGTTGTAATGCCACCGGTGCATGCACAATTGCTTGGAGCCTTGTTAAGCAGTGCATGAAATGCACTTGCACATGCCCTTGTCATTGATGGGAGTGCTAAGTTTCTTCCCACGTGTTGATGCAAGAAACTGAGTGTTATTGTATCTGTTGCAAAGCATATTAAAGGCCACATTAAAGTAAATGCTAGTCACTAGAATATGAGCAGTGGCATTGTGAGCTTCACATTACTTAACTAAGCAAATGATAATGCTTAGCAGTGCCCTGTAATTCCTCATTATTTACCACAAGACTCAAAAACGTCATACAAATGCCTGAACTGCATTACATCATCATTAAATGGTGGCAGTTAAGTGATGGGCAACTTGGTGGTACTTTCGATGTACTCAAGTCAGATCCACCATCTAACGGAACCTTGTCATATGCATTGGCACAACACACTCACTGCAGTCTTGGGCAACTGAGACCACTCTCATACCATTACATCATACCCTGGATTTTCATTGTTTGAATGTAGATCTCTAATAAGACCCCGATGGTTCATTGTAATAAGAATAATTATGTTTCTTTTACTGAGGATTTCTTCATATTGTGATCTGCCATAAACAATTATTGTTTTTGAGACAGCTGACACCTGTGAACACCTCATTAGCAGGTTCATATGGGTAGATCCACAATATAAACCTTGGAACCAGAACATATCTTTTGGCAGATTGTTTAGCTTTTGCTAAATGAATAATATTTAAATAACATTCAAAATGATAAATTACTAGCTTGCAGGACATGGCTGACAATATTTATTTCCTTGATATTGCCAAAAAGTTGGCACAAGTTGCAAATTAAATAAAGGATTTATTGGTAAACACTAAAATATATTTAGTGTGGACAAGGTGGATTGCCACTTGACACTTTTTCAGAGACAAAAAGAGTTCAGATTATTGCTGGTGATTATGGTGAGAATGTAACAATAGTTGAATGTGGAGATGCTGTAATTGCAAGTATCCCACCTATAATTCTGTTCAGAGGAATGCTGTGTAAATATGAAAAGCATTAAAAGTTCTGTGATGACACCTGTTTCAAAATAACAGAAAAAGCTCAATGACAGCCAGTATCCTTGCAAAACCTTCCTACTTCTTAATGGAGCTAAATCACATCAGGATGCCTAGTATTGTTGCTGCTGCTTGAGAAAACAAAATATTCTATTGCCTATAAAGGAATTCAATGTGAATGTATGCCAATTGATAAATGTGTTTTCAAAACATGTGAATATTCTGGGACGTTGCTGACCTAATTCCTGGACATCTGGAAAAGTTAAGAGTTATAGATGTGATATTTGTAAGTGCCTGGCTGAGAGAAATGACACAAATGAGCCTGACTGCTGTTTCGAAGAAACAGAAATCTTTCCTTCCAATCTCTAAGTGATTCACAAGTCTAGATTTGCACCTTCAGTTTTTGCTGAGCATTCTATTGAAACAAATTTCAGCCATGATGCATCAAACTTATCATGTGATGATTCAGCAGTTGACAGTTCTCCCTAAGCTATTGATCTAATGTAGGGGTACTCAATAGAATCACGTAGGGAATACTACCAAAGTAGTAGTAGTAGTAGTAGTAGTAGTAGTAGTATTTCGTAGTATGGTATTCTGCCTTACAGCAGCTCTTATCGTGGATTAAGCCTCTTCCACTTTTGTCTGTCCATAGCCAGTCTTTTCATTTCTGAATATTTGCCTCCTTTCATATTGTCCAACATTTGATATCTTCTTTTTCCTCTTCCCCTTGTTCCCTCCACTATTCCTTCTATTCCTTCCTTCAATAAACAGTCCCTCCTTAAACAATGTCCAATCCAGTTGCGTTTTCTCTTTCAGCTGACTTTGACCATGTTTCTTTCTTCTCCAACTCACCTTAATACTTCTTCATTCCTTACTCGGTCTTCCCAGTTCACTTTTTCCTTTCTTCTCCATATCCAGATCTATAGTGCCTCCAATCTTCTTTCGTCTTCCTTCCTCAATGTCCAGGTCTTTGCACCATATAGTGCAATGCTCCAGATGTGACATTTGGCAAGTCTTTTCCTCAGATCTTTGTTGAGTGGTCCATAAAGTAATTTGTTTCCTCTTGAATCCTTCTTTTGCCATTGCAATTCTTTTCCTAATTTCTGTTGAGCAATACATATCATCCATTATTAAAGTTTCCAAGTAATTGAAGTTATTCAGTTGGTCTATTTCCTCTCCCCCTATTTTCATACAGAGTTTTGTCCCCTTTTCTCTAATTACCATGCTTCTTGTTTTCTTCTTGTTAATTTTCATTTGATATTCTTCTAATTCTGTGTTTACATCATATAACATTTATTCCATCTCTCTTGTACTCTCTGCCATCACAACCATGTCATCTGCAAATCTTATACGCTCCGCTCTCTGACCCCCTATATAAACTCCTCCCCTTCCACCAAAACTTTCATTAATAATTTCCTTCAGGTATATACTGAACAGTGTTTGTGTTAAGCAACCACCTAGTCTTACACCTCTTCAGAGTTCAATTTCTTCATTCATCACACCTCCTACTTTTACTCTTGCTCTCTGGTTGAAATATAGATTTTAATTAGCCATCTATCCATTCAGTCAGCTCCATGTTTCCTTAAGATTTCCATCAGTTTGTCCCACCTGACAGTGTCAATAGGCTTCTCAAGAGCAATGAATGCAATATACCCCTTCCTTTTCCTCTCCATGTACGTTTTCCCTATCACCTTTAGTAGCACAATGGCAACTGTAGTCCCCACTCCTCACCTGAAACCAAATTGTTCATCTCCTAGTATGCAATTCAACTGTCCACATAGCTTTTTGCTGAGCATCCTCAGCAAGACTTCCGCTGCATGTGTATCAGCCACACTGTTCTATGTTTCTCACACTTTTTGCTGTTCTTTTTCTTTTCTACAGGTATTAAGATTCTTTCTGGAAAGTCCATTGGCTATTTTCCTGTCATGAATATTTGATTACACAATTCAATCAACTCCCTATTCCCTTCTTTCTCCAATGACTTTATAGACTCTTAAATCGCACTAGTTAGTATTGCATTTCCTTTGTCATCATCTGCAACTTCATCTTCTTCTTCTATCCCAATGTCTTCTTCACTTGGTCAGCTGTTTACAGCATATAGCCATTTATATATTCTTCCCATCTTATCAAAATTTCTTGGGGTTCACGCACCATTTTACCATCTGCTGCCTCTCCTTCCTTCAGTCCATTGTCGTTTCTCTTTTCCCCTGAATGTCAAATCCATTGCTTCTTTGTACATGAAATCATATTTTCCTTCTTTCTCTAATTTCACTGTCTTGTCACACTCTCCTGTCAGCCATTTGTCCTTTGCTTCTTCTGTCTCCCTTCTTAATTCATTATTTAAACTTCTGTAGTTATGGTTCCCTTCTTCTGTGTCTACAGTTTTCCATTTCCTGCAATCACCGATCTTGGTTATCATAACTGGTGTTACCCATTCTTTTTTTATTATTTTCCTCTCCTTAACTCAGTGTTTCCTTAGCTGCATTTTTGATCCTATTTTTAAAACGATCCTGCCTTCCTTCTGTGCATTCCATTTCCTGACTTTTCATTATGATTTCACAATATGCATTCTCCAATTTTTCACAATTGCCTTTGTCTTTGTTTCTCAGAGTTAATGTGCTCTCTCTTCTGTCCTTCCAGGTTCCTTTCAATTAAACTAGAACATCAGCTATTACTAATATATGATCTGAATAAGTATCTGCCCCTGGATAGCTTTTGAGACTCTTTAGGCAATTTTGGTGTCTTTGTTGTATCATTATGTAATCAATTTGATATCTTTTGTTGTCAAATCGAGGTATCCAAGTACACTGTCATCTTTTGTGGTTACCAAATAGAGTATTTCCAACTACCATGAAATTTTCATTGCAGTATTCCAAAAACATTTGCCTTTTCTCATTTCTTTTACACAGTCCATATTTTCCCAGAGCTTCTCCTTCTGGTCCTTCACCAACTACCACATTCCAATCACCCATTATAACAATACATGCATTTCTTTTCTCTCTCTGCTAAGTTTTCTATCATCTCACAACATTCTTATACCTCTTCATCTGAATGATTACTTGTTGGCATATAGACCTGGATGATAAGTAAGTCTTCCTTTTTCTCTCTGTCTCATCATCAATATTCTTCCACTAACATATTTAACCTTGATTACCTTGTCCTCCACCTGTCAAAATTTCAACCTTATTCATTCCATTTTTATCTTCACCTGATAGTACAATCAGAAGTCATCACTTCCTAGTTTTCCACAACCACCCCATCTCACCTCACACATACAGAGTATAACCAATTCGTTTCTTGTCACTTCATGTTTGGCGTTTCCTAATTTCCCTTCCTGGAGAAGGGTTAAAACATTCCAACTACCAAACCTCAATAAGTCTTCCTTCTTCTCCTTCCTTCCTTTTCCATTTTCCCAAATCTCTGGACTCCTCATTGTATTCGCCTCCTGGAGAACCGACTGAGGGAAGCTTTACCTCTGGAATATTTTACGAAGAGATCAAGCCCATGAACATCTAGGGAAGTAATTCCAGTAGTGGTTTCCCATTTCCTTCCACTGTCCTCCATATCCTGTCAGCTTGCTGACCCAGTTCACCACTAGGGTCGGTTACCCAACCGTCCACTGTGTTGCTCAGCTTAACAGGACCATGATGTGTAGGTAGGATTGTGGAGAATTAAGATGAGAGAGGCTAAGAGAACTCTCTTGTTGCGTTCTTGTATGTGCTCTCACACCCATTTTTAATCAGAGTCACAAGGTTGTAGCAGTGATCGGCCCAAGTAATCTCCCAGGCCTACCAAAGGACGACAGATAACTTCACTTCTCCTGATAATGAGGATGACCTATAAAATAAAGTTGCACATTGCGTTATCAACTTAACCTGGAACTTTCATTTTTCTGCTTGCATAATTATTTTCCTCTGAAAATTCTAACTGAAATTAGTATTCTTTAAGTAAGGGCCATGTGATGAATAACTCTGTTATTTGTACCGGAACAACTATGAAGTTCATAATTCACCTTCTCTACCCATCAAAGAGAGAGAGAAATTGACTGGCTAGTACCGTAGGAGGATTGCCATGAATTTCTAAATTAAAGAGTCAGAATGTACTGGCCTCAAAGTTCCTTGCTGTATAATGTCGAGAGTTACAGAAGGGATAGATTGCTGCTCATTGTAAATGTGACACGTGACCTACTACAGGAAAGTGGAACACCCTGCACAACATGGAGATAAACATAACATGCCCAATTTCAATGGCTGCTTCACAACCAAGGCAATATGTGTTGTCGCATACACCACCAGCTTTTCTGAACTCTTGAGACTGGAGTTACCCTTAAAACACATACTCTGCTTCTGAAACCATCCCTGCCTCAACCTACAGTAACCTACTGTCTCCCTTCTTCTGCCAAAATGTCCCCTCTCACCCTCACCCCACTGTTCTATCATCTCCCAATTCACATCCCCACTGTGCACAGCTCTCTGCAAGTGCACCAACCAGTCCCTTCTCCTTTTGTGTGCTCCTTTCCTTTCTGCTCAGTTTTTTCCCTTCCTTCCCTCCGTCCCTCCCTCCCTTCCTTCCTCCCACCCACCCAAACTCCCTCCCGATTCTAAACCAGATAGCCTCATCTGCCACCTCTAGTCCCTGCACACTCTGCTAAGTTGCACTGTTTCCTCCTCTTCAACCTGTATGGGATGTCCCTCTACCTGCTCTGCTCCACTATGGATTTTTAGTTCTGTTTAATATATTGGTCTGGCCTGAGCAGCTACAGATATGGTGTGGTGGTGGTGGTGGTGGTGGTGGTGGTGGTGGTGGTGGTGGTGGTGGTGGTGTAGCTTCTTTTTCAGTAGTTGTAGTGGCAACTGCCTGTAACACAAGTTTGTTCTTGTAACATCTGTGAATATGGCCTTGATGTGCTGGTACCATGAACAGCTGAAATCGTGGAGAAACTACAGCCATTCTTTTCTTGTTGCTGTGTAGCTCTTCTGTGTGACTTAACCCATCAAACCCAATTTATGTTTAGTCATTATATATTCTGTATTTTTGGGAAACTGTGTCCTCACAAAAAGGTACCAGTAACACTTTCTATCATGATGACCTCATTGTTGGGCACACATGAGATTCGCACACACGAGGGGACCAGAGTAAGTGTTCAAATTCAAAGGAGTGTTTCCGGAGTCACTCGGCAGCAATTCCGGATATGTGGAGTGTCGCATTTACCTGCTGGAATTGCTGAAATCTGTTGGAATGCACAATGGACATGAATGGATGCAAGTGATCAGCCAGGATTCTTAAGTACATGTCACCTGTCTATCACATCTAGACATATTAGGGGTGTCAATCCCTGGTATTTGAGTGGTCAGTTCGACAGAATATCATACTTAACGGCCCAGATTCGATTCCTGGCTGCGTTGGGGATTTTCTTTGCTCAGGGACTGGATGTTGGGTTGTCCTCACATTCATAATTTCATCCCCATCAACACGCAAGTCACCAAAGTGGTGTCATCTCGCAAGACTTGAACCAGGCTAACTGTCTACATGATGGGAGGCACTAGCTACGTGGCATTTCCATATCAGGGGTTCAATATCACTCAAATTGCACATGCCTTACACTGTTACAGAGCTTCCACCTCCTGTCTTGTGGGGTCTA
Organism: Schistocerca nitens; assembly: GCF_023898315.1. NCBI lineage: Eukaryota > Metazoa > Arthropoda > Insecta > Orthoptera > Acrididae > Schistocerca > Schistocerca nitens. The sequence goes on along the minus strand of NC_064623.1, from coordinate 199,174,584 downwards.
TGGATCCGTGAGGTTGTCTCCATACCTATAAACTTTCATCCACTTGATACAGCTTGAGATGACTCATCCAACAAGGCAACAAGTTTCCAGTCAAGTCCAAGACCAAGGTTTGAAGTCCAATTACTGATGTAGACATAAGATGGATTTTCACTTTTATATAACTCGTTGAACACAAACAAAACATCATGGTCAAGAATAGAAACACTAAAACCAATAATTCACAGTATCATTTAGTCGCTGGCCTAATTAAGCAAAATGATGCAACAAAATACTTGATTATATTCCAACAGGTCTCATCTGTCACAAGTGTCAAACTATTAGTTTACTTTCCATTACCACGCTTGCGTATGACCCAGTGCAATATTAGACATTGTGAAGTGCAGATCCACAGACAATTTTATGGCAAAAAATGTCCAATTTCTTCACAGGATTTACAATATTATTCAGGTCACACATGGTTTGTACTGAACGACAGTTCTAGCATACTGTATATCATGTGGATGCATGTGCAATTATTTACAAGCAAATTAACAACAGACTAATTGCTCCAAAATGAAACAATGAGAAAGGGAAGATCAGGAAGATGATGGCGAGGTGAGCAGTCTTGCGATGGACCATCATAGCAACAATAGTTTGGGGCACAGAGGAGTGATGTCATGGGAGGGCTTTGAACACCTGCAAGGCCCTAATTACTAGTGACAAACATAACAAATAAACATAGATGAACAAATACACCATTGGCTGTCATCACTCATGACTTGGGTACAAATCAAACTGCTGATGTCTGCTTCACTGCGATATCCTTTTGGTGCTGATGGTGAATGGATGATTGTAACTGAGGTATTGTCAAAGGTGATTGACTTACATACAACAAATAGCATATTGATCCAGTTTTGATTTTGCTCGCATCATGCTAATAATGTTGAAAACAATTAAAGAAATTTTCTTGCCCAAATGGCCTGACCTCTAGTGTAAGCTGTTAAGGATTCGGCAAACATCTGAAGTATGCAGATGAATTGACTTTCGATCAATGCAGGTCATGTATCTGGCACATTAATGAATTTCTAGGTATCCTCCATTCACACAAATACTATTATTTGGTGGGGACAGGTAATGCTAAAGCTATACAAATTCATCTCAAGGTCCCCCTGCAGGTACGGGGGTTAGAATAGGCCCACAGTATTCCTGCCTGTCATAAGAGGTGACTAAAAGGAGTCTCAAATGCTTCAACCTATATGTGATGGTCCCCTCTCGGGTTTGACCTCCATATTTCCAATTCTTCTGAGAAGCGAACCAATTGGGAAGGGCACCTTACATGGTACATTGTGCCCATTGTGCATAGAGACCTCTAGCCAGCCTTCTCATCGTCGCACTGCCGTTCTGTTCGTTCCACATCTCTTGGGTGAGGATACATTCCTAGGTGCAATTTCCACCATGCACTGTGCATTGTTGCTTTTTGCGGAGCTGATGACCAAGGACTTCCTTGCACCTAATATCCGGCATAGTAGCCAGTCAGTTGTGGTGGAGCTGCCATGTACCCTGTTGGTTGTAGCCCCCTTACAACACAGGGATCACTCTGCTGATACTTGCGCCAACTCCCCACGTATGCCAAGGAGTAGAGGCCTATCTCCCTGGGGTATCGGGACTCCCGGCAATGGCCATCCTGCCAGGTGGCCCTTGTCGAGGCTGGGTGGTGCCCGTGGGGAGGGCCCTTGGTCGGAGTGGGTGGCATCAGTGCAGATGACTCACAATGAAGCGTGGTACATCATCTCTTGCTGGTGGCCATCTACCAGCAGTCTCTAAGCATTCTTGGGCTCAGTTCAATGCTCAGAAATACAATCCCAAATCATTCCCCTCCCTGGCCACAGTGTGGGAGGAGTGTCTCAGGATGGCAGTGACACTTATTTGCTCTGGTTCCTAGTTTGTACAAGAGCTGAAGTCTTTCATGTCAAAAAAATCTAAATTCTTCATAGAGTGTTTAGAGGACAAGTTTGGGGAGGTGGAGGGCTTGTCCAAAATGCGCTCTTGGTCAGTATTGACAAAAACAGCATTCTGTGCCCAGTCCTGGAGATTACTTGCATGTGACAAGTTGGGGGATGTTTAAATTACCATAACACACCATAAGAGTTTAAATATGGTCCAGGATATTATTTTCCGTAGGGACCACCTTTTTAGTCTAATGACTAGCTGCGCGCCAATTAAGAACATCAAGGTGTTAATTTCATCTGGCACATACGTTGTGGTCTGAAGGATAATCAGATTGCTACTGGTGCCTTCATCTTAGCCTTCAAGGGTGATACATGACTGGAGAAGGTCAAGGTGATAGTCTACCACTGTGACATCAAGCCCTATATCCCTCCCCTGACAAAGTGCTTTAGTGCTGCAATGTCGGCCATATGTCTTCCTGCGGTACTTCCAGCCTCACATGTCGTGATTGTGGATACCCATCATATCCCAATACTCCATGTGCCCCACCTCCCATCTGTGTCAACTGCAGAGAGCCTCATTCACCTTGCTCGCCGGACTGCCTGATCTTACATAAGGAGCAGAAAATCATGGACATAAGACACTGGACCAACTCACTTACACTGGGGCTAAGAAGAATTATGAATGACTCCATCCTGTGTGAATGGCATCCTCTTGTGCCACCACAACCACCACCATGATGGCCCTGTCAGCTCAGAGAATTTCAGTCGGCTCACAAAGTCAATAAATTCCAAACACCCCCTTGACCATGGGGGCACTACCCACTCTGCGGCTCCTGCTCCACCTACTTTGGGAGCAACCATCCCCTCCCCACACACCTATTGGGTATTGGGGATGTCCATCCCCACTTCTAAGCTGGAGAAATGTCCAACTTGTTCTGCTGCTCTCTCTCTTGCAAGGGGTCCCTTGGGTCCCTCCCTTCCCAGGTTTCCACAAGTGGGAAAGATGATGCCCGGCAATGGCACAAGTGCCCACAAGCAGCTGGTTGTAGGGCTTTGTGATCCTACTCCATGCCGGAGACTGAATTGGTGAAGCCCTCCCAGCCAGTGAAACCAAAGGGGCAGAGAGAAAAATCCAAGAAGAAGACCTCTAAGATGAAGGAACTTGTGATGGGATCTAGCCCACCGCAACCTATAAGCTCTGCATCTGAGGGCGAGGTAGAGACTATGGCGAATGCTGCGGACCTAGATCTGGCCTGACTCTGACACAATGGATGTCACTCACACAGGTGCTCAATCGGTGGCAGCAGGTGACCCAGTGGCGTAATCTGCCTCTTCGGTCCCTTCACACCTTTCTCAGCCAGGGGCAATGTCAGCCTCCATTGGAACTGCAGTGGTTTTTTCCGCCATCTTGCTGAGCTCAGTCAACTTCTCAGCCTTGATCCTTTCCTCTACATTGTTCTTCAGGATTCTTGATTTCTGGTGACACGTACCCCTGCCCTCCATAGCTACAGGGATTATTATAGGAACAGGGTAGCTTATGAGAGGGTACCTGGTGGTGTCTGCATCTATTTCCATCACTCCCTTTACAATGAGTCTGACCCTCTACAAATGCCTTTAGAGGTTGTCACTGTTCGGGTGTGGATGCCTCTGGCTGTTACTATCTGTAGTCTCTCTCTTCCACCAGATGGTTGTCTGCCATCTGTACAACCTTTGCCCACCATCAGCATCTGCTCGCCATCTTTTTTGACATGTGGAAGGCATATGATATGACATTGCAACATCACATCCTCTCTACGCTTCATGGTTACGATCTTTGGGGTCCCCTCCCAATTTTAATACAAAATTTTCTGTCGCTTGGTTCCTTCCGTGTGCAAGTTGTGGCCTCCTATAGTTCCTCCTGAGTTCAGGAGAATGGGGTCCCACAAGGATCTGTATTAAGAGGCTGCCTCTTTTTGATAGCAATTAATGGGCTTGCCGTGGCGGTGGAATGCCTGTCTCATCTTCCTTCTAGGCTGACGACTTGTACCCGTACTATAGCTCCACTGGCATTGCAGCTGCTGAACAGCAGCTGCAGGGTGGTACCCAAAATGTGCATTCTTGGGCTGTAGCACATGTATTCCAGTTTTTGGCTGCCAAGACCTGCATTATGCATTTGTCAGCGACACACTGTTCAACGTGAGCCATGGCTTTATCTTGACACCAAACCTCTCGTGTTGTGGAGACACATCAGTTTTTGGGATCTGTTTTCGATACCTGGTTGACTTGGCTGCCTCATATTTGGCAGCTTAAACAAATGTGCTGTCGGCATCTTAATGCTCTTCATTGCTCGAGTCACACCAACTGAGGTGCCGATCGGTCTACCCTTCTACGGCTGTACCAGGCATTCAGTCCTGCCTAGATTATGGAAGCCTGGCTTATGGTTCGGTAACACCTTCCGCATAGTGGTTGCTGGGCCCAATATTTCACAGCGGGGTCTTGACTCACCACTGGTGCTTCCCTGACAAGCCCTGTCCACAGTGTACTTGTGGAGGCAGTTGTCCCTCCATTGTGGTTCTGGCGCCAACAATTACTGGCCGCTTATGCTACACACATCTGTAGCTTGCCCAGGCATCCCACTTATCGTCTTCTGTTCCCTTATTCAATCGTCCACCTTCCGGAATGGTAGCACAGGTCAGGGTGTACACTCACAGTTTCCGTCAGAGCTCTTCTCTCTGGGCTTGAGGTTTTCCGTCTTCCATTCTTTTCTGGGACCCTCAGTGTATACCCCCAGGATGTGTGTGCCACCCATGGTGTTGGCTCGATTTGGCACTGGGCCTGAAGGACTCAGTCCTTCCTGAGGCCCTCTGTTGCAGCTTTCTCTCAATTCTTGCCACGGTTCAAGGCTGTGACATTGTCTATACTGATGGTTCAATGGTTGCTGGTCATGTCGGTCATGCTCTTATTCTACAGGAACATTATGAAAAACACTCACTGCCAGCTGGCTGCAGTGTTTTCACTGCCAAGATGGTCACCATCTCTCGCGCTCTCGAGTATTTACGCTTCTGCTCAGGTGAGTACTGCATTATCTGTAGTGACTCCCTGAGCGGTTTACGAGCTATCGACCAGTGTTTCCCTCACTCTCGTCTGGTGATGGCTATCCAGGGGTCCCTCCACACCCTTGCCAGTAGTGGCCACTCTGTGGTCTTTGTGTGGACCCTGGGTCCTGTATGCATGCTGGGAAATGAATGTGTTGACACAGTGACCAAACAGGCTGTCGGTGCACCAGCCATGGAGATTGGCCTTTTGGAGTGTGACCTCTGGTCAGTTTTGTGGCAGAAGGTACTTCGCACCTGGGGTGAAGAATGGTGCGCCCTTCCTTCACACAACAAACTTCGGGCCATCAAGGAGGCTACTGGTGAGTGGCACTCCTCCTTGCGGGTCTCTCACGTGGACTCTGTTGTCCTCTGCTGGCTGAGCATTAGTCACACCTGGATAACGCACAGCTATTTATTGCAGCATGAGGACCCACCTTTGTCGCTGTGGGTCACCTTTGACTGTGGTCCTCATCTTGTTGGACTGTTCGCTTTTAACGCTGCTCAGGCAGATGTTTGCACTTCCTGATATGCTTCCTAAACTTTTATCAGATGATGTTGTGATGGCAGAGTTAGTTTTGAGTTTAATGGATGCAGGGGGTTTTTATCGCTTGATCTAAGTGTGTGTCATTTTTTTTGTGTAGAGTCTGGCATATGGTCTACGATTTTAGACTGGGGTTTTTAGTGGGTTTCTTGGTGGTTGGCCTTTCCTTTTCCTTTTCCTTTATTTGTTTTTTTTTATTTGTTTTTTTTATTTGTTTTTTTTTATTTGTTTTTATGGTCGGCCAACCACTGTCACACTCCCTGTGATTCTAATTCCTTTTGTCAGCTCTCTGTCTGTGTCTTTCTTGTCCTGTGTTGTTGTCTCTTGTCATCTCCATTGTTTGTTTTTATACCTTGTGGTGGTTTCAAGTTCATGGAAGAAGGGACATATGGCCCTAGTAGTGTGGTCCCTTCAATCCCACAAACCAACCAATCATCTCAAGGATGACAATGGGAATTGAAGTTGCTGAAGTATTGGGAACTGTAGATTAATATCAACTTGTGTGATGGATGAATCTTTGGAATGTCAGACTCGTGACCCAATAAATGGATGGTATTAAGGACAAGCCATCAGCAACTAACATACATTACATGGGTTACATTACATGTGTATCTGCTGTAGCTGCTTCCGTTCTTCCTTTTGCTTAAGAATTCAAAATTGGACACATGTATATTAAAATTGTTCATCCTTGGATCAAATTCAAACTAGCTGCCTATGTCTTCTCAACTTAGTTCCATTTGCAACAAGGCAACCAGACAAACTTTTTCCCTTTATCTATATATCTTCTGAAGCATCAGACTCTGACACATCTGCTATAGTCACTGGCATTCAGAGACTCATCAGTACGGTTATCAAGTAATTATTCAAGGTAAGATAAGTTTCTTAAGAACTGGTTCATAAATTTTTATTTAGGGACACAGATACGAATAGATGTGCAAAAACTCAAGGAAGCATCACCTCTGTCAGAGGTGGGATTAAGACCTACAACCCCTGGGAAAGCATCTGTCTTGCCCTACACAGCCTCCACAGGCAGGCACCACAGCGGTTATGACCAGACAGTGATCAGCCTGTCACCACAGTCACACCTTTTCATGGCAGCATATTTACTTCTTCCCCAGGCATCAGCATGAAAGTGACAAGAAGAAATAACATTGCGAGCAAGTAGTTGCAATGGCTCACTGGTAGCATTCAGTTGGAGACAGTTGACACTCTGATTCAAGAATACAAGTTTTTGGTTTCAGATGCATGTGGGAATTATGGCACGCCACTGACTACTGTAGAGATATTGGAAGAATTATGTTGAAACAGGCACTACCAGCAGAATTCCTTGCTCGAGCAGGAAGAGACTGAGTGCAAAGCAGGGCCATATGGAGCTTCTCGTTTCCTAAATATGAAGCAGTTGAAGTGAGTGGCCAACTTCAGTTCGAATGACACAGTTAACTGAAGGCTGAGGAAAGCTGTACTGCTTGCCCAACGATCAACTGTAAAACAGGAACTCGGTGAGGAAAATGTGCTACATTGGCTGGCAGTTGCAGCATGGGAAGACGTATTTTTCACACATAAGGTATCTAATGATTTTTCATCTTCTGCTGCTTACTTTTCTGTCTGAGAGCCAGTGGAAAATCCCTTGGTGATGGGAAAACATCAAACATGAGATGAGAAAATTTGAGCTAGTTCTAGTTCACTTCATTCTTGTAACTGAAATAAACTACTTCCAGTTATGTTTTGATTATTACATTCTGTTTACTTAATCTGTGCCGACATACATGAATAGATACAAATCAAGAGAGCACTGTTTTAAAGCTATTTTTTGTTATTTTTGATTTGCCCACCTTCCACTCTATTGCTATCCACTGGACTTGCCCAAAAATAATAAAAACATTTTCTCTCTCTCTCTCTCTCTCTCTCTCTCTCTCTCTCTCTCTCTCTCACTCTCAGGAACCAGGCTATGAGAATGGCTTGTAGTTTCTAAATAGTGTTCAAATATTGAAACTTGTCTGTGTGCTGTAGTTAATTGAAGGAGTGTGCTCTTCTTTCAATGGTGGGCATAGGATAATAAAGAATGTCATATTTGTTTGCATTGGACAAATTTTTTCTGAAGGGTGGACTACAGCATTGAAATTGTTCTTCCTGTAAATGGAGAACAAATGAAACTATTGACACTGCATCATGTAATTTCCATCTTGCTTGCTCCATAGCCTGATAAAGCACAGCATTGTTAAGAGGCCATCTGATCTCAACAATTGATCATTTTGCCTAGTTAGTGCTACATACCAATAGCAAGAGCAAGCACTAAATTTCCTTGCTATGTGGCAATCTGTCTTACATTCCTGCACCTTTCAATAGGAGCAAATGATATGAGGAGTGGGGAGTAACCATAATGCCACTTGTCTCTGACACTTCATACCCTCATCTCTCCACAAACATTGTTAAATTGATTATCATATATGTAAATCTGGCAGGAGGCATAGAATGATCACATCACAGCACACAGAGATGGCGTCGACGATCAGGTCACTCATATTAAAGAAGTTATTCTTACAGCCATGGAATGTTCAATACCTCAGACATCCGATTTATCTTGGCAATTCCTTGGTTGAACGAGGCGTGAGTGGCAACATGCTCTTTGGGTTTTCCGCCACCATCCTACTTTGGCCAACTGTATCCACTATAAGCAGTTATGTGTGTGATTCTGTCACATCATTCGCAATAGCAAGAAGGCAAGCTAGGACTTCTTTACTACCTCTTTTGACACCATCACTCCCTCCTCTGAAGTTTGGAGTCAAATTCGACAGTTATCTGGTGCACCTAGTTTCTCCCCGATCTCTGGGCTCACTGTCATGCGTGATACCTTAGTGGACCCAGTCGCTATTTCTAACTCATTGGGTCAACACTTTGCTGATATTTCAAGCTCTTCAAATTACCCACCAGCCTTTCCCCTGAAGAAATGTACAGCAGAAGTTCGACCACTTGCTATCTCCTCTGTAAATGGCGAAAGCTAGAATACTGTTTTCTCCATGCGGGAACTCCAGCACGCACTCTCTTCCTCTCTCTCTTCCACCCCGGGACCAAATGGTATCAACATCCAAATGTTGCTGCATTTACCAGACCACAGTCTGTGCTACCTCCTTCGCCTTTATAATCGAATTTGGACCGAGAGTACTTTTCCCAGAAGATGGCAGGAAGCTATTGTCGTTATTGTTCTGAAACCTAGAAGGGACAAACATCTCCCCTCTATCTATCCCCCATTCCTCTCACGAGTAGTGTAAATAAGGTTTCAGAGCATATGGTGGATTGCCGTTCAGCCTGGTGGCTAGAGCCCTGAAGTCTTTTAACACCTGCCCAGTGCAGTTTGAAAAAGCATCGTTATGCAGTTGACCACCTTGTTGCTCTCTCCACTTCATCATGAAAAATTTTCTCAGGAAACTCCAAACAGTAGCAATATTTTTTGATCTGGAGAGAGCATAAGATACCTGTTTGAGGACAGGCATCCTCCGCACACTGTTCTCTTGGGGCTTTCGAGGTCAGCTGCCCATTTGTACTCCCGAATTTATGGCAGAGCGAATATTTAAAGTGTGATTGAACACTACGCTCTCCCGTACTTTCTCCCAAGAAAACGGGGTACCCCAGGGCTCCATGCTAAGTGTTGTACTGTTTGCCATTGCCATAAATCCAATTATGGATTTACTTCCCGATGTCACGGGCTCCTTCTTTGTGGACCATTTTGTGATCTACTACAGCTCTCAATGGACCAGCCTTCTTGAACGACGTCTTCAAGGATGTCTCAATCGCCTCCACTCTTAGAGCATCGAAAACGGCTTCCACTTTACTCCCAGTATGACCGTTTGTCAATTTCTGCCGTTGTACAGAGGTTCTCCAGCCATCCCTACATTTAGGTCCTGTCAACAATCCATTTGCGGAGGTCGCTAATTCTTGGGTCTTACGTTTGACAGGAAACTGAGCTGGTCCTCTCACATATCCTATCTTACGGCTCACAGTCTGTGATCCCTCAACATCCACTGTGTCCTGAATGGTACCTCCTGGGGAGCGGACTGAGTGGTCCTTCTCTGCCCCTATCGCACCTTAGTACGCTCTAGTACACTTGAAATTGGCCTGTAGAAGCATAGTTTACTCCTCTGCTTGGACGTCTATTCTTTGGCGTCTCTACTCTGTCCACCACTGTGGATTGCGTTTAGCATCTGGAGCTTTTTACTCCAGCCCTGTGGAAAGCCTTTATGCTGAGACTGCTGAACCTCTGCTGTCCAATCGGTGAGCTGCCCTTCTGACAATGAGTCATTATGCTAGCCATCTGCCTTCCATGACTGCTAATCTGGCCCATGACATTTGTTTTTGGCAGCTTCTTGGATTTAGTGTATGAGGGCCGCCCTTACTCTCTACTACCACCAGGAGTCCGCTCCTGTCAATTGCTATGTTCCCTTCCCTTCCACTTTCCTTAAACTTTGTTGACAATTAGGGGTAGAGAACCACCTTGGCTTCACCCCGGACCTGCCTGCTCAGTTACCTTTGTCGGTTTCCCAAGGAAGGTACCCCTCCCTCTCTTGTTTATCATCAGGCATTTGCTGCTCTATGTGTACAAATGAAGGATGCCACATTTATTTACACTGACGGCTCCAAAACATCATTTGGTGTAGGGAGTGCTAATATTGTTGGTGACACCCCTAATAAATTTAGGCTTCCCGACCAGTGTTCAGTTGTAACTGCGGAATTTTACGCTGTTCTCCAGGCTGTCCAATACATCTGTCACCATCATCAGATACTGTATATTATATGCTCAGATTCATTCGGCTCTCTCCTCAGTCTCCAAGCCCTCTACCCTTTCCACCCTCTGGTCCATCAGTTTCAGGACTCTTCACTAGTTCCATTTGAGGGCCATCTCTGTGGTGTTCCTCTGAATGCCAGGACACGTTGGTATCCATGGAAATGAGGTGGCTCATATAGCAGCCAAGGCTGCAGTCTCTCTTCTTCAGCCTGCTGTTCACACGGTTCTCTTAACCAATCTACAGAAGGTTTTATGTCATTGTGTTGCTCTTTTATGGCACTCACATTGGTCTGCAGTTCCCAATAATAAATTGTGGGACGTGATAGCTCTTCCTTGTGCTTGGACCTCTTCCCCCAGACCTCATCATCAGGAGAAGGTAATTATAACTAGACTCTGGATAGGGCACTGTCTTTTTAGCCATCGTCATCTGTTAAGTGGTGGTTCTCCCGTGCTTTGTCCCCACTGCTCTCAACTGTGCCCCTATTTTACTCTGTTATGCACCTGTCTTCAGCTGTCACCTGATATGTCTTCCATTTTAGCAGATGACACGAGCTCAGATGATTGCAATCTCGAGTTTATTAGTATCAGTGAGATGACATCAGCCATCTGAAGCTCTTTTTGGGGACAAACAACCCACCTTGTATAGTGGTTTCCTAAGCTTCCCCTCTGTTTCTTAGTTTACCTACATTTTTGAGTTTCTACTCTCATTGCTCCTGATTTCCAGTTTGGTTCTTTACCTTTTCCTAAGCCACAGATTGGGCACTAACGACCGTAGCAGTTTTGCATCCTAAAACCATAACAAAACAGGCTGTTACAACCAAAATGGATATGCTTCCCATTCAGAGGATTAATAACTTACCACTGCTGTAACCCCACGGCAAACTGTGGACATTCATGGACCTGGTTAAGATATGTTGCTTTTATCTATTTCTCCAATTTTTGTTCCCATTTTAATTTTTCTCATTTTATTTATTGTGAATGTCATTGAGACCCCTAGCCCTTTGCCTGCCCCAGTCCACTTATGCCCCTGCTCATGTTTATTGGACATGTTCACATTGGTCACATTGTGCTGCTGCTTCACATCACCTTCCATCTGTATTAGTGATGATCACAGAGGATACACCAGGCCAAAATACAAAGAAGCTTCGAAATTGCCCACATCAACTGCTCTAGCATCTTCCTGATCAAATGCTACAGTGTATCAAAAATGGAGTATGAATGCATTGTCTGTAGCTCTATCGAACAGTGATCTTACAGACTATTTTAAGCCTTCCATTTTGACACTTTGTATCTCCTCCAGGTGATGTAAGATTTCCCTTTTGCACATCACAGAATCCAAAATTACATTGCAGTTGGATTTTGTATAAATGTTTAATTAGCTACTTGTAATAGTTCTAACTACATATAAGGACTGCCTAATGTTAAATCATGACTACTGAGTACCACACTTGTTCATGGTAATTTGCTGGATAAGCTGTGTATCCACATGGACTTATGGTTCATTTTGTTGCAGGATATAAAATTTTGGAGATGTTGGAACTCCCATACTGGTGTGCTGTTTCCTCACTCCCACTGTTCCTCTCTGCAGTGTCAATATGAATACATGTTAAGCTGTCACAATACTTTTGCATTGTGATGCCTAGATCATCGATCCCACTGTCACATAGTCAACTCAAAGACATGTACACTATCTTCTTTGTAAATTAGACATACATTTCTGCATAGCACCTTAACGCCATCCACAGTATTAAGTGTTTGCTATGAAACACACAAGTCTCACTTCTCTATGTGTACAGCTACAATGCAGTGAGGCTGGTTCACTGATGCCAGTGGCCACAGATGAATGCCATCAACAGCTATTTGGATGCCCACAGTGCTATGTTTGTCACATTTGCAGTCTGCTGTAGCCACTTGAACTGCAGTAATTCACACACACACACACACACACACACACACACACACACACACACACACACACACATTTTCACATAGTGGGAAAATAACTTTCTGGATCCGAACCAACACTGTACCTTGAACTGTCTACGTGCATCAGTAAGAAGCAACCTAAAAGGGTTGCATGGCCCTCTATCTTAAGTATCCGTGACCACATCGTCAACATGCTCCAGGACAGGTAATAACATGTTAGATTCAAACATATGAACCCTGACAATGAATTATTCTAAGATGCAATTCTCTGGGACAGGTCAGTCTGTCCATAAATAGACAAACCTTATAAAATAATAATGTACAGTTGAGGTCAGTGTCCTCCAGTTGCATAGGTATGCAGTCATTACATTATTTGCAAAAAGATAACATTGCTATGATCAGGATTCACAGTGATCATGTGACCTTTAGTGCTTCTTCTCAGCATCACACTGCCAATAAAAAAGAAAGGGATTCATATATGAAGTTACAATTCTAAGCTACCACAACTCTGCTACACAGTGTGGCGTATGTCTTGTGATGTCTGCTAAATGGGACTAGAACCACCAAGCCTCAAAAGTTAGGGATCTGTTGGTGATCAGTAACCTGAAATACAATGGAGACAATTATGTGCCATATCATCTCCTACCTCCTACCTCCTGACCGACAACCCGTAATTTTATAATGGTCTGTTACTCCTTTCCCTTTTCATGATCTCTTGGACTATTTCACCAGGTCATAGCTGAGGTAGTGTTCATTTTTGCAAACTATACTGTATTTGTCACTGGGAGTATGCTTACACCAACCTTCAAACATCTGGCAGCTGAGGTTAGCATTCCCACCATGCTGACTTGCATTTCCTGGCCACCTTTGTCTGCTCTGTGACAGTGGCTGTACCTGGCAGCTGGCAGCTCTAGTGAATTCACATAATTGAGCTCACTTCAAACTCAAATATTTTGTGATTATTCACTTGGATCATTATGCAGTTTTCATAAATGTCACTTCAATAAACTTTCACATCTATCTACTTGTATCTGCACCTGATTTGTTATCTCCAATACTATTTTAATTTACCATCTTACTAATACAGAGATGAGCATTGCAGTGACACAACATACTACTGCCATGTTCAAAGGCGTTTGATTTACACTTAAATTCAGTTCATATATATTATTGTTATTGTTGTTGTTGTTGTTGTTATTATTATTATTATTATTATTATTATTTTTTTTTTTTTTTTCAGCTCCCTAAAAAGATAAGACTCGAGGAGCTGTTGGCAGGTGAGATTTTTGCTTTCTTCAGTAGCTTAATTATACATTAATGACTGCATGTAAATGTTTTCTTCTGTGGTACTTTCTTTTTAGTCTTCTTCTTTGACTTTAATCCTTTATTTGTGGTATGCTAAATTAGTTTAGTGAAACAGTTGTTCAAAATTTTTATACTTAAACTTGACACTGGATATTAATTATCTAGTGCATAATTCATAGTGTATAATTGGCAGTGTCATCATAACTACAACAGATAGTTGTGTGCAAAATGTATACTGTGGTGGACTGCGAGGGAAATGTGATCAAATATAAAGAAGACAAATTGTTAAGTATCGAACTGACATTTAAAAATAGCTCACAATGAAGGTAAGTAATGATTGCCAATTGGCACACTATGATAAGCAGCAATGTTAAGACCCCACACACTTTATTCTGTAGTCATGGCACATTTTCAGCTCATCATCTTGAGATAAATATATTTAAGTATACAACTGTCACTCAACATAGCTGAGATTCTTGAAGAGGAAAATTTCCAATATTATTGGGGACTGGAAAAAGTCGACCACATTCATAGCCAGTGATTTGAAATCTCATTGTCATGTCTTGAAATGAAGAATAGTGTCCCTTTAATCCTTCGCCTCTCCCCCAAACCAGTATTTTTCCACATGACTGATGTCTGAAATAGCCTGGTCCATTTGGGAACCACAATTGCTCTCAATCCGCATACGGCAAGCAAGCAATTGACTACGCTGTGACAACATGCTGTTGTGCACAAGATGCCTGACTTGTTGGCAGCTTCACAACCTGTGGCCTGGAGACTCCACTCCCATACCAGCTTTCCTTATTTAAACATATGGGAATTCCCCTTAACTCATCCTTAAGTTACACAATCCTCCTTGGCTCAGTACTCACTAGCACCTATCCTGACCTTTCCTGCAAATAGCTCCATCCTGACCTGCTCACCTGATCTGCCCAACATAGCTCCTCACCCAGTTGGCCTGAAGGTCTAAGACGATATATCTGATTTGCAGATGGACACACAGTGGCAAATGTTATTCCAGGCTTAGTCTTTTACTGCTTGTTCTCATGTTAACCCTTTCATGACCAATGGAAAATACTAAGTTGACGTATAAGACTATAGTTTCTGCTTTGTGGCTGGAACTAAAAGGCAATTAACATTTTAAAGTCATGTTTATCTCTTACCATTAAATCCACTTATTCATAAACACCACTGTTCTCATTTTACCCATTCAGCCATTTTAAATTAAAACCTAGCAGTGCTTTGTCAACATAATATCCATAGGTTGACTATTTGCTGAAGACAATATGTCCACATTATGTGAGAACAAGGTAATGTAATTTATTAAAATAATGGAAAAGCACACTGTAACCTTTGGACTATAGGCATATGAACTTATGTTAGATCATGTGTAATGCCCCTAACAATAAAAGCATAAAGAATGGAAAGGCTGACTTCAGGCATGAATAATTTGCTCACCATTATTGGTATCAGCTGCATATATACCAATAACAGATTTAACAGGATGCACTAAAGATGTATCTCTTCTGTGTTCCAAAACTTGTCAGTCTAATGGTGTACCAGCATCATAAAATATTGATGTTTTTTTCCACTAAGATATGTACAAAGGAAATACAATTTGTGATGAGACTGAGGATATATTGGTAGGTAAGACACAGCGTAGAGCTTCACAGAACGTAGTAGAAGTAACTTTAGATGTGCTCTAGGGATGTGTGTGACCCTTGCTGTGGATGTATATTAATGATTTGGCAGACATTATTCCCCCACTTTTCTTTTTCCATTTTGGTCTGCCAGTGACCACATGCAGTCTTAATGCTTCTGCCTTTGTTCTTCTTCTTTCTTCTTCCTCCTGGTTTCTTTCATCTTCTCACTATGTATCCTTTTATCTCCTCACACAATTATGACCCTGTTCTGTTCTCCCTCCTGCTTTGCATCCTTTCATTTGCAACAATTTCTTCTTAAGACTGTCTTTATGTTGCATCTTTATACTTATGCTTCTTTGCACATCTTTGCCAACTTCTTGAATCCATGCTGTTGTTGCTTTCTTGTTACAAATATATTTAAAAATCTATTTGGTGAACCTGCTGCTGTTTATTCAATATAAGTGTCCAAAAATAGCGATCACCTCTTCTGTAGCATTTTAACTATGTTTTCTATGTTGTGATTTAGTTATTTGTTACTTCCCAATATCTACACCTCCATATTTCTTAGCACAGTGAGCATGTTTCAAATGAATCTTCTATCTATGACTTAAAATATGTGTAATTTGTTATTCAACACTAAACCTTCACCTGGCTCTGCTACTGGGTTGTAGTGCTATATTTTCAAATTGTTAGACAGAGACCTTGTGTTGTAAACATTCATGGTTATACCACATGGTATCTGTTGTGGCGTAACAAGACCGCCACTCCACTCGGAAGTAGCCGAAAGGCACGCGTTACACTCACGCAGAGTGGAGATAGGTCTGAAACCGGATACGTAATGAATGCTATAAGGAAAAGTACGTAGCTCCTGGAATACTTAACTTTAATCCATCCTTGTCGTACATCGCTCTTGACGATACAAGTGAGACTCTGTAGATACATGCAATGTTACTAAAGGCGCCTAACTAGGTCATAGCCATTGACTTAGCTGAAGGCTATTCTAACTATCTGCTCTGCAAATGAGCGAGGCTTCGTCAGTGTGCATCGCTAGCTACGTTGTCCGTACAACTGGGGCGAGTGCTAGTAAGTCTCTAGAGACCTGCCGTGTGGTGGCGCTCGGTCTGCGATCACTGACAGTGGCGACACGTGGGTACGACAAGTACTAATAGTCCGCGGCCGATTTAAAGCTACCACCTAGCACGTGTGGTGTCTGGCGGTGACACCACAGTATCTCCATTTATCACTTGTCCCAAAAATTTAATTGCCTTTTTAAAATATATAGATGTTAAAGCTATGCCCTTACTGTTTGTAAGTGTGTGGCAGATTATGGACTTGATTTTGAAATTCTGTTGAGGAAGATCTGCCCTTTCTAAACCCACTCTGATATTCTCACAAGTAGATATCAAGTGTTTCTTCTACCTGCTCACTGACAGTAGAGATACATCTCTGGAGCTATTTACATTATGTTTCTTGCCTTTTTTGTGCACAGGATGGTTAAGAGCCACTTTAGAGCCTTTTGGCATCTTTGCAGTTTCCCATATTTCTTAAAATACGGTCTGAATTCATTTTTTTTTTTTTTTTTGTTGAGACCATTTTATAATTTTCTCCGCTGGCTTTGTTGTGTTTCAAGGTATTCATTGCCTTTTTTTAGATTTCCTTGGCTGTAGGTGGTGGATTTGCTTCTGTTTTTCCATGAAGATGTGGAAATTATAGCTGACAGTTCAGTTCTCCAGAGTTCAAGATTTGTTGAAAGTACCATACTTTCTCATTAATTCACAGGTTATTTGCCTATTTTGCTTATTTTACCATTTTATTCTCTGAAGTAAATACTTAAAACTTGGCCGCCCTTTAGGTGACTTTTAAACATCCTATAGAAATTCTGGGTGTGATTTTTAACAAAGCTGTTTTGTATGTCAAGAAGTTTACACTTCCCAAAAGACCATTTAGCACCCTTTATTATTCTTTCAGTTTCTTTCCTTTGCCCTTCAAATTTATCAAAGTGCTTAGTCTTCCAAGAACATTTCCATTTTATTTCTGCAACTGCTTTTTCACATGTTACATTTCACCAGACTTTCTTCTTTTTTGTTGTACCAATAGATTCTATACTGCCCTATTGATTGCTTTGGATAATTCTCCCCATTTTCCTGATTTTCCTATTTTAATTTCTTCTTAAAATGTTGTATTGTCTCTTTTGAGCCTATGTAAATTTTGATATTTTGTCTTTAAAAAGTTATCAAATGCTGCTACTTCTCTCGTATTTTTCTTATCGTCATTAATTGGAATGTGTCAATTAAAAACTATACTGTTTATTTTTGCATTTCACGGTGAGAAGTGTGTCTTTCGGAATGGGATTGAAATTGCCGCATATATTCAAACTTTTTATGAATATAGAATGCAGTACCAATTATTGGCATACCTTTTATAATTCTTATTGATGGTTTCTCCTCGAAAAATTTTGTTGTTTTCTTTGATTATGTAATATTTTTGTCGAAAAATTCTGTTTCTTGTACTGCTAAAATTTGTATGTCATGCTTGTCTAAGAGAATTCAAAGTTATTCCTGTTTACCAAATGTTAGTAATGAGTTCACATTCAAGGTGCCTGTGAAGAATTTCCTTCTGAACTTAAGATTAGAAGAACACCAAGGATGCTCTGACTCATCCTTCATGCTGTCTTTGTTGTTTTTGTTGTTGTTGTTGTTAATGATGTTATTGTGGTAAACAGATGAGTTTTAGGACTTATTCTTTCATGTACTAAATGATTTATATCTTTGGTTTACACCATAAGGCGCTTCTTTCTTGATATTCAACAAGATATCCGTGATTTCCAACAGTTGCTATTTTTAAGTAACTAAATAATTTAAATTTTTAATAATTTTAGCTCAAAGATTTAGCTTTAGCCTTAATAATTTTAGCTCAGAGCCGAATTATTTTGGAAACTTTAGAATGCCACCATGTGCAGAAAATTGCAGACGGCAAGTTATCAGAATTTTAGGAAAGTGTGACAGTGTACAGGGATAGGTGGTGACTTGAAATAGTATCTTAAGTAATTAATGACTTTTGAACTACATAAGTAATGTATACATAATTACTACTTCAGTGTCAGGAACAACTGACCTACAAAGCTGACTAGGTTGTTGTTTCTCAAGGTTAAATTGTGACACATGTATTTTTTGCTTAGTAACAAATATACAGTATATTTAAATTGTATCTTTCATGAAATAATTAACAAAACTGGTAAACAATTTTCACAAAATATTCAGGCTTGAAGAAAGTACAAATAGTGAACCAGAACTCCACAGACAAACGTCTAGACATTGTTCAGGGGTCCCTAAGTATTTTGGTATAAGGAACACACTGCCTACAGCAGCTTGTCACACAGTAAGTTTAATTGATTTAGTCTGTTACCCATATTACAATGGTTTCTATGAAAAACGTTTGCAAAAATGGAAGAGTTTGCATATTTAAACATCAAAACACAAAACGCAGGTTAATGCCACTAGACATTGATGAAACTGTGGTGTGGTGGCCTTTGCTGTGGGAATAGTTCAGCACAGTGTAATCATTCCACAGCATTCAATGAACCCATACAAAAACTACATGTCGGCCAATTCTAAGTGAGCTACGTTATCCATAGTTGTGTGTGTCACTGCTCATGTAGAACTAATAGGGGTGGAAGAACAATCCTGAGACAGAATTGAGCAGTACTGAATGCAAGCTCAAAGATGAAGAGTAAGATATGCATTATGTTGCTAACAGTAACTACTGTTAATGAATGGAACAGATTTGTTTCCAAACACAAGACATGGCAGACACCATTGATATGTGGTGTTGTGCTGATGTATTCATTACATATGAAGTGCTGAATGTGCACCTAGATCTATTAATCATTGGCCTAGTTCTTTAAAACCTTCACCAGAAACAGCATTAGAAGGACTTGTACCTTTAGCACACATGCCTACACCCTTTGTTGTTAACCTATTGTTTAATATGTTCAGTATCACTGAAGGAGCTGTGTCAATGTGGGTTTTCTTACAAATGCATTGCCTTAAATGAGTAGTTCCTGACTGGAAACACAATAATGCAAAGCAGTATATGTACATAGTTGACTTCCTGTTTTCTCACTTTACATGAGTGGTCACCTTAATTGCTCTGGGTGCCAGAGCATGTTTCCTATCTAACCCAAATCTCCATGTGATGGACACTACAGCATGTTGTTTCCAGTATGTTGTTCTACTTTGCTTGCAGGTCTATTGTGTTTCTGTGAAATAAGACATCATCGTGACTCTGGACTGAAAGGCAAATATGCCATTAGGCACGTGTATTTATAAAGGTATGGTGTCTGTTGTTATGGATGTGTGACCAAAAGAACAGACACTATATCTTTAAATTATCTAGGTTTGCCACATTTTCTGTGCTTGGCTATGACAGGTGGTGTGGGCAGACTAAATCGACATCTACATCCATACTCCACAAGCCACCTGACGGTGTGTGGTGGAGGGTACCTCTAGTACCTCTATCGGTTCTCCCTTCTATTGCAGTCTCGTATTGTTTGTGGAAAGAAAGATCATCAGTATGCATCAGTGTGGGCTCTAATCTCTCTGATTTTATCCTCATGGTCTCCTTGCGAGATATATGTAGGAGGGAGCAATATACTGCTAGAGTCCTCGGTGAAGGTAAGTTCTCCAAACTTCAACAAAAGCCCGTACCGAGTTACTGAGAGTCTCTCCTGTAAAGTCTTCCACTGGAGTTTATCTATCATCTCCATAACGCTTTCGTGATTACTAAATGATCCTGTAACAAAGTGCACTTCTCTCCGTTGGATCTTCTCTATCTCTTCTATCAACCCTATGTGGTATGGATCCCACACTGCTGAGCAGTATTCAAGCAGTGGGCAAACAAGTGTACTGCAACCTGCTTCCTTTGTTTTCAGATTGCATTTCCTTAGGAATCTTCCAATGAATCTGTCTGGCATCTGCTTTACCAACAAACAGCTTCATATGATCATTCCATTTTAAATCACTCCTAATGCCTACTCCCAGATAATTGATGGAATTAACTGCTTGCAGTTGCTGACCTGCTATATTGTAGCTAAATGAGAAAGGATCTTTTTTTTTATGTACTCGCAGCACATTACACTTGTCAAGATTGAGATTCAATTGCCACTCCCTGCACCATGCATCAATTCATTGCAGATCATTCTGCATTTCAGTACAATTTTCCATTGTTGCAACCTCTCAATATACTACAGTATCATCTGCAAAATGTATCAGTGAACTTCCAATGTTATCCACAAGGTCATTTATGTATATTGTGAATAGCAATGTTCCTACGACACTCCCCTGCGGCACACCTGAAATCACTCGTACTTTGGAAGACCTCTCTCCATTGAGAATGACATGCGGCATTCTGTTATGTAGGAACTCTTCAATCCAATCACACAATTGTGCTGATAGTGCATATGCTCTAGGTTCATTAAACGGCTGTGGGGAACTGTGTTGAACACCTTGCAGAAGTCAAGAAACACGGCATCTACCTGGGAACCCGTGTCTATGGCCCTCCGAGTCTCATTGATGAATAGTGTGAGCTGGGTTTCATACGATGGTCCTTTTCAAAACCCATGCTGATTCCTACAGAGTAAATTTCTTGTATCCAGAAAAGTCATTATACTCGAACATAGTACGTGTTCCAAACTTCTACAACTGATAGACGTTAGAGATATAGGTCTATAGTTCTGCACATCCGTTTGATGTCCCTTCATGAAAACGTGGGTGATCTGTGCCCTTCCCCACTCCTTTGGAACGCTATGCTCTTCTAGAGACCAATGGTACACCGCTGCAAGAAGGGGGGCAAGTTCCTTTGCATACTTTGTGTAAAATCGAATTGGTTTTCCATCAGGTCCAGCGGCCTTTCCTCTTTTGAGCAATTTTAATTGTTTCTCTATCCCTCTGTCAACTATTTTGATATCTACCATTTTGTCATCTGTGCAACAATCTAGAGGGAACTACAATGCAGTCTTCCTCTGTGAAACAGCTTTGGAAAAAGACATTTAGTATTTCGGCCTTTTGTCTGTCATCCTCTGTTTCAGTACCATTTTGGTTACAGAGTGTCTGGACATTTTGTTTTGATCCACCTACCACTTTGACATAAGACCAAAATATCTTAGGATTTTCTGCCAAGTCAGTACACAGAACTTTACTTTCGAATTCGTTGCACACCTCTCGCATAGCACTCCCCACACTACATTTCGCTTCACGTAATTTTTGTTTGTCTGCAAGGCTTTGGCTATGTTTATGTTCGCTGTGAAGTTCCCTTTGCTTCCTCAGCAGTTTTCTAACTTGGTTGTTGTACCATGGTGGTTCTTTTCCATCTCTTATGACTCGCTTGGCACATACTCATCTAATGCATACTGTACAATGGTTTTCAACTTTGTCCACTAATCCTCAACACCATCGCTACTCGAGACAAAACTTTTGCATTGAGCTGTCAAGTACTCTGAAATCTGCTTTTCGTCACTTCTGCTAAACAGAAAAATCCTCCTACCTCTTTTAATATTTCAGTAATCACTTTATGATCACTGATTCCCTGTTCTGTATTAACTGTTTCAAATTGTTCGGGGCTGTTTGTCACCAGTAGGTCTAATATGTTATTGCCACGAGTACGTTCTCTGTTTAACTGCTCAAGGTAGTTTTCACATAATGCACGTAAAAAAATTTCACTGGATTCTTTGTCCCTGCCACCCGTTACAAACGTTTGAGTCTCGCAGTCTATAGCCAACAAATTAAAATCTCTACCCAGAACTACAACATGGTCAGGAAATCTACTCAAAATATTTTCCAGATTTTCCCTCAGGTGCTCTGCCACAACAGCTGCTGAGCCAAGGGGCCTGTAGAGACATCCAATTATCATGTTTGAGCCCACTTTAACCGTGAATGTCACCCAAATTATTTCACATTTCGGATCTCCGTCTATTCCCTTCGATACTTTTGTACTTTTTATCACTATAAACACACCTCCCCCTTCACTGTCGAGCCTGTCTCTGCATTATACATTCCAATCTGTGTTTAAAATTTCATTCCTGTTTACATCTGGTTTAGCCAACTTTCTGTCCCTAGTACTACGTGGGCATTGTGACCATTTATTAATGAGAGCAGTTCTGGGACCTTTCTATAGATGCTCCTGCAGTTTGCTATTAGCTCATTAATATTGCTGTTCCCCCCTTGCATTTTGCCTACTACTATAAATTTAGCCTGTGGTCACTTAATATCACATTTTGTGCTCACTTGCTTAGTTGTGCAAGACGCCAGCACCTGTCTCACTCCTCTGTCAACCACAGCTTCCGTTTCATGTCTTTTTTTTCTCCTAACACTACAGTCAGATGTGTTGTGGTGTAACTATTTATTCAAATGACAAACTATCTGCTTTACCTTATCCTCTATACTTTCCTGAAACCCTTTTAATAATTACTTTAAAATACATAATTAATGTCTTTGCTACGTGACATTTATATAAATAACTTACTGTATTACTTTTGATTCAACAAATTATACTTTCCCTCAAAAAAAGCGCGCACGCGCGCACGCGCGCACGCGCGCACTCGAAGCCACTGCAATAGGCGTCCACTGCTGAATGTGCATATTGTCCCCTGACATATGTCACCACATACAAAATACAAATAAATCTAATGAACAATATCTGTACATTTAAGTATGATATGTTGTTTAAGGTCATTATTTTCATACTGTATTAATAATATTACTTTTTTGAGTATATTGTTAATAGGGCATAATTCTGTGCATCATTCCTTGGGAGTATCATGTATAAGCACAGTTCATAAAATGTGTGCCCCGGAGAACAATGCCAAAAGCTTTCTTTCTTTCTTTCTTTCTTTCTTTCTTTCTTTCTGTTTTACAAACATGCAATGGTCATGGGTCTCTTTTTCTTAATAATGGCAGCTGAAATGAGTTGTAAGCTCACTACACTTCTGTGTATGATAAAATATGCTTATACGCCAGTCATTGGAGGTGTAATAGGAACACATCATTAAAGCAGTAGATTAAGATTTTGAAAGAAGTTTTCCTCTGTGTGTTTACAGCTGGAGGTGCTGGGGGTAAGACCAGGCAGCGTCATCTGGAGCCGGAGCCTGGCCCCAGTTCCAGGTCACCAGCTGCACACACACCAGGTGAGTAACAGTAAGAGCCCACAGTTGGAGGTTGGTGTTTCTACTCTACTCTGCTCTACTCTACTCTACTCTACTCTACTCTACTCTACTCTGCTCTACTCTTCTCTACTCTACTACTCCTACTCTACTCTACTACTCCTACTCTACTCTACTACTCCTACTCTACTCTACTACTCCTACTCTACTCTACTACTCCTACTCTACTCTACTACTCCTACTCTACTCTACTACTCCTACTCTACTCTACTACTCCTACTCTACTCTACTACTCCTACTCTACTCTACTACTCCTACTCTACTCTACTACTCCTACTCTACTCTACTGCTCCTACTCTACTCTACTACTCCTACTCTACTCTACTACTCCTACTCTACTCTACTACTCCTACTCTACTCTACTACTCCTACTCTACTCTACTACTCCTACTCTACTCTACTACTCCTACTCTACTCTACTACTCCTACTCTACTCTACTACTCCTACTCTACTCTACTACTCGTACTCTACTCTACTACTCGTACTCTACTCTACTACTCGTACTCTACTCTACTACTCGTACTCTACTCTACTACTCGTACTCTACTCTACTACTCGTACTCTACTCTACTACTCGTACTCTACTCTACTACTCGTACTCTACTCTACTACTCGTACTCTACTCTACTACTCGTACTCTACTCTACTACTCGTACTCTACTCTACTACTCGTACTCTACTCTACTACTCGTACTCTACTCTACTACTCGTACTCTACTCTACTACTCCTACTCCTACTCCTACTCTACTACTCCTACTCCTACTCCTACTCTACTACTCCTACTCCTACTCCTACTCTACTACTCCTACTCCTACTCCTACTCTCCTACTCCTACTCTACTACTCCTACTCCTACTCCTACTCTACTACTCCTACTCCTACTCCTACTCTACTACTCCTACTCCTACTCCTACTCTACTACTCCTACTCCTACTCCTACTCTACTACTCCTACTCCTACTCTACTACTCCTACTCTACTACTCCTACTCCTACTCCTACTCTACTACTCCTACTCCTACTCCTACTCTACTACTCCTACTCTACTACTCCACTACTCCTACTCCTACTCTACTACTCCACTACTCCTACTCCTACTCTACTACTCCACTACTCCTACTCCTACTCTACTACTCCACTACTCCTACTCCTACTCTACTACTCCACTACTCCTACTCCTACTCTACTACTCCACTACTCCTACTCCTACTCTACTACTCCACTACTCCTACTCCTACTCTACTACTCCACTACTCCTACTCCTACTCTACTACTCCACTACTCCTACTCCTACTCTACTACTCCACTACTCCTACTCCTACTCTACTACTCCACTACTCCTACTCCTACTCTACTACTCCACTACTCCTACTCCTACTCTACTACTCCTACTCCTACTCCTACTCCTCTGGAATCAAATGTGTTTGGGCACATATTAGTGGACTTCAAGAGGGGGTGTGTCCACACTTCTCCTTTAAATGATTGAACTCATGTGGGGAAACTTTCATCAATTCTTCCTCGATAGTCGATACTGGAGAAGATGGTAATAGTGGACATTGGGTTTGGAGTGAAGCCACCTTCATATCTCATCCCTAAGATGAACCATTGCTTTCATGCTGGAACATGGGCAGACAGACACACTTCAGGAATGTCACTGTCAATAAATAATTTTCTCACAATTCTGCTTCATGACAGGTGGCATTGTTGAACTGATTCAAATGGTCATTGTCTCTGCAATCTTCCTCTGCTGTACACATTACACAGAACTGTCAAATATATGCTTATCCTTCTGCATTTAGCATTTTTGAAAGTGCAATAAGGGGAGAACAAGTTAACGAGGAGGACTGGCATATTGTAAGACATGCCTCCTGTGAATGTCATTGTTTGCACTAAGATAATGGCAGGTAAAGTAAACATCGGGTTTTTCAAACTGAACCCAGCCATCAGATTGCCAGGGAGCATGATACAGGGCTGGCCGCTATCTAGAAATATAGCAACCCAATTTTATTGACAATGTAACATACTTGGTGTGGCTCTGGAAGCTTGCATAAGTTAAAAATTGATTTTCATGGTATTGTTATACTAACCCAATTTTATTGTTATTTTAAAGGTGGTTTGACATGAAACGTGACAGTTTGAGGTATATTGGAGATAAACAAAATGTGCTCATGGGGATAAAATAAAGAATATATGTAATTCCTTATTAAAACACTAACAACATCTTTACAATTGCAATCGGTTTATGCATGACGATTTGTATTCCTGTAGGAAGAATTGTGATAGTGCAACTATCCTACAGTACAGGGTAAAAATGTAAACGTTATGCACTTCCTCAAAACCAGGAGATCAAATTGGTTGGTTCTTTTGTCTTAGGTGTGGTATAGACAGGACTTTCGTTGCTTTAATATGCCATCTTTTCCATGTGGGATTCCTGAGAAGCTGCAAATTCCCCAATTTCTTCTGTACGAAAAGAACAAACTGTGGGGATGTCCACTTTTGCAGTTTCTTTTGATTGGAAATGAGGGAAAATTTTACTGTTGGTTCTAAAGATGATATTCTCAGGGAACATCAAAACATTTATTTATAACATTACTTGTTGCTAAGAACCAGTGGTTCAGAGTTGTCATACTTTTGTTGCAAATTATGCATGTAATTACTGGTCTGATGCATAAATATAGTTTTGTCTGATGCCGTGGACGTGTGGCAAAGGTTGTAGGGTCATCAATGATTTCTCAGGTCACAAAATTATTTTTTTAGTCACACTTTTTTCACCAGTGAAGCTTCATGATAACTCGCTCTAAACAATAGGCACTTGATACTTATACAGATATGGCCAGAGTGGTATTGCGGTAACAAAACATAGGGTAACAAGGATCTTAATATACCTGGAAAGAGAAAGATGGTAAAAATCTTGTAAAAACTGGGAAGACCGGAAATTCAGTAAAATATTTCTAACAGTTTTACTCTTGTTTCCTGATTACAATCTACAAATTCCAAAAACCAGTCAAGTGTTGGACATTTATCAGTATCCTTATCACAGTAAATATAATGCAGGGTGAATGTTGTTTGTTCAGTGTGATTTGAATCTGGAGTTGCAGCAACAGTAATTGAGAAATATGTTTTATTTTCTCTCTGTTCCAATACGGCACCAGTGACATGACAACTAGAAATGCGTTCATTGTGAGCATCGCATATCAGATAATGCACATGTAAACTCTTTCCAGACACTTGTTGGTATCTGACCTTGCTTATGTATTGGATCATTGTAGAAATAAGGGTACTAATATTCACAAGCGAGTTTCTTTGTTTGTATCTGCAATTTCCTGAGCGGAACCTCTGACTGCCAAGCCTCTTTGACCAAGAAATAATATCACATCAAGTAACATGAGAGCTCCAATGCAAGTTGGCTATTCTACAGATGAACAGAAAACATTACGTCTCCACTACCAAGCACTCTTCCATGTCATTTCACTCCTTCACTTTCATGATTCTCCCATCAAAAATATTTAGAAATGGGAGTATTCCATTTGAAGTTTGATCTTGGATGAAAAATAATTTCTATGTACTCATTTTTCATTCATTGAGGATGATTTGAATTTCAAAACAGAATATTTTTGTACAGCCTCTTAGGGGAGAAAATGAAATTAAATATTGGGGTGTGAATCTAGTTTGACAGGCTGTAGTTGATAAATTCAGCACTACCCTATGAAGTATTTGGTACCAACATTTTCAGAGGCTCCCTTAACTCTTCTGTGAACCATTGGACTTAAGGGACCTGCCAGAATGTTTGTTTCTGAGTCCACACATATGTAGGAATGTCCAATTTCTGTGTGGTACTGTGATGTGTTGTTGAGTTTGCCTACTATCTGACCACACAGGCTGACAGTTGGTGTTAGAAATGTATATTTCTGCTGTATTTCTACAGAACCGAGCACTGTATGTTTTGTGGAAGGAGCTTCTTATCTTTCCCTTCTTTGTGGGTGGCAAAGTCAGTGAAGGTATTATACTACAATATTTGCTACACTTCTAGTCATGGATGTATATGTTCACTGATGACTTATTATGAAAGTAGTAGACTGTTCAGAAAAATTAACATTCTGACCATTTCTTTACATCAAAAACTGTTCCTACATTTCTCATAGCTACCACAGCTAACACTAAGTATCAATGGCTGGACATGTCTGGCATTGCAGTAATAGGCTATAAAAACCAACCTTGCTAACTAACCCTTGTGTCTGTTAATGCAAAACCATGTGAAAATCCTGACTGTAATTTTAGATTAGCCCTCACAAATGTACAGATACTGTATCCAAAGATAATGTACATACAATAACACATCTTGTCCTCTTGATTTATGTGGGATGCCATTGCCTTTGCTCATAAAATTTTTCCCACTAAGCCTTTCTCTACAGTCTGTTCCCAGACCAATGTGTTTGTCATTCTGCCTCATCTTCTATAGGGAGTTCAACAAGGAACTCCCTTGCCCAACCTGCCACCCACACTCATGGTCTGATGTACCACCAATTCTGGATGATCCGTGCACAAGAAAGAAATGTGCTCAGGTAGCCACGAACATTAGAATATCATTGCAACACGGAAGGAAAACATAATACTCAGCAAGTGAAACAGCTTCCTAGCGAAAGCAATGTGTAAATAGTCCTGACAGGCTGTAATGTTGTCACTAAAGAGAATCATTCATGAAGGTGCAAGTAGGGCACTGCAAGGTGCACTGGTGATGTCCTAGATTACAATGTTGTGTGCTGTACTCAGGGGTAAAGTTGTCACTGTAACAGCAGCAAAAAATATGAAAACTGTTATTCCCATGGAGGAGATGGCAGTGCCATCCAGGAGGTGCAGACCTGGAAGAAAAATACAGCAATCAGGCCAGGACATCTTGAAGGAGGGATTGTGTGGTGTAATGACACTGGCAGGAAGATACCAGAATGAAGGGATGAAGTGGCACAAGACAGGCACAAGATAAAACAGGTAAGAATGAGGCAAAGAATCACAGAACATGAGAAAACAAAAGTGTGTAGTCATCTGCAACCCAAAGGAAACAAAAGCAATGTTTTTTAAACATGGAGCAGAACCATCAAGCTTGGTGTGGAAGCACATGAACACAGATCGGAATGCTACCTGATGGAACACGAGACAATGGAAATAAATTTTCAGAGACAGAAAAGTAAGGAAAAGTGCACAAGAAGAGAGATGTTCCTGAATAGGCGAGAAGAATAGAGCTTCATTGCAACACACACATTGTACACGGTAACATGCAGCAAATGAAACAGCTTTCCAGTGAAGGCAAGGTAGACATTGTCCTGATCCACTAAAAGATTGGCACTAATATGAGAACTATTGTTGAAGCTTACATTCCTGCACTCTGTCTTGTAACAACTGACAAACACTGCTGTAGGCACCATCAGTATAGGCTGCACTTGAAATACCAATATTGTGTGCTGCACTGCTAGGAATATAGTCACAGCACTCCAAAGTAGATAATTGGAGTCGTGCCTGGAACTTGGATTGGGTGGTGCTCCACTCTGCAGTGACCTATAAAGGCTGACCACTGGAGGAATGCTTGAAAGTTGTCCAGTGTCACATGGCTCATGTATGGGAACAATCCGTGGCTGTCACAGGCAAGATCATAGGCATTGAGTTTGGATTTCAGGCTTCTTAACATGGCAGCAACAGACAGCCGTCTGTTGTGTGGTGTAAGGATGGATTTTAAGGCAGCAGTCAGATGGTACATCACCCACTTGCACCTCAATCCTATTGCATCTCCTATTCCGTCATGTTGTCATAACCATCCGCTTTTCTTCCTGCCCCACTTCTACAAAGAATCCAGCTGAGAAATACCCCACCCATTTGCCACTCATTCTCCTGGCTGCATCTACTCATCAGTAAGTAAAGAAAGGAGAGTTACATTGCATGTGTTTGGTGTGGCAATTTTACTGTGTGAACAGCAAAAATCTTGTAAGCGATAAACATTTTTCCTATAACTTTGTGTTGGGTATACCTGAGAAAAATTCATGATAGTTTGAAATTGTGGGTGAAGCTTTTTGCTAGTCACTATGTTCTCTCTTTGCAAAAGACTGGATTAATATAGTGTGAGTATATGCCTGCAGTGAGTGAGGCTGCATATACAGTCTTATTCACTGTTTGTAACTGTACAACTTGGCACAGTGAGTTAACTCTGTAACATAAGGTTGTGTGTTTTAATAAGCAGATGACTACAAGATTTAAAATTTTAAAATTTGTTCAGTAATGTTTTGAAATGTTGATGGTAAATGTTTGTTTGCCTTGAAGGTCTTCAGATAGCCAGCCTCCAACTGGAGTAAAGTTCTGGCTTTCTGGAAGTTTGTTAGTAATGTTGATTCTTGTGCATAATTGAGTAGATTAGATGCTGATCATTCACTTATCAGTAGGGATTTGAAAAGACTGACATAAATGATTCCATTCTCTTTCATTTTGTTTTGAAACGATCTTATTTTATTTGGTTGCTTTATGTTTGCAGGTAAAATGTTCGTTGCATTAACTGCAAATTTCTTTTTCTGTCAATCAGGACCTCTTCAAGAGGAGCTGTCCCCGATACTGGGGAATAGGGGACAGTCAGGCAGCAACCCTGAGCCTGGCAGAACACATGTGAGTTTCACCAGGAGCAAGAAAGTTAGATTTTGTAGCATATAATTCACATCACATTGCTTCCTGACCTCTTTCCACAAATTTAATCAGCCTAGAGGTTTCAGCCATTACAATACTTCCTCTTTTTGTGTGCTGTCCTGCACACTTCCAACTTACTTAATGAAGTAAACTCCTTTCTGCTCATCCTATTTACCACAACTTGAGTAACATTATGTCCAGCACTCCAGTTGGTTTCCTGACCCCAGAACCTTTGCAACTCCTTTTGCACTGGTAACTGAAATGTTACCTAAAGTCTAAATTCTCTATGAACAATCCCAAATGTTTATCAAAGAATACTGACATACTGCATCTTCATCTAGAAGAGAATCTCTCCTTAATAACTAAAGGCTGTACATAGTATATGGAATCTTAATGACAATAAACTTCATTTTCATTCTATTGATGTAATGGCAGTACTCACAGTGCTCACAGGTCTAAGGGCACGGCACATAACTGAACCAGATTGAGACGGCATGGAATAAACAACTCAAATCAGCAGATACAGTGAAGCATGATAAAGCAGCTATTGTCCCACCTTGCAGAAATGCTTCATTCACCTGCACCAGATTTCATGCACAAGAGAGAGAGAACTCCAAAAGCATATAAAAGTGTAAATCCTTTATTTGAACTTAAAATTAACTTTATGGTAGCCACTGTCATTCATATATACTATACACATTGTGAAATACATAACGTTACCAAAGTAATAGGTTATATGACAGTTTGTGTTATATATACACAGATTACAACCCATGAGCGAACAAAAAATTTTATTAGGTGGAACTAGGCCACCACTTAGTTTTACAGAAAGATAAACTTTCTTCAAAACCAAAAGGCGTCTTCTCCTACCAAAATTTTATAACAAGCCAAAGAATATGCCACCTTATTGAATCGAAATATTAGCAACTGAACTGAATTTCCATTCTTTTGTTGGGGTTTTCTCACAATGTTTTCTGGCAGATGACAAGGAAGTACAGGGGTGCAGTGTCTGGGGTCGGTGGCTGGCATAGTAAAGACGTGGCACCTGGATGTTCTGGCTGCATTGAAGTATATTCCAGGTGGCAGTGTGCGGCAGGTTGAAGGACTCCGGTTTCCCTTTCTTGCGGCTATTTAAGCCAGCAGCTCCAGTCTTCCTCCGCTGATTCCAGAGTGATGATTGGCAGCCGTTGGTGATCCCTGACTGGCAGATGGTCATATCATAGTGTGACCATCCGCGCCTGAAAAAGGCTCGTGCACATGCTTAGTTGGCGGATGATTGAATGTTTGGCGGGAATGCCTGTAGTGCTGGATGGCGGAAGGTGCCGGCAGTAAGTTGCAGGCGACACTTAACTGTGCTGCGGTAGCCAACTGTTGCGTTTGTGTGCCTGCGCATGTCACGACAGTTATATTCATTAAACATGCCAATTTCCACTTACAGTTTACAAAGATATTTATATGTATTGCAATTACACATCCAAGTACTTTTCTAAAATGACAGATGAGCCACTCCTCTTGATACAATTGTGGCCGGACAAACTACCTAAAATCTTCTTAAAATACTTCACTGGTTTTTAAATCAATATTGCACACACTTCATAGACAGGTCTTATTGTCTCTGGGTATCAAGAGTTTCACACACATGTTGCTTAGTAATTCAATAAAACTGACTTCATGTTTTTAAGCTCATGTATCACAGCTTGTGCAGTGTAATGTAAAAGTAACTTTGTAGCTATGTAATATTCAGATAGGTCTCTGGTACATGAAACAGAATCAAATGATGATTCATTTGACAATCCGCCAGTTCTTGTACTGACTTCTTTATGCTGACAGGTGTCCCTCCAGCAATGACTCTATGATCAACACAGCTGCTGTCTGTCATAAAAATTACACTGTATAGTATCTGCCACAAGGAGTGCAATTCTAAAGGCAAGGGCTCATTCCACATTAACTTAGATTGCCATAGTCAATTTCAAATATCTTGCATGTGCTCACAATGGGCCTAATTAATCCAAATGAATAAAAATGTGATGAAGTGACAAACAATACAGTGCATTTTATGAAGCTGTAGACATCAGGGGCTGGTTTGACACTGTTCACAAGATGCTGGATGCTAGAGTAAACCTAAAGTTTTAACATCCTCATTGTTGTCAAGCAGTAGAGGTAATTGTGTTTCTTGCGCCACTGACGGGATATTTTCGAGTAGTCACACTGTTGCTGCACCATTTCTATAGTGAGGATCCACCTGTCATAAATATCCCTGTGAGATCTTGCTGGAGCTTGATTGCTGGCCCTACTGAATCACAACGAAAGATTGTCCACAGAGAAACAATTAGTGATGATGTTTGCTGCTTCAGTGTGGTCACTCTCTTTGTGAGCTGGTTGTAACAGACACCATTCTGCAAGAAAGGTTGCACAAGCCGTTTGTCATGTGACTGTCTTCAGTTGGTATTCCTGAAGTGTTGCACATACCACTATTCCACAATATTTGTTGGTAAGCATGATCTTAACCTGCAACCAGAACTTGTCAATATGTCTTCTCTATATCTGCTGTGAAGGCAATGCAGTGCATTCAGAAACACAATATTATGGATTACAATTCCTGTTGAATGATTGGTCCTGTCATTAACAAACTGTTTAGTTACTGTCCCATGTTCAATATGGTAGAAAAATCAAACACTACTCTGTCAGTAGTCGATCTGCCACCGGTGCATGCACAATTGCTTTGAGCCTTGTTAAGCAGTGCATGAAATGCACTTGCACATGCCCTTGTCATTGATGGGAGTGCTAAGTTTCTTCCCACATGTTTATACAAGAAACTGAGTGTTATTGTATCTGTTGCAAACCATATTAAAGGCCACATTAAAGTAAATGCTAGTCACTAGAATATGAGCAGTGGCATTGTGAGCTTCACATTACTTAACTAAGCAAATGATAATGCTTAGCAGTGCCCTGTAATTTCTCATTATTTACCACAAGACTCGAAAATGTCATAAAAATGCCTGAACTGCATTACATGATCATTAAATGGTGGCAGTTAAGTGAATGGCAACTTGATGGTACTTTTGATGGACTCAAGTCAGATCCACCATCTAACAGAACCTTGTCACATGCATTGGTACATCACACTCACTGCAGTCTCAGGCAACTGAGACCACTCTCATACCATTACATCCTACCCTGGATTTTCATTGTTTGAATGTAGATCTCTAATAAGACCCCGATGGTTCATTGTAATAATAATAATTATGTTTCTTTTACTGAGGATTTCTTCATATTGTGCTCTGCCATAATTAATTGTTGTTTTTGAGACAGCTGACACCTGTGAACACCTCATTAGCAGGTTCATATGGGTAGATCCACAATATAAACCTTGGAACCAGAACATATCTTTTGGCAGATTGTTTAGCTTTTGCTAAATGAATAATATTTAAATAACATTCAAAACGATAAATTACTAGCTTGCAGAACATGGCTGACAATATTTATTTCACTGATATTGCCAAAAAGTTGGCACAAGTTGCAAATTAAATAAAACATTTATTGGTTAACACTAAAATATATTTAGTGTGGACAAGGTGGATAGCCACTTGACCCTTTTACAGAGACAAAAAAAGTTCAGATTATTGCTGGTGATTATGGTGAGAATGTAACAATAGTTGAATGTGGAGATGCTGTAATTGCAAGTATCCCACCTATAATTCTGTTCAGAGGAATGCTGTGTAAAGATGAAAGGCATTAAAAGTTCTGTGATGACACCTGTTTCAAAATAACAGAAAAAGCTCAATGACGGCCAGTATCCATGCAAAACCTTCCTACTTCTTAATGGAGCTAAATCACATCAGGATGCCTAGTATTGTTGCTGCTGCTTGAGAAAACAAAATATTCTATTGCCTATAAAGGAATTAAATGTGAATGTATGCCAATTGATAAATGTGTTTTCAAAACATGTGAATATTCTGGGACGTTGCTGACCTAATTCCTGGACATCTGGAAAAGTTAAGAGTTATAGATGTGATATTTGTAAGTGCCTGGCTGAGAGAAATGACACAAATGAGCCTGACTGCTGTTTCGAAGAAACAGAAATCTTTCCTTCCAATCTCTAAGTGATTCACAAGTCTAGATTTGCACCTTCAGTTTTTGCTGAGCATTCTATTGAAACAAATTTCAGCCATGATGCATCAAACTTATCATGTGATGATGAAGCAGTTGACAGTTCTCCCTAAGCTATTGATCTAATGTAGGGGGTACTTAATAGAATCACGTAGGGAATACTACCAAAGTAGTAGTAGTAGTAGTAGTAGTAGTAGCAGTAGTATTTAGTAGTATGGTATTCTGCCTTACAGCAGCTCTTATCGTGGATTAAGCCTCTTGCACCTTTGTCCGTCCATAGCCAGTCTATTCATTTCTGAATATTTGCCTCCTTTCATATTGTCCAACATTTGATATCTTCTTTTTCCTCTTCCCCTGGTTCCCTCAACTATTCCTTCTATTCCTTCCTTCAATAAACAGTCCCTCCTTAAACAATGTCCAATCCAGTTGCGTTTTCTCTTTCAGCTGACTTTGACCATGTTTCTTTCTTCTCCAACTCACCTTAATACTTCTTCATTCCTTACTCGGTCTTCCCAGTTCACTTTTTCCTTTCTTCTCCATATACAGATCTATAGTGCCTCCAATCTTCTTTCATCTTCCTTCCTCAATGTCCAGGTCTTTGCACCATATAGTGCAATGCTCCAGATGTGACATTTGGCAAGTCTTTTCCTCAGATCTTTGTTGAGTGGTCCATAAAGTAATTTGTTTCCTCTTGAATCCTTCTTTTGCCATTGCAATTCTTTTCCTAATTTCTGTTGAGCAATACATATCATCCATTATTACAGTTTCCAAGTAATTGAAGATATTCACTTGCTCTACTTCCTCTCCCCCTATTTCCATACAGAGTTTTGTCCCCTTTTCTCCAATTACCATGCTTCTTGTTTCCTTCTTGTTAATTTTCATTTGATATTCTTCTAATTCTGTGTTTAGATCATATAACATTTGTTCCATCTCTCTTGTACTCTCTGCCATCACAACCATGTCATCTGCAAATTGTATACGTTCCACTCTCTGACCCCCTATATAAACTCCTCCCCTTCCATCAAAACTTTCATTAATAATTTCCTTCAGGTATATACTGAACAGTGTTTGTGTTAAGCAACCACCTAGTCTTACACCTCTTAAGAGTTCAATTTCTTCATTCATCACACCTCCTACTTTTACTCTTGCTCTCTGGTTGAAATATAGATTTTAATTAGCCATCTATCCATTCAGTCAGCTCCATGTTTCCTTAAGATTTCCATCAGTTTGTCCCACCTGACAGTGTCAATAGGCTTCTCAAGAGCAATGAATGCAATATACCCCTTCCTTTTCCTCTCCATGTACGTTTTCCCTATCACCTTTAGTAGCACAATGGCAACTGTAGTCCCCACTCCTCACCTGAAACCAAATTGTTCATCTCCTAGTATGCAATTCAACTGTCCACATAGCTTTTTGCTGAGCATCCTCAGCAAGACTTCCGCTGCATGTGTATCAGCCACACTGTTCTATGTTTCTCACACTTTTTGCTGTTCTTTTTCTTTTCTACAGGTATTAAGATTCTTTCTGGAAAGTCCATTGGCTATTTTCCTGTCATGAATATTTGATTACACAATTCAATCAACTCCCTATTCCCTTCTTTCTCCAATGACTTTATAGACTCTTAAATCGCACTAGTTAGTATTGCATTTCCTTTGTCATCATCTGCAACTTCATCTTCTTCTTCTATCCCAATGTCTTCTTCACTTGGTCAGCTGTTTACAGCATATAGCCATTTATATATTCTTCCCATCTTATCAAAATTTCTTGGGGTTCACGCACCATTTTACCATCTGCTGCCTCTCCTTCCTTCAGTCCATTGTCGTTTCTCTTTTCCCCTGAATGTCAAATCCATTGCTTCTTTGTACATGAAATCATATTTTCCTTCTTTCTCTAATTTCACTGTCTTGTCACACTCTCCTGTCAGCCATTTGTCCTTTGCTTCTTCTGTCTCCCTTCTTAATTCATTATTTAAACTTCTGTAGTTATGGTTCCCTTCTTCTGTGTCTACAGTTTTCCATTTCCTGCAATCACCGATCTTGGTTATCATAACTGGTGTTACCCATTCTTTTTTTATTATTTTCCTCTCCTTAACTCAGTGTTTCCTTAGCTGCATTTTTGATCCTATTTTTAAAACGATCCTGCCTTCCTTCTGTGCATTCCATTTCCTGACTTTTCATTATGATTTCACAATATGCATTCTCCAATTTTTCACAATTGCCTTTGTCTTTGTTTCTCAGAGTTAATGTGCTCTCTCTTCTGTCCTTCCAGGTTCCTTTCAATTAAACTAGAACATCAGCTATTACTAATATATGATCTGAATAAGTATCTGCCCCTCGATAGCTTTTGAGACTCTTTAGGCAATTTTGGTGTCTTTGTTGTATCATTATGTAATCAATTTGATATCTTTTGTTGTCAAATCGAGGTATCCAAGTACACTGTCATCTTTTGTGGTTACCAAATAGAGTATTTCCAGCTACCATGAAATTTTCATTGCAGTATTCCAA
Source organism: Schistocerca nitens (assembly GCF_023898315.1). Lineage (NCBI taxonomy): Eukaryota > Metazoa > Arthropoda > Insecta > Orthoptera > Acrididae > Schistocerca > Schistocerca nitens. Next base: position 199,137,899 of record NC_064623.1, on the reverse strand, counting down.
AAACATTTGCCTTTTCTCATTTCTTTCACCCAGTCCATATTTTCCCAGAGCTTCTCCTTCTGGTCCTTCACCAACTACCACATTCCAATCACCCATTATAACAATACATGCATTTCTTTTCTCTCTGCTAAGTTTTCTAACATCTCACAACATTCTTATACCTCTTCATCTGAAGGATTACTTGTTGGCATATAGACATGGATGATAAGTAAGTCTTTCTTTTTCTCTCTGTCTCATCATCAATATTCTTCCACTAACATATTTAACCTTGATTACCTTGTCCTCCACCTGTCAAAATTTCAACCTTATTCATTCCATTTTTATCTTCACCTGAATAGTACAATCAGAAGTCATCACTTCCTAGTTTTCCACAACCACCCCATCTCACCTCACACATACAGAGTATAACCAATTCGTTTCTTGTCACTTCATGTTTGGCGTTTCCTAATTTCCCTTCCTGGAGAAGGGTTAAAACATTCCAACTACCAAACCTCAATAAGTCTTCCTTCTTCTCCTTCCTTCCTTTTCCATTTTCCCAAATCTCTGGACTCCTCATTGTATTCGCCTCCTGGAGAACCGACTGAGGGAAGCTTTACCTCTGGAATATTTTACGAAGAGATCAAGCCCATGAACATCTAGGGAAGTAATTCCAGTAGTGGTTTCCCATTTCCTTCCACTGTCCTCCATATCCTGTCAGCTTGCTGACCCAGCTCACCATTGGGGTTGGTTACCCATCCGTCTACTGAGTTGCTCAGCTTAACAGGACCATGATGTGTAGGTAGGATTGTGGAGAATTAAGAGGAGAGAGGCTAAGAGAACTCTCTTGTTGTGTTCTTGTATTTGCATCTCACCCCCATTTTTAGCCAGAGTTACAAGGTTGTAGCAGTGATCGGCCCATGTAATCTCCCAGGCCTACCAAAGGATGACAGATAACTTCATTTCTCCTGATAATGAGGATGACCTATAAAATTAAGTTGCACATTGCGTTATCAACTTAACCTGGAACTTTCATTTTTCTGCTTGCATAATTATTTTCCTCTGTAAATTCTAACTGAAATTAGTATTCTTTAAGTAAGGGCCATGTGATGAATAACTCTGTTATTTGTACCGGAACAACTATGAAGTTCATAATTCACCTTCTCTACCCATCAAAGAGAGAGAGAAATTGACTGGCTAGTACCGTAGGAGGATTGCCATGAATTTCTAAATTAAAGAGTCAGAATGTACTGGCCTCAAAGTTCCTTGCTGTATAATGTCGAGAGTTACAGAAGGGATAGATTGCTGCTCATTGTAAATGTGACACATGACCTACTACAGGAAAGTGGAACACCCTGCACAACATGGAGATAAACATAACATGCCCAATTTCAATGGCTGCTTCACAACCCAGGCAATATGTGTTGTCGCATACACCACCAGCTTTTCTGAACTCTTGAGACTGGAGTTACCCTTAAAACACATACTCTGCTTCTGAAACCATCCCTGCCTCAACCTACAGTAACCTACTGTCTCCCTTCTTCTGCCAAAATGTTCCCTCCCACCCTCACCCCACTGTTCTATCATCTCCCAATTCACATCCCCACTGTGCACGGCTCTCTGCAAGTGCACCAACCAGTCCCTTCTCCTTTTGTGTGCTACTTTCCTTTCTGCTCAGTTTTTCCCCTTCCTTTCCTCCCTCCCTCCCTCCCACCCTTCCTCCCTCCCACCCAAACTCCCTCCCGATTCTAAACCAGATAGCCTCATCTGCCACCTCTAGTCCCTGCACACTCTGCTAAGTTGCACTGTTTCCTCCTCTTCAACCTGTATGGGATGTCCCTCTACCTGCTCTGCTCCACTATGGATTTTTAGTTCTGTTTAATATATTGGTCTGGCCTGAGCAGCTACAGATATAGTGTGGTGGTGGTGGTGGTGGTGGTGGTGGTGGTGGTGGTGGTGGTGGTGGAGTAGCTTCTTTTTCAGTAGTTGTAGTGGCAACTGCCTGTAACACAAGTTTGTTCTTGTAACATCTGTGAATATGGCCTTGATGTGCTGGTACCATGAACAGCTGAAATCGTGGAGAAACTACAGCCATTCTTTTCTTGTTGCTGTGTAGCTCTTCTGTGTGACTTAACCCATCAAACCCAATTTATTTTAAGTCATTATATATTCTGTATTTTTGGGAAACTGTGTCCTCGCAAAAAGGTACCAGTAAAACTTTCTATCATGATGACCTCATTGTTGGACACCCATGAGATTCGCACACACGAGGGGACCAGAGTAAGTGTTAAAACTCAATGCAGTGTTTCCGGAGGCACTCGGCAGCAATTCTGGATATGTGGAGTGTCGTATTTACCTGCTGGAATTGCTGAAGTCTGTTGAAATGCACAATGGACATGAATGGATGCAAGTGGTCAGCCAGGATTCTTAAGTACATGTCACCTGTCTATCACATCTAGACATATTAGGGGTGTCCATCCCTGGTATTTGAGTGTTCAGTTCGACAGAATATCATACTTAACGGCCCAGATTCGATTCCTGGCTGCGTTGGGGATTTTCTTTGCTCAGGGACTGGATGTTGGGTTGTCCTTACATTCATAATTTCATCCCCATCAACATGCAAGTCACCCAAGTGGTGTCAACTCGCAAGACTTGCACCAGGCTAACTGTCTACTTGATGGGAGGCACTAGCTACGTGGCATTTCCATATCAGGGGTTCAATATCACTCAAATTGCACATGCCCCACACCATTACAGAGTTTCCACCTCCTGTCTTGTGGGGTCTATGGATCCGTGAGGTTGTCTCCATACCCATACACTTTCATCCAAGTGATACAGCTTGAGATGACTCATCCAACAAGGCAACAAGTTTCCAGTCAAGTCCAAGACCAAGGTTTGAAGTGCAATTACTGATGTAGACATATGATGGATTTTCACTTTTATATAACTTGTTGAACATAAACCAAACATCATGGTAAAGAATAGAAACACTAAAACCAATAATTCACAGTATCATTCAGTCGCTGGCCTAATTAAGCAAAATGATGCAACAAAATACTTGATTATATTCCAACAGGTCTCATCTGTCACAAGTGTCAAACTATTAGTTTACTTTCCATTACCACGCTTGCGTATGACCCAGTGCAATATTAGACATTGTGAAGTGCAGATCCACAGACAATTTTATGGCAAAAAATGTCCAATTTCTTCACAGGATTTACAATATTATTCAGGTCACACATGGTTTGTACTGAACGACAGTTCTAGCATACTGTATATCATGTGGATGCATGTGCAATTATTTACAAGCAAATTAACAACAGACTAATTGCTCCAAAATGAAACAATGAGAAAGGGAAGATCAGGAAGATGATGGCGAGGTGAGCAGTCTTGCGATGGACCATCATAGCAACAATAGTTTGGGGCACAGAGGAGTGATGTCATGGGAGGGCTTTGAACACCTGCAAGGCCCTAATTACTAGTGACAAACATAACAAATAAACATAGATGAACAAATACACCATTGGCTGTCATCACTCATGACTTGGGTACAAATCAAACTGCTGATGTCTGCTTCACTGCGATATCCTTTTGGTGCTGATGGTGAATGGATGATTGTAACTGAGGTATTGTCAAAGGTGATTGACTTACATACAACAAATAGCATATTGATCCAGTTTTGATTTTGCTCGCATCATGCTAATAATGTTGAAAACAATTAAAGAAATTTTCTTGCCCAAATGGCCTGACCTCTATTGTAAGCTGTTAAGGATTCGGCAAACATCTGAAGTATGCAGATGAATTGACTTTCGATCAATGCAGGTTATATATCTGGCACATTAATGAATTTCTAGGTACCCTCCATTCACACAAATACTATTATTTGGTGGGGACAGGTAATGTTAAAGCTATACAAATTCATCTCATGGTCCCCTTGCAGGTACGGGGGTTAGAATAGGCCCACAGTATTCCTGCCTGTCATAAGAGGTGACTAAAAGGAGTCTCAAATGCTTCAACCTATATGTGATGGTCACCTCTCGGGTTTGACCTCCATATTTCCAATTCTTCTGAAGAGCGAACCAATTGGGGAAGGGCACCTTACATGGTACATTGTGCCCATTGTGCATAGAGGCCTCTAGCCAGCCTTCTCATCGTCGCACTGCCATTCTGTTCGTTTCCCATCTCTTGGGTGAGGATACATTCCTAGGTGCAATTTCCACCATGCACTGTGCATTGTTGCTTTTTGCGGAGCTGATGACCAAGGACTTCCTTGCACCTAATATCCAGCATAGTAGCCAGTCAATTGTGGTGGAGCTGCCATGTACCCTGTTGGTTGTAGCCCCCTTACAACACAGGGATCACTCTGCTGATACTTGCGCCAACTCCCCACGTATGCCAAGGAGTAGAGGCTATCTCCCTGGGGTATCGGGACTCCCGGCGATGGCCATCCTGCCAGGTGGCCTAGAGGCTGGGTGGTGACCGTGGGGAGGGCCCTTGGTCGGAGTGGGTGGCATCAGTGCAGATGACCCACAATGAAGCGTGGTACATCATCTCTTGCTGGTGGCCATCTACCAGCAGTCTCTAAGCATTCTTGGGCTCAGTTCAATGCTCAGAAATACAATCCCAAATCATTCCCCTCCCTTGCCACAGTGTGGGAGGAGTGTCTCAGGATGGCAGTGACACTTATTTGCTCTGGTTCCTAGTTTGTACAAGAGCTGAAGTCTTTCATGTCAAAAAAGTCTAAATTCTTCATAGAGCATTTAGAGGACATGTTTGGAGAGGTGGAGGGCTTGTCCAAAATGCGCTCTTGGTCAGTATTGACAAAAACGGCATTCTATGCCCAGTCCTGGAGATTACTTGCTTGTGACAAGTTGGGGGATGTTTCAGTTACCATAACACACCATAAGAGTTTAAATATGGTCCAGGATATTATTTTCCGTAGGGACCACCTTTTTAGTCAAATGACTAGCTGCACACCAATTAAGAACATCAAGGTGTTCATTTCATCTGGCACATACATTGGGGTCTGAAGGATAATCAGATTGCTACTGGTGCCTTCATCTTAGCCTTCAAGGGTGATACATGACGAGAAGGTCAAGGTGATAGTCTACCACTGTGACATCAAGCCTTATATCCCTCCCCTGACAAAGTGCTTTACGTGCTGCAATGTCGGCCATATGTCTTCCTGCGGTACTTCCAGCCTCACATGTCGAGATTGTCCAAACACCCCCTTGACCATGGGGGCACTACCCACTCTGCGGCTCCTGCTCCACGTACTTTGGGAGCAACCATCCCCTCCCCACGCACCTATTGGATATTGGGGATGTTAGTCCCCACTTCTAAGCTAGAGAAATGTCCAACTTGTTCAGTTGCTCTCTCTTGCAAGGGGTCCCTTGGGTCCCTCCCTTCCCAGGTTTCCACAAGTGGGAAAGATGACGCCCGGCAATGGCATAAGTGCCCACAAGCAGCTGGTTGTAGGGCTTTGTGATCCTACTCCATGCCGGAGACTGAATTGGTGAAGCCCTCCCAGCCAGTGAAACCCAAGGGGCAGAGAGAAAAATCCAAGAAGAAGACCTCTAAGATGAAGGAACTTGTGATGGCATCTAGCCCACCGCAACCTACAAGCTCTGCATCTGAGGGCGAGGTAGAGACTCGGGCATACGCTGCGGACCTAGATCTGGCCTGACTCTGACACAATGGATGTCACTCACACAGGTGCTCAATCGGTGGCAGCAGGTGACCCAGTGGCGTAATCTGCCTCTTCGGTCCCTTCACACCTTTCTCAGCCAGGGGCAATGTCAGCCTCCGTTGGAACTGCAGTGGTTTTTTCCGCCATCTTGCTGAGCTCGGTCAACTTCTCAGCCTTGACCCTTTCTTCTACATTGTTCTTCAGGAATCTTGATTTCTGGTGACACGTACCCCTGCCCTCCATAGCTACAGGGATTATTATAGGAACAGGGTAGCTTATGAGAGGGTACCTGGTGGTGTCGGCATCTACTTCCATCACTCCCTTTACAGTGAGTCTGTCCCTCTACAAATGCCTTTAGAGGTTGTCACTGTTCGGGTGTGGATGCCTCTGGCTGTTGCTATCTGCAGTCTCTCTCTTCCACCAGATGGTGATGACCTGCAGCATGTCCTGGCTGCGCTGATAGTCCAATTGCTGCCATCTATCTGTTACTCGGCGACTTCAATGCCAATAAACCTCTGTGGGGTGGATCAGTGGCAACAGGCTGAGGCACCATCGTTGAACAAGTATTGGTACAGCTCGACCTTTCTCTTTTAAATAGTGGTACCTTCACACATTTCAGTGTGGCACATGGCACATAGTCAGCAAACGACCTTACCAGCTGCAGCCCTAGCCTATTACCATCTGTCCCATTGAGTGCGCTTGACAACTTGTGTAGTAGTGACCACTTTCCAATATTTCTGTCACAGCCACAGCATCACTCCTCTGGGCGCCCCTGCAGATGGACTATGAATAAGGCTGACTGGGACCTGTTCACTTCCATTGCCACTATTGAGACTCATTCCAATGATGCCATTGACGCCGTGGTTCACTCGGTCACCACCGGCATCATTATTGCCGCAGAATGTGCCATTCTGTGTTCTTCTGGGGCCCCTTGGTGGAGGACTGTGCCTTGGTGGTCGAACGAGATGGCTGAGGGGATTAAAGATCTCAGGCGGGCACTCCAGCATCACAAGTGGCATCCCTCATTGGAACACCTCATTGCCTTTAAACGGCTTTGTGCGCAAGCTCACAGCCTAATTCGCTGATGCAAGCAGGAGTGCTGGGAAAGGTATGTCTCCACCATTGGCCTCCGTACCTCTCCATTGTGGGTTTGGGCCAAGATTAGGAGACTCTGGCTATCATACCCTCGTCAGTGTACCTGCACTTCCACTTATTGGAACAGTCTGCACTGACTCAGACACAATTGCAAACCACTTAGCAGAGCATTTTGCTCAGCGTTCCACTTCTGTGAATTACCCACTGTCCTTTTACTCCCTGAAGGAGTCGTTGGAACGTCGGAGCCTTTCATTTCACACGTGCCACCCTGAATCGTACAATGCTCCGTTCAGTGAAAGGAAATTCCAAAGTGCCTTAGCCACTTGCCCTGATACGGCTCCCGGGCCAAATGGCATCCACTGTCAGATGCTCAAACACCTCTCAGTGGACTGCCACCGATTCCTCCTAGACCTTTTGAATCATATCTGCATTGAGGGTTAGTTCCTGTCACAATGGTGAGAAAGCATCGTAATCCCCGTGTTGAAACCTGGCAAGAACCCACTGGAGTTGGACAGCTACCGCCCCATTAACCTCACCTACTTTCTTTGCAAGTTGCTCGAACCCATGATGAGCCGGAGATTGAGTTGGCTAGTTGAGTCTCAGGGGCTTCTGGCTCCATCTCAGGGTGGGTTCCGTAAGGGCCGCTCTGCCACCAATAATCTGGTATGCCTGTTGTCTGCCATCTGTACAACCTTTGCCCACCATCAGCATCTGCTCGCCATCTTTTTTGACATGTGGAAGGCATACGATATGACATTGCAACATCACATCCTCTCTACACTTCATGGTTACGATATTTGGGGTCCCCTCCCAATTTTAATACAAAATTTTCTGTCGCTTGGTTCCTTCCGTGTGCAAGTTGTGGCCTCCTATAGTTCCTCCTGAGTTCAGGAGAATGGGGTCCCACAAGTATCTGTATTAAGAGGCTGCCTCTTTTTGATAGCAATTAATTGGCTTGCTGTGGCGGTGGAATGCCTGTCTCCTCTTCCTTGTAGGCTGACGACTTGTGCCTGTACTATAGCTCCACTGGCATTGCAGCTGCTGAACAGCAGCTTCAGGGTGCTACCCAAAATGAGCAGTCTTAGGCTATAGCACATGTCTTACAGTTTTCGGCTGCCAAGACCTGCATTATGCATTTGTCAGTGACACGCTGTTCAACGTGAGCCATGGCTTTATCTTGACACCAAACCTCTCGTGTTGTGGAGACGCATCAGTTTTTGGGATCGGTTTTCGATAACTGGTTGACTTGGCTGCCTCATATTTGGCAGCTTAAACAAATGTGTTGTCGGCATCTTAATGCTCTTCATTGCTCGAGTCACACCAACTGAGGTGCCGATCAGTCTACCCTTCTACGGCTGTACCAAGCATTAATTCAGTCCTGCCTAGATTATGGAAGCCTGGCTTATGGTTCGGTAACACCTTCCGCATAGTGGTTGCTGGGCCCAATATTTCACAACGGGGACTGACTCACCACTGGTGCTTCCCTGACAAGGCCTGTCAACAGTGTACTTGTGGAGGCAGTTGTCCCTCCATTGTGGTTCTGACACCAACAATTACTGGCCACTTATGCTACACACATCTGTAGCTTGCCCGGGCATCCCACTTCCTGATATGCTTCCTGTTCCCTCATTGAATCGTCCACCTTCCAGAATGGTAGCACAGATCAGGGTGTACGCTCACAGTTTCCGTCAGAGCTCTTCTCTCTGGGCTTGAGGTTTTTCGTCTTCCATTCTTTTCTGGGCCCCTCAGTGTATACCCCCAGGATGTGTGTACCACCCATGGTGTTGGCTCGATTTGGCACTGGGCCTGAAGGACTCAGTCCTTCCTGAGGCCCTCTGTTGCAGCTTTCTCTCAATTCTTGCCACGGTTCAAGGCTGTGACATTGTCTATACTGATGGTTCAATGGTTGCTGGTCATGTCAGTCATGCTCTTATTCTACAGGAACATTATGAACAACACTCACTGCCAGCTGGCTGCAGTGTTTTCACTGCCAAGATGGTCACCATCTCTCACGCTCTAGAGTATTTACGCTTCTGCTCAGGTGAGTACTGCATTATCTGTAGTGACTCCCTGAGCGGTTTACGAGCTATCGACCAGTGTTTCCCTGACTCTCGTCTGGTGATGGCTATCCAGGCGTCACTCCACACTCTTGCCAGTAGTGGCCGCTCTGTGGTCTTTGTGTGGACCCTGGGTCCTGTACGCATGCTGGGAAATGAATGTGTTGACACAGTGACCAAACAGGCTGTCGGTGCACCAGCCATGGAGATTGGCCTTTTGGAGTGTGACCTCTGGTCAGTTTTGCGGCAGAAGGTACCTGGCACCTGGGGTGAAGAATGGCACGCCCTTCCTTCACCCAACAAACTTCGGGCCATCGAGGAGGCTACCGGTGTGTGGCACTCCTCCTTGCAGGTCTCTCACATGGACTCTGTTGTCCTCTGCTGGCTGAGCATTGGTCACACCTGGATAACGCACAGCTATTTATTGCAGCATGAGGACCCACCTTTGTCGCTGTGGGTCACATTTGACTGTGGTCCTCATCTTGTTGGACTGTTAGCTTTTAACACTGCTCAGGCAGATGTTTGCACTTCCTGATATGCTTCCTAAACTTTTATCACATGATGTTGTGATGGCAGAGTTAGTTTTGAGTTTAATGGATGCAGGGGGTTTTTATCGCTTGATCTAAGTGTGTGTCATTTTTTTTGTGTAGAGTCTGGCATATGGTCTACGATTTTAGACTGGGGTTTTTAGTGGGTTTCTTGGTGGTTGGCCTTTCCTTTTCCTTTTCCTTTATTTGTTTTTTTTATTTGTTTTTTTTTATTTGTTTTTTTTATTTGTTTTTTTTTTATTTGTTTTTTTTATTTGTTTTTTTTATTTGTTTTTTTTTATTTGTTTTTATGGTCGGCCAACCACTGTCACACTCCCTGTGATTCTAATTCCTTTTGTCAGCTCTCTGTCTGTGTCTATCCTGTCCTGTGTTGTTGTCTCTTGTCATCTCCATTGTTTGTTTTTATTCCTTGTGGTGGTTTCAAGTTCATGGAAAAAGGGACATATGGCCCTAGTAGTCTGGTCCCTTCAATCCCACAAACCAACCAATCATCTCAAGGATGACAATAGGAATGGAAGTTGCTGGAGTATTGGGAACTGTAGATTAATATCAACTTGTGTGATGGATGAATCTTTGGAATGTCAGACTCGTGACCCAATAAATGGATGGTATTAAGGACAAGCCATCAGCAACTAACATACATTACATGGGTTACATTACATGTGTATCTGCTGTAGCTGCTTCCGTTCTTCCTTTTGCTTAAGAATTCAAAATTGGACACATGTATATTAAAATGGTTCATCCTTGGATCAAATTCAAACTAGCTGCCTATGTCTTCTCAACTTAGTTCCATTTGCAACAAGGCAACCAGACAAACTTTTTCCCTTTATCTATATATCTTCTGAAGCATCAGACTCTGACACATCTGCTATAGTCACTGGCATTCAGAGACTCATCAGTACGGTTATCAAGTAATTATTCAAGGTAAGATAAGTTTCTTAAGAACTGGTTCATAAATTTTTATTTAGGGACACAGATACGAATAGATGTGCAAAAACTCAAGGAAGCATCACCTCTGTCAGAGGTGGGATTAAGACCTACAACCCCTGGGAAAGCATCTGTCTTGCCCTACACAGCCTCCACAGGCAGGCACCACAGCGGTTATGACCAGACAGTGATCAGCCTGTCACCACAGTCACACCTTTTCATGGCAGCATATTTACTTCTTCCCCAGGCATCAGCATGAAAGTGACAAGAAGAAATAACATTGCGAGCAAGTAGTTGCAATGGCTCACTGGTAGCATTCAGTTGGAGACAGTTGACACTCTGATTCAAGAATACAAGTTTTTGGTTTCAGATGCTTGTGGGAGATATGGCACGCCACTGACTACTGTAGAGATATTGGAAGAATTATGTTGAAACAGGCACTACCAGCAGAATTCCTTGCTCGAGCAGGAAGAGACTGAGTGCAAAGCAGGGCCATATGGAGCTTGTGTGTAAGAGCTGTCCTCTCGTTTCCTAAATATGAAGCAGTTGAAGTGAGTGACCAACTTCAGTTCGAATGACACAGTTAACTGAAGGCTGAGGAAAGCTGTACTGCTTGCCCAACGATCAACTGTAAAACAGGAACTCAGTGAGGAAAATGTGCTACATTGGCTGGCAGTTGCAGAGTTCTGTCTGAATGCAGCATGGGAAGATTATTTTTCACACATAAGGTATCTAATGATTTTTCATCTTCTGCTGCTTGCTTTTCTGTCCAAGAGCCAGTGGAAAATCCGTTGGTGACGGGAAAACATCAAACATGAGATGAGAAAATTTGAGCTAGTTCTAGTTCACTTCATTCTTGTAACTGAAATAGACTACTTCCAGTTATGTTTTGATTATTACATTCTGTTTACTTAATCTGCGCTTGCTCCATATCTTGATAAAGCACAGCATTGTTAAGAGGCCATCTGATCTCAACAATTGATCATTTTGCCTAGTTAGTGCTACATAACAATAGCAAGAGCAGGCACTAAATTTCCTTGCTAAGTGGCAATCTGTCTTACATTCCTGCACCTTTCAATAGGAGCAAATGATATGAGGAGTGGGGAGTAACCATAATGCCACTTGTCTCTGACACTTCATACCCTCATCTCTCCAAAAACATTGTTAAGTTGATTATCATATATGTGAATCTGGCAGGAGGCATAGTGTGATCACATCACAGCACACAGAATTGGCTCCCACAAGGAAAGAGCACACCATTGGAGATGCTAGTAACCATGGGACATACTTCTGCAAGGGTTTCATCATCATCTACTATGTCTGCTCACAAGCGAACATTGAATGAGTTACAGCCACAAACAATTCTTCCATCAATGCCACAGTTCCTTGTTGTTTCTCATTTGGACGAAGGTCAAGACTCCTCGAAGGTCAAACCTTTCATTATTCAGAAAGGGGTCGACATGATTGCAGTTCCTGTAAAGTCTTGTTCCCAATGACGAAATGGCACCTTGTTGTTAGAAGCAGTCAGTGTCATTCAGGCACAAAAGTTGCTGTGAACTTGACTGCTACACACCTTCCCTGTCTGGGTGGAAGTGCAATGCACTTTAAATTCATCATGCAGCGTGGTTTATACACACTCACTCGATGGATTGTCCAATAAGGAAATATGACCTTGTCAGACTGGTAGTTTTGTAACAACTGTACATAGTCATGAAAAGGGTTGACAAGGACTTGGTACCAACCTGTACTATCTTCTTGATATTTGACAGAGTTCAACTTCAATCAAACATTAAAGTGGGCTACAAGATAATTTCATTTCACCCTTACATCCCAAACCTAGGCATTGCTAACAGTGTCAGTGGTTTAATCATACCAGCCAGTCGTGTTCAAATCCGGGCAAATGCTTTTCATGAGGCAAGGATGACCATGCTGCTTCCTCTCATGATTGCCCCATTTTCAAAGATGAACATCTTTTTCAGGAAATCAGAGGGAAGGAAAAGGTGTTGACACTTGCTGCTCATAAGTTACTCTCAAGTCACAAGCCCACTGTGCCTCCCACAGGTAAATATAGCACTGTCCTTGCATCTCCTCAGCGTACTAAGGAGGTAGCCCCGCAGACTTGTGATCTCACCTTTGATGCCACAGTCATCAGATTGGCCAGCGCAAATATCATCCATTCAACCTCCCCATTATCACCTGCTCACTCTAGTGACATTCGATGACCGTCACTTTCATAGCGTCGACGATCAGGTCACTCATATTAAAGAAGTTATTCTTACAGCCATGGAATGTTCAATACCTCAGACATCCGATTTATCTTGGCAATTCCTTGGTGAACGAGGCGTGAGTGGCAACATGCTCTTTGGGTTTTCCGCCACCATCCTACTTTGGCCAACTGTATCCACTATAAGCAGTTATGTGTGTAATTCTGTCGCATCATCCGCAATAGCAAGAAGGCAAGCTAGGACTTCTTTACTAGCTCTTTTGACACCATCACTCCCTCCTCTGAAGTTTGGAGTCAAATTCGACAGTTATCTGGTGCACCTAGTTTCTCCCCGATCTCTGGGCTCACTGTCATGCGTGATACCTTAGTGGACCCAGTCGCTATTTCTAATTCATTGGGTCAACACTTTTGCTGAGATTTCAAGCTCTTCAAATTACCCGCCAGCCTTTCCCCTGAAGAAATGTACAGCAGAAGTTCGACCCCTTGCTATCTCCTCTGTAAATGGCGAAAGCTAGAATACTGTTTTCTCCATCCGGGAACTCCAGCACGCACTCTCTTCCACCCCGGGACCAAATGGTATTGACATCCAAATGTTGCTGCATTTACCATACCACAGTCTGTGCTACCTCCTTCGCCTTTATAATCGAATTTGGACCGAGAGTACTTTTCCCAGAAGATGGCAGAAAGCTATTGTTGTTATTGTTCTGAAACCTGGAAAGGACAAACATCTCCCCTCTAGCTATCCCCCATTCCTCTCACTAGTAGTGTAAATAAGGTTTCAGAGCATATGGTGGATTGCCGTTCAGCCTGGTGGCTAGAGCCCTGAAGTCTTTTAACACCTGCCCAGTGCAGTTTGAAAAAGCATCGTTATGCAGTTGACCACCTTGTTGCTCTCTCCACTTCATCATGAAAAATTTTCTCAGGAAACTCCAAACAGTAGCAATATTTTTTGATCTGGAGAGAGCATAAGATACCTGTTTGAGGACAGGCATCCTCCGCACACTGTTCTCTAGGGGCTTTCGAGGTTAGCTGCCCCTTTTTAATTGCGAATTTATGGCAGAGCGCATATTTAAAGTGCGATTGAACACTACGCTCTCCCGTACTTTCTCCCAAAAAAACGGGGTACCACAGGGCTCCATGCTAAGTGTTGTACTGTTTGCCATTGCCATAAATCCAATTATGGATTTACTTCCCGATGTCACGGGCTCCTTCTTTGTGGACCATTTTGTGATCTACTACAGCTCTCAATGGACCAGCCTTCTTGAACGACGTCTTCAAGGATGTCTCAATCGCCTCCACTCTTAGAGCATCGAAAACGGCTTCCACTTTACTCCCAGTATGACCGTTTGTCAATTTCTGCCGTCGTACAGAGGTTCTCCGGCCTTCCCTACATCTAGGTCCTGTCAACAAACCATTTGCGGAGGTCGCTAATTCTTGGTTCTTACGTTTGACAGGAAACTGAGCTGGTCCTCTCACATGTCCTATCTTACGGCTCACAGTCTGTGATCCCTCAACATCCACTGTGTCCTGAATGGTACCTCCTGGGGAGCGGACTGAGTGGTCCTTCTCTGCCCCTATCGCACCTTAGTACGCTCTAGTACACTTGAAATTGGTCTGTAGAAGCATAGTTTACTCCTCTGCTGGGACGTCTATTCTTCTGCGTCTCTACTCTGTCCACCACTGTGGATTGCGTTTAGCATCTGGAGCTTTTTACTCCAGCCCTGTGGAAAGCCTTTATGCTGAGACTGCTGAACCTCTGCTGTCCAATCGGTGAGCTGTCCTTCTGACAATGAGTCATTATGCTAGCCATCTGCCTTCCATGACTGCTAATCTGGCCCATGACATTTGTTTTTGGCAGCTTCTTGGATTTAGGGTATGCAGGCCGCCCTTACTCTCTATTACCACCAGGAGTCCGCTTCTGTCAATTGCTATGTTCTCTTCCCTTCCACTTTCCTAAAACTTTGTTGACAATTAGGGGTAGAGCACCACCTTGGCTTCGCCCTGGACCTGCCTGCTCAGTGACCTTTGTCGGTTTCCCAAGGAAGGTACCCCTCCCTCTCTTGTTTATCATCAGGCATTTGCTGCTCTATGTGTACAAATGAAGGATGCCACATTTATTTACACTGACGGCTCCAAAACATCATTTGGTGTAGGGAGTGCTAATATTGTTGGTGACACCCCTAATAAATTTCGGCTTCCCGACCAGTGTTCAGTTTTAACTGCGGAATTTTACGCTGTTCTCCAGGCTGTCCAATACATCTGTCACCATCATCAGATACTGTATATTATATGCTCAGATTCACTCGGCTCTCTCCTCAGTCTCAAAGCCCTCTACCCTGTCCACCCTCTGGTCCATTAGTTTAAGGACTGTCTTCACTTGTTCCATTTGAGGGCCATCTCTGTGGTGTTCCTCTGAATGCCAGGACACGTTGGTATCCATGGAAATGAGGTGGCTCATATAGCAGCCAAGGCTGCAGTCTCTCTTCTTCAGCCTGCTGTTCGCACGGTTCTCTTAACTGATCTACAGAAGGTTTTATGTCATTGTGTTGCTCTTTTATGGCACTCACATTGGTCTGCAGTTCCCAATAATAAATTGTGGGACGTGAAAGCTCTTCCTTGTGCTTTGACCTGTTTCTCCAGACCTCATCATCAGGAGAAGGTAATTTTAACTAGACTCTGGATAGGGCACTGTCTTTTTAGCCATCGACATCTGTTAAGTGGTGGTTCTCCCATGCTTTGTCCCCACTGCTCTCAACTGTGGACGGTGAGACACCTTTTACTTGAGTGCCCCTATTTTACTCTGTTATGCATCTGTCTACAGCTGTCACCTGATATGTCTGCCATTTTAGCAGATGACACGAGCTCAGCTGATTGCAATCTCGAGTTTATTAGTATCAGTGAGATGACATCAGCCATCTGAAGCTCTTTTTGGGGACAAACAACCCACCTTGTATAGTGGTTTCCTAAGCTCCCCTTCTGTTTCTTAGTTTACCTACTTTTTTGAGTTTCTACTCTCATTGCTCCTGATTTCCAGTTTGGTTCTTTACCTTTTCCTAAGCCACAGATTGGGCACTAACGACCGTAGCAGTTTTGCATCCTAAAACCATAACAAAACAGGCTGTTACAACCAAAATGGATATGCTTCCCATTCAGAGGATTAATAACTTACCACTGCTGTAACCCCACAGCAAACTGTGGACATTCATGGACCTGGTTAAGATATGTTGCTTTTATCTATTTCTCCAATTTTTGTTCCCATTTTAATTTTTCTCATTTTATTTATTGTGTATGTCATTGAGACCCCTAGCCCTTTGCCTGCCCCAGTCCAATTATGCCCCTGCTCATGTCACTACTCCACAAGCATTTCTTACTTGCAGTTTTGTGTTTATTGGACATGTTCACATTGGTCACATTGTGCTGCTGCTTCACATCACCTTCCATCTGTATTAGTGATGATCACAGAGGATACACCAGGCCAAAATACAAAGAAGCTTTGAAATTGCCCACATCAACTGCTCTAGCATCTTCCTGATCAAATGCTACAGTGTATCAAAAATGGAGTATGAATGCATTGTCTGTAGCTCTATCGAACAGTGATCTTACAGACTATTTTAAGCCTTCCATTTTGACACTTTGTATCTCCTCCAGGTGATGTAAGATTTCCCTTTTGCACATCACAGAATCCAAAATTACATTGCAGTTGGATTTTGTATAAATGTTTAATTAGCTACTTGTAATAGTTCTAACTACATATAAGGACTGCCTAATGTTAAATCATGACTACTGAGTACCACACTTGTTCATGGTAATTTGCTGGATAAGCTGTGTATCCACATGGACATGTGGTTCATTTTGTTGCAGGATATAAAATTTTGGAGATGTTGGAACTCCCATACTGGTGTGCTGTTTCCTCACTCCCACTGTTCCTCTCTGCAGTGTCAATATGAATACATGTTAAGCTGTCACAATACTTTTGCATTGTGATGCCTATATCATCGATCCCACTGTCATAGTCAACTCAGACATATACACTATCTTCTTTGTAAATTAGACATACATTTCTGCATAGCACCTTAACGCCATCCACAGTATTAAGTGTTTGCTATGAAACACACAAGTCTCACTTCTTTATGTGTACAGCTACAATGCAGTGAGGCTGGTTCACTGATGCCAGTGGCCACAGATGAATGCCATCAACAGCTATTTGGATGCCCACAGTGCTATGTTTGTCACATTTGCAGTCTGCTGTAGCCACTTGAACTGCAGTAATTCACACACACACACACACACACACACACACACACACACACACACACACACACACACACACACACACACACACACACACACACACACACACACACATTTTCACATAGTGGGAAAATAACTTTCTGGATCCGAACCAACACTGTACCTTGAACTGTCTACGTGCATCAGTAAGAAGCAACCTAAAAGGGTTGCATGGCCCTCTATCTTAAGTATCCGTGACCACATCGTCAACATGCTCCAGGACAGGTAATAGCATGTTAGATTCAAACATATGAACCCTGACAATGAATTATTCTAAGATGCAATTCTCTGGGACAGGTCAGTCTGTCCATAAATAGACAAATCTTATAAAATAATAATGTACAGTTGAGGTCAGTGTCCTCCAGTTGCATAGGTATGCAGTCATTACATTATTTGCAAAAAGATAACATTGCTATGATCGGGATTCACAGTGATCATGTGACCTTCAGTGCTTCTTCTCAGCATCACACTGCCAATAAAAAAGAAAGGGATTCATATATGAAGTTACAGTTCTAAGCTACCACAACTCTGCTACACAGTGTGGCGTGTCTTGTGATGTCTGCTAAATGGGACTAGAACCACCAAGCCTCAAAAGTTAGGGATCTGTTGGTGATCAGTAACCTGGAATACAATGGAGACAATTATGTGCCATATCATCTCCTACCTCCTACCTCCTGACTGACAACCTGTAATTTTATAATGGTCTTTTACTCCTTTCCCTTTTCATGATCTCTTGGACTATTTCACCAGGTCATAGCTGAGGTAGTGTTCATTTTTGCAAACTATACTGTATTTGTCACTAGGAGTATGCTTACACCAACCTTCAAACATCTGGCAGCTGAGGTCTGCATTTCCTGGCCACCTTTGTCTG
This sequence comes from Schistocerca nitens, assembly GCF_023898315.1. Lineage (NCBI taxonomy): Eukaryota > Metazoa > Arthropoda > Insecta > Orthoptera > Acrididae > Schistocerca > Schistocerca nitens. Next base: position 199,120,222 of record NC_064623.1, on the reverse strand, counting down.
CTCTGTGACAGTGGCTGTGCGTGGCAGCTGGCAGCTCTAGTGAATTCACATAATTGAGCTCACTTCAAACTCAAATATTTTGTGATTATTCACTTGGATCCTTATGCAGTTTTCATAAATGTCACTTCAATAAACTTTCACATCTATCTACTTGTATCTGCACCTGATTTGTTATCTCCAATACTATTTTAATTTACCATCTTAGTAATACAGAGATGAGCATTGCAGTGACACGACATACTACTGCCATGTTCAAAGGCGTTTGATTTACACTTAAATTCAGTTCATATATATATTGTTGTTGTTGTTGTTGTTATTATTGTTATTATTATTATTATTATTATTATTATTATTATTATTATTATTATTATTATTATCTTTTTTTTCAGCTCCCTAAAAAGATAAGACTCGAGGAGCTGTTGGCAGGTGAGATTTTTGCTTTCTTGAGTAGCTTAATTATACATTAATAATAGCATGTAAATGTTTTCTTCTGTGGTACTTTCCTTTTAGTCGTCTTCTTTGACTTTAATCCTTTATTTGTGGCATGCTAAATTAGTTTAGTGAAACAGTTGTTCAAAATTTTATACTTGAACTTGACACTGGATATTAATTATCTAGTGCATAATTTATAGTGTATAATTGGCAGTGTCATCATAACTACAACAGATAGTTGTGTTCAAAATGTATTCTGTGGTAGACTGCGAGGGGAATGTGATCAAAGATAAAGAAGACAAATTGTTAAGTATCAAACTGACATTTAAAAATAGCTCACAATGAAGATAAGTAATGATTGCTAATTGGCACACTACGATAAGCAGCAATGTTTAGACCCCACACACTTTATTCTGTAGTCATGGCACATATTCAGCTCATCATCTTGAGATAAATATATTTAAGTATACAACTGTCACTCATCATAGCTGAGATTCTTGAAGAGGAAAATTTCCAATATTATTGGGGACTGGAAAAAGTCAACCACATTCACAGCTAGTGATTTGAAACCTCATTGCCATGTCTTGAAATGAAGAATAGTGTCCCTGTAATCTTTCTCCTCTCTCCCAAACCAGTATTTTTCCACGTGACTGATGTCTGAAATAGCCTGGTCCATTTGGGAACCACAATTGCTCTCAATCCGCATACAGCAAGCATGCAATTGACTATGCCGTGACAACATGCTGTTGTGCACAAGATGCCTGACTTGTTGGCAGCTTCACAACCTGTGGCCTGGAGACTCCACTCCCATACCAGCTTTCCTTATTTAAACATATGGGAATTCCCCTGAACTCATCCTTAAGTTACACAATCCTCCTTGCCTCAGTACTCACTAGCACCTATCCTGACCTTTCCTGCAAATAGCTCCATCCTGACCTCAGCTGATCTGCCCAACACAGGTCCTCACCCAGTTGGCCTGAAGGTTTAAGACGATATATCTGATTTGCAGATGGACACACAGTGGCAAATGTTATTCCAGGCTTAGCCTTTTACTGCCTGTTCCCATGTTAACCCTTTCATGACCAATGGAACATACTAAGTTGACGTATAAGACTATAGTACTGTCTTAAAGATCAGTAATAAACATGAAGGTTATGTATAATGGAGACTTCAGTCATCATTGGTAACATAATCTGCTTCACTGTTTACTACAGTCTGTAAATACTGGGGTAACATTCTGAATTAGCAGCTCTAGAAATAATATGGTTTTGTAGTGAAGAACTCGTGCAACAATGTTCACAATGTATTTTCACCCTGAGAGCAAGTTTAGTGAAGGTCATTTGACAGAGCGGAAAAGGTGAAAAAGGTGGGTGCAGAATGACTTCTGAACCCTACTCTGGTATAGTGTTTCTTGTCAATCTAGTAGAATGCTGGTGCGTGTTATTGTGGACTAGCAACACTTCACGTAGCCTTGCTGGTTGTTGTTCTTGATTGCATCTGCCAGAGGTCTGTTGTTGACAATAAATGTCAGCAGTGAAGATAACAACTCAGGGAAGAAATTTGTGGAACATCACATGATCTCAGTTCCACCAGTTGCGTAACATTATCTTTGGTGGTTGCACACATGTCTTTGTATGGGGATTTTCTGCTTTGTTTGGACTCGAGCATTCCTTTCCATTTTTCCTCTTACTTAAGCATAAATACAAAATTTTTGGTCATCATTAATAATAGAGGATAGGAATGGTCAGTGCTGTTCAAATCCTAATCAACAACAAGCAAGCAGATCGGGCAAATACTGCCACCCTTAGCAATCAGAATACCAACCTGCCAAACAGAAACTATATGAACTTGGGTACCATCCTAATATTTCTAATTTTTTGTGGCTGGAACTAAAAGGCAATTAACATTTTAAAGTCATGTTTATCTCTTACCATTAAATCATCTTATTCATAAACACCACTGTTCTCATTTTACCCATTCAGCCATTTTAAATTAAAACCTAGCAGTGCTTTGTCAACATAATATCCATAGGTTGACTATTTGCTGAAGACAATATGTCCACATTATGTGAGAACAAGGTAATGTAATTTATAAAAATAGTGGAAAAGCACACTGTAACCTTTGGACAGTAGGCATATGAACTTGTGTTAGATCATGTGTAATGCCCCTAACAATAAAAGTACAAAGAATGGAAAGGCTGACTTCAGGCATGAATAATTTGCTCACCATTATTGGTATCAGGCTGCATAAATACCAATAACAGGGTTAATAGGATGCGCTAAAGATGTATCTCTTCTGTGTTCCAAAACTTGTCAATCTAATGGTGTACCAGCATCATAAAATATTGATGTTTTTTTCCACTAAGATATGTACAAAGGAAATAAAATTTGTGACCAAACTGAGGATATATTGGTAGATAGGACTCAGCCTAGAGCTTCACAGAACGTATTAGAAGTAACTTCAGCTGTGCTCCAGAGAAGTGTGTGGCCCTTGCTGGGGATGTATATTAATGATTTGGCAGACATTATTCTCCCACTTTCCTTTTTTCCATTTGGGTCCACCAGTGACCACATGCAGTCTTAATGCTTCCACCTTTGTTCTTCTTCTTCTTTCTTCTTCCTCCTGGTTTCATTCATCGTCTCGCTATGTATCCTTTTATCTCCTCAGGCAGTTACGACCCTGTTCTCTTCTCCCTCCTGCCTTGAATCCTTCAATTTGCAACATTTTCTTCTTAAGACTGTCTTTATGTTTCATCTCTTTACTTATACATCTTTGAAAATCTTTGCCAACTTCTTGAATCCATGCTGTTGTTGCTTTCTTGTTACAAATATATTTAAAAATCTATTTGGTTTACTTGTTGCTGTTTATTCAATACAAATGTCAACAAAATAGCAGTCATCTCTTCTGTAGCATTTGAACTAAGTTTCCTAATATCTACACCTCCATATTTCTTAGCACAGTGACTGTTTCAAATGATTCTTCTTTCTAGGACTTACAATTTGTGTAATTTGTAATTCAACACTAAACGTTCACATGGCTTTCCTACTGGGTTGTAGTGCTATATTTTCAAATTGTTAGACAGAGACCTTGTGTTGTAAACATTCATGGTTATACCACATGCTTTTTCCATTTATCATCTCTCCCAAATATTTAAATTCATTAACCCTCCTTATCTCTCCATCTGTTTCTCGGGTTTCAGGGGCGTTTCTCATGCTTGTCAGAATTTTTTTTTTCTACAGAAACTCTTAATGCTGCTTTGTTGCCTGTTTCTCTTGAGAGTCTGATTTGTATTTCTACACTTGTTGGATTTTTATGTACAATGGCATAATCATTTCCAAATGCTAGACAGTGAATTTCACTATTTATTTTCTTAGCGTCTAGTCTTACTGGTAATACGTTGTGTTCTGTCAGTTTTTGTTTGCATTATCTTACTATTTTCTCTAGGATGAAGTTAAAGAGGAGTGGAGACAGGCTGTACCTTGCATTACACCTGTTTTTATTTAGAGTGCCTTCAATACTTCACACCAAAACTGTACTTTTGCTTCATTGTCTGTGAGTGTTTCATGAATAAGGTAGTTTAGCTTTAATGCCAAATTCTTGAGTCACTTTGTCTAGTGATTCCCTGTCAATCGAATCGATTGCCTTTTTAAAATATATAAATGTTAAAACTATGTCTTCTGAGTTTGTAGGTATGTGGCAGATTATGGACTTGATGCTGAAATTCTGATCTGAGCGAGTTCTGCCCTTTCTAAATCCACTCTGATATTCTCACAAGTAGCTATCAAGTGTTGCTTCTACCTGCTCACTGACAGTAGAGATATATCTCTGAAACTGTTTGCATCATGCCCATCGCCATTTTTGTGCACAGGATGGGTAAGAGTCACTTTCCAGTTTCCCATATTTCTTAAAATATGGTCTGAAGTTGTTATTTTTGGTTGGGACATTTTATAACTTTGTCCACTGGCTTTGTTGTTTTCCACAGTATTTATTAAGTTTTTTAAAATTTCCTTAGCTGTGGGAGGTAGATTTGCTTCTGTGTTTCCATGAAGATCTGGAAATCCTGGCTAATAGTTCATTTGTCCACAGTTGCAGAGTTGTTGAAAGTACCAAACTTTCTTATTAATTTACAGGTCTGGTTATTTGCTTATTTTACCATTTTCATCTCTGAAGTACACTACTGGCCATTAAAATTGCTACACCAAGAAGAAATGCAGATGATAAATGGGTATTCATTGGATAACTATATTATACTAGAACTGACATGTGATTACATTTTCACGCAATTTGGGTGCATAAATCCTGAGAAATCAGTACCCAGAACAATCACCTGTGGCCGTTATAACAACCTTGATATGCCTGGGCATTGAGTCATACAGAGCTTGGATGGCATGTACCGGTACAGCTGTCCATGCAGCTTCAACACGATATCACAGTTAATCAAGAGTAGTGACTGGCGTATTGTGATGAGCCAGTTGCTCGGCCACCATTGACCAGATGTTCTCAATTGGTGAGAGATCTGGAGAATTTGCTGGCCAGGGAAGCAGTTGAACATTTTCTGTATCCAGAAAGGCCCGTACAGGACCTGCAACATGCGGTCGTGCATTATCCTGCTGAAATGTATGGTTTTGCAGGAATCTAATGAAGGGTAGAGCCATGGGTCGTAACGCATCTGAAATGTAACGTCCACTGTTCAAAGTGTTGTCAATGCAAACAAGAGGTGACTGAGATGTGTAACCAATGGCACCCCATGCCAACATGACGGGTGATAAGCCAGTATGGTGCTGATAAATACACGCTTCCAATGTGCATTCACTGCAGTGTCGCCAAACATGGATGCGATCATCATGATGCTGTAAATAGAACCTGAACTCATCCGAAAAATGACATTTTACCATTCGTGTACCCAGGTTCATCATTGAGTACTCCATCACTGGTGCACCTGTCTGTTATGCAGCATCAAGGGTAATTTCAGCCATGGTCTCCGGGCTGATAGTACATGCTGCTGCAAATGTTGTGAAACTGTTTGTGCAGATGGTTGTTGTCTTGCTGACTCAGGGTTCGAGACATTGCTGCAAGATCTGTTACAGCCATGTGGATAAGATGCCTGTCGTCTTGACTGCTAGTGATACGAGTCTGTTGGGATTCAGCACGGCATTCCATATTACACTCCTGAACCCACTGATTCCATATTCTGCTAACAGTCATTTGATCTCGACCAACGCGAGCAGCAATGTCGCGATGCGATAAACCGCAATCACGATAGGCAGCAAACCGACCTTTATCAAAGTCAGAAACATGATGGTACGCATTTCTCCTCCTTACACAAGGCATCACAACAGCATTTCACCAGGCACTGCCGGTCAACTGCTGTTTGTGTATGGGAAATCAGTTGGAAACTTTACTCATGTCAGCACGTTATAGGTGTCGCCACCGGTGCTAACATTGTGTGAATGCTCGGAAAAGCTAATAATTTCCATATCACAGCATCAGTTTCCTGTTGGTTAAGTTTCACATCTGCAAGATGTCCTCTTTGTGATGTAGCAATTTTAATGACCAGTAGTGTAAATACTTGAAGCTTGGTAGCCCTTTACGTGATTTTTAAAAATCCTACAGAAATTCTGGGTGTGATTTCTAACAAAGTTGTTTTGTATGTCAAGAAGTTTACATTCCCCAAAAGACCATTTAGCACCCTTAATTATTCTTTCAGTTTCTTTCCTTTGCACTTCAAATTCATCAAAGTGCTTAGTCTTCCGAGAACAATACCTTTCTTTCCTTTCTTTTGTTCTTTCTGCAACTGCTTTTTCACACGTTTCATTCCACCAGAGTATCTTCATTTGTGTTGTTCCAATACATTCTTCACTTCCTTCTTGATTGCTTTGGATAATTCTTCCCATTTTCCTCATTTTTCTATTTTAATTTCTTCTTCAAAATGTTGTATTGTCTCTCTTTTGATGTTGAGCCTCTCTGTGTTATATTTAATCAATTTTTGCTGTCTCTTGTGGTTTTTATTAGGGAGGAGTTACAGTTTAATTTGTCATGTAATGATCAGAGACAAATTCCCTCATTGTTACTTCCACATTCGTGATATCTTTAGTATTGTTTTGAGAAATAGCCACTTCATCTCATTGCAGTGCATCTAGTATTATATTTGGAGATATCCACCATTTTGCTTTCCTTGGCATTTTATGAAAGAAGTTGACATAAATTTCAACTGAGTTGTTTTATGAAGTTTGGTAAGTCCTGAGCCATTTTTGTTCATTCTTTTATGCAATGGATATTCTCTTAAAATATTCTAGAAGCATCACAAAATTGGCTTTTGTAGCTTTTGATATTTTGTCTTCCAAAAGTTATCAGATACTGCTACTGCACTCGTATTTTTCTAATCGTCATCATTAAAAGGAATGTGGCAATTAAAGGGTATACTGTTTATTTTTGCAATTTCACTGTCAGAAGTGTGTCTTTCTGAATGAGATTGAAATTGTCACATTATATTCAAACATTTTATGAATGTAGAGGGCAGTAGCAAGTATTGGCATTCCTTTTATAATTTTTATTGCTGGTTTCTCCTCAAAAAATTTAGTGTTTGTTTTCGATTCTGTATCATTTTTCTCCAAAAATTTTCTTGTACTGCTAAAATTTGTATGTCATGCTTGTCTAAGAGAATTTAAAGTTCTTCCTGTTTACCAAATTTTAATAATGAGTTCACATTCAAGGTGTCTGAAGAGTTTCCTTTTGAACTTGAATTTGGAAGACTACGAAGGTTGCTCTGACACATTCTTCCTGCTATCTTTGTTGTTGATGATGATGATGATGATTATAGTGGCAAACAGATGAGTTTGAGAACTAACTCTTTCATGTACCAAATGATTTGTATCCTTGGTTTACACCACAAGGCGCTTCTTTGTCGATATTCAACAAAATATACCTGATTTCCAACAGTCACTGTTTCCAAGGACTAAAAAATTTTAATTTTCAATAATTCCTTTGAGCTAAATTATTTAGGGAACTTGAGAATGGCACCATGTACAGAAAATTTCAGACTGTCAGTTACGAGAATTTTAGAAAAGTGTGACAGTGTGCAGGAATAAGTGGTGTCACGAAATAGTATCTTAAGTAATTAATGATTTTGAACCACATAAATAATGTATAAATAATTACTTATTCAGTGTCTGGAACAACTGGTCTACAAAGCTGACTAGCTTATTGTTCTGTAAGTTTAAATTGCGACACGTGTATTTTTACTTATTAATCAATGTACAGTATACTGAAATTGTATCTTAGATGATGAAACTGCAAAAAGGTGGGAATTTAACAAGATGGGAACTGAGGATAAATGGACTAAACCAGAGGTTGTAGAGAGTTTCAGGGAGAGCATAAGGGAACAATTGACAGGAATGGGGGAAAGAAATACAGTAGAAGAAGAATGGGTAGCTTTGAGGGATGAAGTAGTGAAGGCAGCAGAGGATCAAGTAAGTAAAAGGACAAGGGCTGGTAGAAATCCTTGGGTAACAGAAGATACATTGAATTTAATTGATGGAAGGAGAAAATATAAAAATGCAGTAAATGAAGCAGGCAAAAAGGAATACAAACGTCTCAAAAATGAGATCGACAGGAAATGCAATAGTGCTAAGCAGGGATGGCTAGAGGACAAATGTAAGGATGTAGAGGGTTATCTCAGTAGGGGTAAGATAGATACTGTCTACAGGAAAATTAAAGTGACCTTTCGAGAAAAGAGAGCCACTTGTATGAATATCAAGAGCGCAGTTCTAAGCAAAGAAGGGAAAGCAGAAAGATGGAAGGAGTATATAGAGGGTCTATACAGGGCGATGTTCTTGAGGACAATATTATGGAAATGGAAGAGGATGTAGATGAAAATGAAATGGGAGATGTAATACTGCATGAAGAGTTTGACAGAGCACTGAAAGACCTGAGTCTAAACAAGGCCCCGGGAGTAGACAACATTCCATTAGAACTACTGGCGGCCTTGGGAGAATCAGTCCTGACAAAACTGTACCATCTGGTGAGCAAGATGTATGAGACAGGCGAAATAACCCCAGACTTCAAGAATAATATAATAATTCCAATCCCAAAGAAAGCAGGTGTTGACAGATGTGAAAATAACCAAACTATCAGTTTAGTAAGTCATGGCTACAAAATACTAACTGGTAGAAATCGACCTCGGGGAAGATCAGTTTGGATTCCGTAGAAATGTTTGAACACATGAGGCAATAATGACCTTACGACTTACCTTAGAAGAAAGATTAAGGAAAGGCAAACCTTTGTTTCTAGCTTTTGTAGACTTAGAGAAACCTTTTGACAATGTTGACTGGAATATTCTCTTTCAAATTCTAAATGTGGCAGGGCTAAAATACAGTGAGCAACAGTCTATTTACAATTTGTATAGAAACCAGATGGCAGTAATAAGAGCCGATGGACATGAAAGGGAAGCAGTGGTTGAGATGGGAATGAGACAGGGTTGTAGCCTGTCCCCGATGTTATTCAATCTGTATATTGAGCAAGCAGTAAAGGAAACAAAAGAAAAATTCCGAGTAGGTATTGAAATCCATGGAGAAGAAATAAAAACTTTGAGGTTTGCCGACGACATTGTAAGTCTGTCAGAGACAGGAAAGGACTTGGAACAGCAGTTGAACGGAATGGACAGTGTCTTGAAAGGAGGATATAAGATGAACATCAACAAAAGCAAAATGAGGATAATGGAATGTAGTCGAATTAAGTCGGGGTGATTCTGAGGGAATTAGATTAGGTAATGAGACACTTAAAGTAGTAAAGGAGTTTTGCTGTTTGGGGAGCAAAATAACCGATGATGGTCAAAGTAGAGAGGATATAAAATGTAGACTGGCAATGGCAAGGAAAGCATTTCTGAAGAAGAGTAATTTGTTAACATCAAGTATAGATTTAAGTGTCATGAAGTCATTTATGAAAGTATCTGTATGGAGTGTAGCCATGTATGGAAGTGAAACATGGCCGATAAATAGTTTGGACAAGAAGAGAATAGAAGCTTTTGAAATGTGGTGCTACAGAAGAATGCTGAAGATTAGATGGGTAGATCACATAACTAATGAAGTATTGAATAGAATTGGGGAGAAGAGGAGTTTGTGGCACAACTTGACTATAAGAAGGGACCGGTTGGTAGGGCATGTTCTGAGGTATCAAGGGATCACAAATTTAGCATTGGAGGACAGCATGGAAGGCAAAAATCATAGAGGGAGACCAAGAGATGAATACACTAAGCAGATTCAGAAGGATGTAGGTTGCAGTAAGTACTGGGAGATGAGGAAGCTTGCACAGGGTAGAGTAGCATGGAGAGCTGCATCAAAGCAGTCTCAGGACTGAAGACTACAACAACAACATCTGGGATGAACTAATTAACAAAACTGGAAAACAATGTCACAAAATATGCAGAGTTGAAGGAAGTACAAATAGTGAACCAGAACTCCACAGACAAACGTCTAGAAGCCTCCGGCCATCCTGTTTAGGTTTTCCGTGATTTCCCTAAATCGTTTCAGGCAAATGCCGGGATGGTTCCTTTGGAAGGGCACGGCCGATTTCCTTCCCAATCCTTCCCTAACCCGAGCTTGCGCTCAGTCTCTAATGACCTCGTTGTCGACGGGACGTTAAACACTAACCACCACCACCACCAAACGTCTAGACATTGTTCAGGGGTCCCTAAGTATTTTGGTATAAGGAACACACTGTCTACAGCAGCTTGTCACACAGTAAGTTTAATTGATTTAGTCTGTTACCCTTATTACAATGGTTTCTATGAGAAACTTTTGCAAAAATGGCAGAGTTTGCGTATTTAAACATCAAAACACAAAACGCAGGTTAATGCCACTACACATTGATGAAACTGTGGTGTGGCAGCCTTTGCTGCAGGAATAATTCAGCACAGTGTAATCATTCCACAGCATTCAATGAACCCATACCAAAACTACATATCGGCCAATTCTAAGTGAGCTATGTTATCCATAGTTGTGTGTGTCACTGCTCATGTAGAACTAATAGGGGTGGAAGAACAATCCTGAGACAGAACTGAGCAGTACTGAATGCAAGCTCAAAGATTAAGAGTAAGATATGCATTATGTTGCTAACAGTAACTACTGTTAATGAATGGAACAGATTTGTTTCCAAACACAAGACATGGTAGACACCATTGATATTTGTCGTGTTGTGCTGATGTATTCAGTACATATGTAGTGCTGAATGTGCACCTGTATCTATTAATCATTGGCCTAGTTCTTTGAAACCTTCACCAGAAACAGCATTAGAAGGACCTGTACCTTCAGCACACATGGCTACGAACTTTGTTGTTATACTGTTGTTTAATATGTTCAGTATCACTGAAATAGCTGTGTCAATTTGGGTTTTCTTACAAATGCATTGCTTTAAGTGAGTAGTTCCTGACTGGAAACAGAATAATGCAAAACAGTATATGCACATAGTTGACTTTCTGCTTTCATCCACAACCAATCATAATGTATTCCAAACTTCACTGTTCAGATCCTCCCAATATAATTCATCAGTGTGTATGTATTGATACTAGTCTTTTCACAGCATTTTTCTCTCATGCTGCAGGATTATTTGCACACAAATGTGAAGATAGGGATGGTGATGGTTAAGGACTGTAGATACATTCAACATGTCCGGAATGAACCATTATCCAGGACTGACAAAAGAAATTTGACTTCTATGTGAATATGGCATTGATACTATTCAATAGTGGCAGTGAAAATTTCTTCTGTACCGGGATTTGGATAGAGATTTCTCACTTTACATGAGTGGTCACCTTAATCGCTGTTGGTGTCGGAGCATGTCTCCTATCTAGCCCAAATCTCCATATTACGTACCCAGTATGTTTTCTTCTTTGCTTGCAGGTCTACTGTATTTCTGCAGAATAGCACACAACATAATGCATCAGGACTGAAAGGCAAATATGCCATTAGGCATCTGTATTTATAAAGGTATGGTGTCTGTTGTTATGGATGTTGGACCAAAAGAACAGGCACTATATCTATACATTTTCTAGGTTCGTCACATTTTCTGTGCTTTGCTATGACAAGTGGTGTGGGCAGACTATAAATTTAGCCTCTGGTCACTTAATCTCACATTTTGTGCTTCCTTGTTGAGTTGTGGAAGACTTCAACACCTGTCAACCACAGCTTCTGTTTCATGTCTTTCTTTCTCCTAACACTACAGCCAGATGTTGCAGTGTAGCTATTTAATCAAATGACAAATTATCTTCTATACCTTATCTTCTATACTTTTCTGAAACTCTTTTATAATTACTTTAAAATTCATAATTAATGTCTTTGCTACACCACATTTTTATAAATAACTTACTATATTACTTTTGATTTAACAAATTATACTTTCCCTCAAAAAACCACACACACACACACACACACACACACACACACACACACACACACACACACACACACACACACTTTCTCACACAAAAATGCTGCGATAGCTGTCCAGTGCAATTTGTGCACATTATTCCCTGACATACGTCACCACATACAAAATAGAAATAAATCTAATGAACAATATATGTACATTTATGTATGATATATTGTTTAATATCACTATTCTCATACTGTAATCATAACATTAAAAAAAATTAATTTATTTTTAAGAGGGCATAGGTCTGTGCATCACTCCTCTGGAGTGTCACGTATAATCACAGTTCATAAAATTTCTGTCGCAAGGACAATGCCGGAAGCTTTCTTTCTTTCTTTCTTTCTTTCTTTCTTTCTTCCTTTCTTTCTTTCTTCCTTTCTTTCTTTCTTTCTTTCTTCCTTCCTTTCTTTCTGTTGTACAAACATGCAATGAACATGGGTTTCTGTTTCTTAATAATGGCTGCTGAAATCTGTTGTGGGTTCAGTACAGCTCTGTGTATGTTAAATTACCCTTACATGCCAGTCATTGCAGTTATAATAGGAACACAGCATTAAAGCAGTAGATAAAGATTTTTAAAAGAAGTTTTCCTCTCTGTGTATTTACAGCTGGAGGTACTGGGGGTAAGGCCAGTCATCGTGATCGGGAACCGGAGGCCGGCCCCAGTACCAGGTCTCCAGCTGCAGACTCACCAGGTGAGTAAGAGCCCACAGTTGGAGGTTGGTGTTCCTACTCTACTCTACTCTACTCCTACTCCTACTCCTACTCTGGAATCTAATGTATATGGGCACCTATTAATGGATTTCAAGATGGGGTGTGTCCACACTTCTCCTTTAAATGATTGAACTCATGTGGGGAAACTTTCATCCATTCTTCCTCGATAGTCGATACTGGAGAAGATGGAAATAGTGGACATTGGGTTTGGAGTGGAGCCACCTTTATATCTCATCCCTAAGATGAACCTTTGCTTTCAGGCTGGAACTTGGGCAGACAGGCACACTTCAGGAATGTCTCCGTCCATAAATAATTTCCTCGCAATTCCGCTTCATGACGGGTGGCATTGTTGAACTGATTCAAATGGTCATTGTCTCTGCAATCTTCCTCTGCTGTAGACAGTACACAGTACTGTCAAATATATGCTTATCCTTCTGCATTTAGCATTTTTTAAAGTGCCATAAGGGGAGAACAAGTTAACGAGGAGGACTGGCATATTGTATGACATGCCTCCTGTGCATGTCATTGATGGCACTAAGATGATGGCAGGTAAAGTAAGCATAGGGTTTCGCAAACTGAATCCAGCCATCAGATTGCCATGGAGGAGAGAATAATTTGTCACTTCACTCCAAAACACTAGAATATTACCGAGCGAGGTGGCGCAGTGGTTAGACACTGGACTCTAATTTGGGAGGACGACGGTTCAACCCCATGTCCGGCCATCCTGATATAGGTTTTCCATGATTTCCCTAAATCGCTCCAGGCAAATGCTGGGATGGTTCCTTTCAAAGGGCACAGCCAATTACTTCCTCGTCCTTCCCTAATCCGATGAGACCGATGACCTCGCTGTCTGGTCTCCTTCCCCAAAACAACCCCAACTAGAATATTGGAGATAAAAATAATGTGCTCATTGGGATAAAATACAGAGTAAATGTAGTTTCTTATTAAACACTAACCACATCTTTAAAATTGTAATTGGTTAATGCATGACTGTGTGCTGCACCCATATGTTCGAAAAAGCTGTGTGTAAAAATGCAATTTTTGTGGGTCATATCTCAGGTTATGTTGATCAGTGAACTAATGGTCCTGTGTTTTGGACAGACATCACTCTAGTGACATTTCCTATACCTGTAGGAAAAATTGTGATACTGCAACTATCCTACAGTACAGGGTAAAAAAGTAAATGTTAGCCAGCCGGGAACATCAAAAGATTTATTTATAACATGACCTGTTACTAAGAACCACTGGTTCAAAGTTGTCTTACTTTTGCTGCAAAATAAGCTTGTAATTACTGGTCTTATGCATAAATGTAGTTTTGTCTGATGCCATTGCATGTGGCAAGGGTTCTAGGGCCAATTAATGATTTCTCAGGTCACAAAATTATGATTTCAGTCAGACTTTTTTCACTATGAAGCTTTACGATCACTCACTCTAAACAAGGGTCACTTGATACCTATACAGATATGGTCAAAGTGGTAGTGCAGTAAAAAGTAGGGTAACTAGGATCTTAATATATCTGGAAAGAAAAAGATGGCAAAAATCTTGTAAAACTAGAAAGACTGGAAATTCCATAAAATATTTCTAACAGTTTTACTCTTTTATGGTACAAATCACAAGCCAGATATTTTCAATGAATCGCAGTTGATGAGCAAAATATCGGAAAAAGTAAAACATTTGATAAAATGCTTTGTAACAAATGTCCTTCATTTGACTCCTGAGTGTGCTTTTATTTTGCACAATAATGATGTTGGGTTTATAGCCATTCTTGTGTGTATGTTGAAATGTTAAAAAATGTCTGTCCTGCTGTGACATGTCATCACTGAAAAAACATATTTCTAGCTCCATAGACCAGTTGTGGTTTTCAACTGTGCACAATGTCATCCAGATTTCATATCTTAGACCAGTACTCACATCCTGCAATAAAACTCATCTTTTAAGACAAAAAATATTTTTTCGATAAGTCACAGACAGGTCACAGATATTTTAACATTTCAACATGATCTTGAAAAAGGTTATGAAGCTGAAATCATGACTGTGTAAAACAAATGAACAATTAACATTCAGGTGATGGAAATTTCTTTAGAGAAGTAGAAAAGGAGATATTAGTGGTCAGTGTGACAGTGGCAGTAAACACGGAGGAGAGGTAAATGAAGACAGTCAGTGGGAGAAAGAGAGATATGAGACTGTGTAGACAAAACAAAAGATGTGTGTGGACACAATATACAGGCTGTGTGGATGATGGAGGGGCAGATTCGGGACCCTCTAAGATCAGGGGGCTTGAACACACCGTTGTCGGAGAGCATATTTTCGGCTGAAACTTCACACACTAGTGCTTAAGAGGAAAAATAACTTGGATGCCCCAGAATTTTTGAACTGTTAATGTGTTGTGGAGAGTGTGGGAGTATCAAAGGAAGACAAAAGGAGACAGCGTAATTGAGAGAGTTGACAGTGATAGTAACAGTGGGATAAACTGTAAATCAGTGGGAGAAAATTAGAAAGTGGTAGAGAGAGACAGTATTTTTTGCATGAGATAATTTGCTCTAATTTTGCCAGCATTAACAGTTTGTGTTGCAGTAGGTTGATTCAGAGAATGTGGTAGTATACAAATGTGTATCATCAACCCACTCTCAACAGTACTAACTTGTGTTGTGTGTTACGTGCAATGCTCTCCTGTATTGCAGAACATGTGAACATTGAAGTTTGTCACTTTCCCCATTGGATAGAGGACAGGAATGAATAAATTACTTACCAATAATACAGGTTCTCCTAATGCTTCGTTTTCTGTGCTAAATCCAGTGCTCACCTCCCTCATTTTAGATGCTTTTGCTTCACCTGCATTTCGTCCCACAGAAAAAAGGATTACTGATATTAGTCTCTTCCATGAAATTTGTTTACTTCATTTCAGGCATTAAAATACAGAACAATGTTCTTTTATGAAAGTAAGGAAAAACAGAATTCCAAATTACAGAACTGACATGGCAAGTTAAATTTGCTGCCTCATAATATTATATTCCCCAAGCAGATTTTCTGAAACCATATTTGTGGTACTCCACACACATTTTCAGTCAGAATTTGAGTACACTGTGCTATCTACAAATTTAAATAACATTTATAAGTATATTTGCAATTTTCCTTGTATTTAATTATAATTAATTCACTGAAAAAAAAAAACAACAAAAAAACTAGCATATCTGTGATGAGCTTTTGCTAAGGACACACTCTAAATTTCACATTTGTTTTGCAGTGAAGTGCTTAAGGCCCTTTCATCACATCCCAGTGTAAGTGCAAGGGTTGGAACTTAGTGGCAACACTACTGTGAAGACACTAATGCATTACATTCATCCAAAGCAGACCATCAATGAACAGTATTACTGTTCATTTTTGGACCATAGCCTGCAACCAGCATCGCTAAAGAAGGAGCGACACTTTCTACACAACCCAACCATAATTTTGCACAACAATGCACAGGCACATAGGGTGCAAGTTCTGGCTGCTCTGTTCAGTCGGTGGAACTCGGACTTACTGTACCGTCCACCATACTCCCCAGTCACAAGTCCTTGTGACTTTGATTTGATTCTGAAGATGAAGGAACCACTTTGTGGCTTTCACTTCAGAACTATTACAGCGATTAGACAGGCAGTACACCACTCCATTCACACCATCAACAGAACAGGCTCTTCCAACAGTATACTATGCCTTCCGCATAGCTGGCAACAGGGGATACACGATGCTGGTGACTACTTAGGTCAGGTGCAAACGCGCAACTCTTTCGTATCAGTTGTGAACAAATAGTTGCCACTATTTAACATTGTGTTATTAAACAAAATGTTTAATTTTATGCCCCCATCATTTGAGAAAACTAGTAAGAGCTATTGTGATATGTCTTGTCTAATGTGTTACTACAATCAAAAATATTTGGAATTTAGTAAAACAAAACAAAAATCATAAACCATATCTCCAGTTTCCCCCCGTGGTCAATAGTGACATAAAATATATTTAACTTGAATAAATAAGTTTCTGGTTTTAACAAGAAATACTTTCCTTCCTTTAATGCACACCTAATGTAATTCAAGATTGATAAGAATTGCGCTCGCAACGACTTTAGATCAGGGGGAATGGTGCCCAAGTTTCCACAAAGATACTGAAATTCAATTAATAACAGCTGAGTGTGTCACCTCAACATCAGTGGTAATGTTTTGAGCTTCTAGTAATTAGCTTCTCCACTCAGTTGATGCCAAAAACTTTAGCTAAACAGATGGCATGATCAAACACCTGAAAGATCTCACATAGAACTCCTCATACCACAAGATGTTTCAGCTGACAAATTTAGCTTACTGAGAGTTTAAACAGCAATGGCAAGTGTACCAAAGTGAGCATCAATTGGTATTGCAGTGTCAAACTGAGCATTCCAGTGGGTATCAGATGTGGAATATAGTGTTTCAGAATTCCCTAATAATGTGGACTGCTACTGAACTTGTTTTAAATGTCAGATCTCTCCAAATAAAGTATACAGTAATGGCAACACTCAGTCACATAAGGTTAAGAAAAGCACATAAAGAAAATTTCACAAGAGGATTTCACTGAAGAAAATGTCAGAGCAACTTCATATGATCCTCTAATATTACTTCCCTTGCCATAACCATGTCTTCTGCCCAGGGGGCTCGCCACTCTTTGGCGGGTTTGTGCTTCGCTACCACGGGGCCCCAGCATTATCAATGTCTTTTTCCCTTCTGTTCTGCATGTCTGTTGTCTTGTTATTCTTTGCACTCTCCCTTGGGGAACATTTATTTCGTGTTACTGGGAATGTTCCTCATTGCTTGTCGCTGACATAAGAACCGTCTCACCACTGTTTTTCATTTCCTTTCCATTTCTTCATTTCCCTCCCCCCTCTCGTTCCTCTGATTTGGCTTTTGAGGTTAATCTTCTCCTCCTCCTCCTCCTCCTCCTCCTCCTCCTCCTCCTCCTCTGTGTGCTCCTGATCGCTAGCACATGCATCCGACATGTAACATGTAACATGTGACTTGGTACTGCATAATTCACAGGTCGACAGGAAGGGTTCGCACATAAACCCTGGTACAGGCCAGGCCCAGGGAGGGGTGATTGCCTGCGCTGCAACCTTCCCAAATTGCTGATTGGGCCATCTGTAAGGTGTTCAGGAGGTGTGACCTGAGGTGCAACCAATCGCCTAAGGCGGGTGTGCTCCCTTGTGAAGGTGGCCCCCCAGTTCGAAGGAGCGTGCCATTGGAGACGCTATCAGTCATTCAGGATTTTGTCACAATGAGCCAGTCATCTTCACAATAAGTGTATACAAAAACCTAGACAGAATGAGGCTAATGATTCAATGACCTTTCCAGCTGCACCACGGTACCTCGTGGTCTCGCATACTGAAGACAATCAGCCCTTTGCCATGATACATCTGTTCATTATTCATAAGGGTATTTATGCAGTTGTTAACACTGTGAATCCTGCTCTCATTTATGGAATGGCTCTTTGCTTTTAAAGACTAATTCTGATTTTGAAGCACAACAATTGCTTCCGCCTCACTTCTCCACACCTATCCTGTTCATGTCCAGGCCCATAGAACTGAATACTTCCATTGGTGCTATTTACACTAGGCTGCTCTGTGGTCTGATTGAGGCTGAAATCCAATCTTACCTCTCTGATCATGGTATCATAGCTGTCCATCACCCAGAAAAATGTGTAACCTGTGGCAGGGATGTGCATGAGGGCAACTGTCTGCCCCCTTCTCCCCACTGTATAAACTGCAATGGTGGCCATGCCACCTCCTCTCTAGATTGTCCCATGTATCTTGAAGAGTGGGCTATCTGGGAGATCTGGGTAAAGGAAAAAGTGTCTTACTCAGTTGCTTGTAAGTTCTTGGCTAATCGGAAACTGTACAGTCTCCCATCTGGTACCTACAGGTTTTTCTTTTTACCCCTCGATCCATGAAGGACATGGCCATGCAGACATGAGATGTCAAGTTCAGCTATCGGGTTGTGAAATCGCCCAGTTCAAAGGTAGCATCCCCATCTGCTGTCCAGCTGTGCATCAAGCCATCAAACTCACCTTCTACACAACCAGTAGGCTCGGAGGGACGGGATGAGTACTCTCCCGTGAAGACTTCCTCCGTCCCTCCAGCCAGACAACAACTGATTCTTCTTCTGCTAATTGGAAAGTTTTGAAGTCTACCAAAGGCAAATGGCCTTATCCTTCTCAGACTCAAAGATCCTCTTTGACAGTGTTGCCACATGAAGTCTTTGTCCAGATGGTCTCTGTGTTGCTGGTGCGCACTGCCAAATGCTTTCCTGTGTTGCACTCTACATACCGACATCACAAGCATACTGATGCTTCGGTGGACCCCACGGAGCAGGATCCTCCTGTTTTTGTGCCCTGTGGCAGCGACTATTTGCAGGCTGTCACTCGGTAGTCGCTGAGGTTATGCCCTTTCATCTCTTCTTTATCATGAGTCTCCTCCAATGAAAAGTTTGTGACCTTTTGTCCCACAAAGAGGGCTTGTGGCTACTCTTAGCAACACAGCATCCCCTTGTACTCTGCCTTCAGGAAACACAATTGTGTCCTCACGACTGCTTTGAGCTTTCACATTTCTTCCCAGTTCCTTTTAACGTTTCCCTGGGTGTCATGCTGGTCATACTGGATGATGATCATAGTCAACCTATTTAACTGATTACCCATCTTCAAGCTGTTGCAGTTCACCTTTTCCTTCCTCACCTGACTTTTTCCCTTCTAGCATTTATGTCCCTCCATCATTTAATGTCATCAGGGCAGGCTTCCTTCATCTTGTTGGGCAGGTACCTCACCCATTTCTGCTACTTGGTGACATAAATGTGCATCATCATCTTTGAGGTTCTCACAGAACCCGTCAGAGGGGTGCCCTCTTGGCTGATCATCTTAATAAAGTCAACCTCTTCTGCCTTAGAACTGGAGCACCCATATTCCTTTCTGACTCTTCACACATCTATTCCCATTTGGACCTATCCTTCTGCACTGCCCAGTTTGCCCATCAACTTGAGTGGTACATTATTTCTGACACCTACTCAAGCCCAATTTCCCATGTGCTATCAATTTGCTGAATCCTACCCCACTTGCGTGCACACCCAAATCGCAGCTTACTAAGGCCAACTGGAGTCTTCACTCCTACCTGCCGACCTATGAAGAACAGGAATTGCCAGGTGTGATGACCATAAGGACTTATAAACATTAACCTTACTGCTGCAGAATGTCCCATTCCTCACACTTCGTCTTTATCTCGTTGTGTCCTAGTCCCTTGGTGAACTGAGGCAAGCTGCAATGCAATTTGCACACAGAGACGTACCCTCTGCCTTTTCGAAAGTAATCCTACGATGGCTAACTGTTCATTGTACACAAATGTGTGCAGACTGTTGTCACATTCTTTAGGATAGCAAAGTAAACTTTGATTTAATTTACTAGATATTTTAATAGTTGTCCACATTCAGATGTTGCAGCACCTTACTCTTATGGACAAGCCCTTTCTGCTTTAACACATACAATTGCATCTGGGCATAGGGCATGTTTCCTGGATACTGGTGTGAAGCCACTGTCATGCCCATACCTAAGCACAGTGAGGACAAACACTTCCCTTCTAGCCACCACCCCATCTCTCTTACCAGCTGCGTTTTCAAGGTGATGGAACATAGCATTCATACATGGCTGGTATGGTGGCTCGTGTCTCACAATTTACTTATGATTGCCCAGTGTGGATTTTGAGCATGGTATTCTGTCATTGACCATCTCATTACTTAGTCCACCCATGTCATGAATGGTTTTCTGCAGAAATCCCAGATTGTGACCATATATTTAGATTTTGAGATGGCCTAAGACAGCTCCACACACTTTATAGGTTGGGCTTCCATGGCCACCTGCCCTGTTACCTCCAGTAAGTTTTTAAAGACAGTGTTTTCAAGGTGAGTGTGGGTCCTGCCTTGTCGGACACCTTTATCCAGGACAGTGTTCCATTCTTTGTGTCGTCCACTTTGCTATTGCCATTAACTCAATAATCGCCTGCCTCCCACTGGGCATCTCCAGCTCACTTTTTGTTGACGATTTTGCCATCTGTTTAAGTTCTCCACTGAGCTGGGTCACTGAGCAGTGTCTTCAGTGATGTCTTGATCATCTTTACTCCTGGAGTGTTGCTAATGGCTTTAAGTTTTAACTGACAAAACTGTCTGGACGAATTTCTGGCGGAACAAATGGTTTCTCCGTCCATTTTTATATCTTGGGCCTCTTGTCCTTTATTCATTGAAAGTGTGAAATTCCTGGGGCTCATGCTTAATAGGAAACACTCTTGGTCCTCCCATGTGTCTTACCTGGCAGCTTGCTGTGTGTGGTTCCTCAATATCCTAAAAGTCCTCTATGGTACTTCCTGGGGTTCTGATCGAACCACCCTCCTCCACTTGTTCCGGTCCATTGTCCGTTCAAAATTCGACTGTGTGTGTTTTGTTTATGCATCTGCACATCCATCTGTCTTACGACTTCTCAGCACTATCCACCACCATGACATTCATTTGGCCATTGGTGCCTTTTACACTAGCGCAATTGTGTCTGTATGCTGAAGCAGCTGAAGCACCACTGTTCTACCGCCGTTACTTTCTCCTCAGCGGGTATGCGTGCCGTTTGTTTGTTATGTGTGGCCACCCATCCTATGCCTCCTTCTTTGATGATATCTTTGATCGCCAATATTGTTTGGGTCCCTATCCCGGAGTCCAATTTTGGCACTTGCTTAGTCAGCTTAACTTGACACTACCTGTAACTTTCCCAGTTGGAGCGCACCCTTCGCCACCACAGCTTCATGAAGTGGCCCATGTTAACCTTGGCATTTATTCACTTCCAAAGGTCACTACTCCAGCCTCGTTCTATCAGCTTCAGTGTCATGACCTATGCATGGAATTTTGCAACAGTTCCTTTGCGTACACTGATGGCTCTGTCAGACCATGGTGTTGGGTGTGCCTTCATTATTGGCACCCACATCTTTAGATATCAGCTTCTGGCACACTTCAGTATTTATAGCAGAGCTCTTTGCCCTGTATCAGGTGACGGAGTACATCCAGTGACACGGGCTTTCAATTGTTCTCTGCTCAGACAATCTCAGTTCCCTTTTTCTTTTCTTTCAATTTTTCCCAGGCTCTTCAACAATTCTGCTGGCAAATAATCAATTTCATATGCCTTCCTATTCATCATCTCCTTCAGCACCTTTTCTACTTCTGCTTCCAAGACTGTGAATCCCTTCCGATCTTCCGGCACATATTGTGCCCTGTACACCAACCATCCCTTAGTGCAATGGGTCCAGGGTAACTGTCACTTCCTCACTCCTTGTGGAGCCACTGTAATGTTTATGTGGGTTCCTGGTCATCTTAGTCTGCCAGGAAATGCAGCTGCTGACACTGCTGCCAATGCTGCAGTCCTCATGCCTCAGCCCACTAGTTCCTATATTCTTTCCAATGATATCTGTGTTGCTGTCAATCAGTCGGTGCTTTTTCCATTGGTCCTCCCTTCATGGGAATAAGCTCAGTATTAGTAAGCCTCTCCCAGGAGCTTGGACAACCACCTCCCAGCCCTCCTACAGGAGGAGGTCATTTTAACTAGGTTTCATATTCATCATTAGTGTTGTGCCAAAAGGAAGGTTTTCACATTGTAGTTCTCCAGGCTGTCCGGTCTTCTGTGTTCCTCTTCAAGTCCACATTATTTCCTCTCCCGTTCGTCATGTATCATCTTCTATCTCCTCCTTCCACTGTCTTCTCCCACAAACTAGTCCTTCCAAAGCATCTGCTAGAAAGTGCTCCCTTCTGTGTGAAGTCCCAACAAGTTCTTTTCCTTTCTCTTATAACCTTCAGCAGACATCCTCTCTCACTAACCCTCTCCAATACTCTTTGATTACTCACACTTTCATCCAGTTTTTTCTCTCCATTCTACTCCACACCAACATCTCAAATGCTTATAACCTTTTTTCATCCTCCCATCTCAGTGTCCATGTTTTTGCCCTATACTCCAGAGAAAACATTTGCCAAGCATTTTCCTTAGACCTGTACCTAATTTGCCACATAATCCTCTGTTTTCTTTTGAATGCATCCTTCACTATGGCAATTGGAGTTTTCATCTTCTGGTGACATCTGAAGTCTTCAGTTATTGTGCTTCCAAGATATTTAAATGCACTTACTTGGCTAATGGTAGTGTCCTATTTTAATATTTGACAGTCTGTGTCTTGCACTGATGACCATACTCTTTGCTTTTTCTGTGTTCATTTGCATCCCATATTCCACACAAGCTTCATATAGATCTTTCAGCATATTATTCACTGTCCACTCGCTGTCTACCACTAATTCCATGTCATCAGCAATTCTATTCTCTTTCCACCAATACATATTCTTCTTTTGTATTTAAGACTTATGCAAAAATCTCTTAAAGGTATGTATTAAACAGTAGTGGGGAATGGCAACAACCTTGTCTAATACCTTGTCCAATGCTGCTTCCTTCTGACATTTCATTTCCAATCCTTATTCTTACTCTCTTGTGTAAATACAGATTCTTTATCAGTTGTCTGTCTGTTTGTCCAATCTGCTCCTTTCTTCTTGAAGATGTCCAACAACTTGTTCCACTGAACTCTGTCAAAAGTTGTTGTCTAAATCTATAAAAACAGCAAAGATTTCTCTACCGTTCTCCATATATCTTTCCGCTATAGTTCTTGGCAGACCAATAGCATCTCTTGTTCCTTTTCCCATTCTAAATCTGAATTGCTCCTCTGCTGTCCCTCTATCCAGCTAGCCGTATACCCTTCTGTTAAACACTCTCAGCAACACATTAGCTGCATGAGAAATTAGACTGATTGTCCTATGCTCTTTGCATTTTTTACTGTTTCTCTTTTTCTCTATTAGTATCATAACTGTTGCAAGGTAGTCCTCAGGCCATTCCCCCTTCTCATATATCTCATTACAGACGTAGACCTTTTCTTTTCTTGCCTTGTTTCCCAAAATCTTAAACAGTTCTGCTGGCAAATCATCAATTCCACATGCCTTCCTATTCTTCATCTCCTTCAGTGCCTTTGCTACTTTCACTTCTAAGACTGTGAATCCCTTTCAATCTTCTGGCATATATTGCTCCTCTTTAACTTAATTTCATTTTGTTTTTCATACCCCTTATACAGACATTAAATATAATCTTGCCATCTGTTCAAAGCCTCCTGAGTTTCTTCTGCTAGAGTACCATCTGCTCTTTCTATTTCCATCTTATTCCTCTTTCTCTTATGTTCAAAACCTCTCTCACTAGCCAGTCTATACATCGTTTTATACTTCCCTCTTTCTCCATTTTCTCTATTTTGTTGCATTTCTGTGTTATCCATTTTTTCCTTGCTTCTTCAGTTTCCTGTACCTATTTCAGTTCCTACATTTTTCCACATTCTCCGTTCTTCTAACTTTTTTCAACATGTCTTCTGTTAAGCATTCTTTCCTGGTACTTTGGGATGCTCTAATCCTAGTACTTCTTAGGCAGAGTCCATGAGTCCTTCCCTCATTTTTATTCATTTGTCATTAACACTTTCATCAACACTACCTCTTTCATATTTTTCCATCAATCTGTTTTCTAAATCTGATGCCTTTCCTACCTCTTTGAATCTTTCTATGTTTATTTTACCTTTTGCTTTACCTCTCTAGACATTTATCAACTTCATTTGCATTTCTCCCACTTCTAGGTTGTGGTCTGAATTTATATCCGCTCCTGGATAAGCTTTGGCATTCTTCAAACAGTTCCTAAACTCTTTTGTGTCAGGATGTAGTCCAACTGATATCTTTCCCTATTCAAATTTGATAGCCATGTGTAACATCTCCTTTTGTGGTGTTCAAATAATGTGTTAGACCACTACTAATGAATTATCTTTACAGAAACTCATAAGTCACTCACCTCTAATTTCACATTGCTAATTCAAATTTTCCTACTGTATATTCATCACTCCTCTACCTACCACTGCATTCCAGTCCATCCTTGATGATGAAGCAGGCATTTCTATTTTCTTTATTGATGAGTTCTTGTGTTTCCTCAAAATATTCTTCACAAACATGTGGTTCCTGAAGAGGGGCAGCAGCCTTTTCAGTAGTTGCAAGGGCGACAGTCTGGATGATTGACTGATCCAGCCTTGTAACACTAATCAAAACGGCCTTACTGTGCTGGTACTGCGACCGGATGAAAGCAAGGGGAAACTACAGCCGTAATTTTTCCTGAGGGCATGAAGCTGTACTGTATGGTTAAATGATGATGGCGTCCTCTTGGGTAAAATATTCCGGAGGTATAATAGTCCCCCATTAGGATCTCCGGGTGGGGACTACTCAAGAGGATGTCGTTATCAGGAAAAATAAAACTGGCATTCTACGGATCGGAGCGTGGAATGTCAAGTCCCTTAATCAGGCAGGTAGGTTAGAAAATTTAAAAAGGGAAATGGATAGGTTAAAGTTAGATATAGTGGGAATTAGTGAAGTTTGGTGGCAGGAGGAACAAGACTTCTGGTCAGGTGACTACAGGGTTATAAGCACAAAATCAAATAGGGGTAATGCAGGAGTAGGTTTAATAATGAATAGGAAAACAGGAATGCAAGTAAGGTACTACAAACAGCATAGTGAATGCATCATTGTGGCCAAGATAGATACGAAGCCCACGCCTACTAGAGTAGTAAAAGTTTATTTGCCAACTAGCTCTGCAGATGATGAAGAAATTGAAGAAATGTATGATGAAATAAAAGAAATTATTCAGATAGTGAAGGGTGACGAAAATTTAATAGCCATGGGTGACTGGAATTACAGAGTAGGAAAAGGAACAGAAGGAAACAAAGTAGGTGAATATGGATTGGGGCTAAGAAATGAAAGAGGAAACCACCTGGTAGAATTTTGCGAAGAACATAACTTAATCATAGCTAACACTTGGTTCAAGGATCATGAAAGAAGGTTGTATACATGGAAGAACCCTGGAGATACTAAAAGGTATCAGATAGATTATATAATGGCACGACAGAAATTTAGGAACCAGGTTTTAAATTGTAAAACATTTCCAGGGGCAGATGTGTACTCTGACCACAATCTATTGGTTATGACCTGTAGATCAAAACTGAAGACACTGCAAAAAGGTGGGAATTTAAGGAGATGGGACCTGAATAAACTGAAAGAACCGGAGATTGTAGAGAGTTTCAGGGAAAGCATAAGGGAACAATTGACAGGAATGTTGGAAAGAAATACAGTAGAAGAAGAATGGGTAGCTTTGAGGGATGAAGTACTGAAGGCAGCAGAGGATCAAGTAGGTAAAAAGACAAGGGCTAGTAGAAATCCTCAGGTAACAGAAGATATATTGAATTTAATTGATGAAAGGAGAAAATATAAAAATGCAGTAAATGAAGCAAGCAAAAAGGAATACAAAAGTCTCAAAAATGAGATTGACAGGAAGTGCAAAATGGCTAAGGACAAATATAAGGATGTAGAGGCTTATCTCACTAGGGATAAGATAGATACTGCCTACAGGAAATTTAATGAGACTTGGAGATAAGAGAACCACTTGCATGAACATAAAGAGCTCAGATGGAAACCTAGTTCTAAGCAAAGAAGGGAAAGCAGAAAGGTGGAAGGAGTATATAGAAGGTCTATACAAGGGCAATGTACTTGAGGACAATATTATGGAAATGGAAGAGGATGTCGATGAAGATAAAATGGAGATAAGATACTGCGTGAAGAGTTTGACAGAGCACTGAAAGACCTGAGTCGAAACAAGGCCCTCGGAGTAGACAACATTCCATTGGCACTACTGACGGCCTTGGGAGAGACAGTCCTGACAAAACTCTACCATCTGGTGAGCAAGATGTATGAAACAGGTGAAATACCCTCAGACTTCAAGAAGAATATAATAATTCCAATCCCAAAGAAAGCAGGTGTTGACAGATGTGAAAATTACCGAGCTATCAGTTTAATACGTCACAGCTGCAAAATACTAACACACATTCTTTACAGAAGAACGGAAAAACTAGTAGAAGCCTAGCTCGGGGAAGATCACTTTGGATTCCGTAGAAATACTGGAACACGTGAGGCAATACTGACCCTACGACTCATCTTAGAAGCTAGATTAAGGAAGGGCAAACCTATGTTTCTAGCACTTGTGGACTTGGAGAAGACTTTTGACAATGTTGAATGGAATACTCTCTTTCAAATTCTGAAGGCGGCAGGGGTAAAATACAGGGAGCAAAATTCTATTTACAGTTTGTACAGAAACCAGATATCAGTAATAAGAGTCGATGGACATGAAAGGGAAGGCAGTGGTTGAGAAGGGAGTGAGACAGGGTTATAGCCTGTCCCCGATGTTATTCAATCTGTATATTGAGCAAGCAGTGAAGGAAACAACAGAAAAATTTGGAGTAGGTATTAAAATCCATGGAGAAGAAATAAAAACTTTGAGGTTCGCCGATGACATTGTAATTCTGTCAGAGACAGGAAAGGACTTGGAAGAGCAGTTGAACGGAATGGACAGTGTCCTGAAAGGAGGATATAAGATGAACATCAGCAAAAGCAAAACGAGGAATATGGAATGTAGTCAAATTAAATCGGGTGATGCTGAGGGATTTTGATTAGGAAATCAGACATTTAAAGCAGTAAAGGAGATTTGCTATTTGGGGAGCAAAATAACTGATGATGGTCAAAGTAGAGAGGATATAAAATGTAGACTGGCAATGGCAAGGAAAGTGTTTTGTGAAGAAGAAAAATTTGTTATCATAGAGTATAGATTTGTCAGGAAGTCGTTTCTGAAAGTATTTGTTTGGAGTGTAGCCATGTATGGAAGTGAAACATGGATGATAAATAGTTTGGACCAGAAGAGAATAGAATCTCTTGAAATGTGGTGCTACAGAAGAATGCTGAAGATTAGATGGGTAGATCACATAACTAATGATGAAGTATTGAATAGAATTGGGAAGAAGAGGAATATGTGGCACAACTTGACGAAAAGAAGGGACCGGTTAGTAGGACATGTTCTGAGGCATCAAGGGATCACAAATTTAGCATTGGAGGGCAGCATGGAGGGTAAAACTCGTAGAGGGAGACCAAGAGATGAATACACTAAGCAGATTCAGAAGGATGTAGGTTGCAGTAAGTACTGGGAGATGAAGAAGCTTGCACAGGATAGAGTTGCATGGAGAGCTGAATCAAACCAGTCTCAGGACTGAAGTCCACAACAACGACAACAACAACAACAACAACAACAACAATATTCTTCAACTTTCTCTAATGCTGGCTGGTTGAAACATATATCTGTATTAACCCCAAATCTTTTGAACTACCCTTCAGTCATATCATCAGTCTTCCATCAATATATTGTACCTTCATTACGTTTTTCACCTTTTGTCCTATCAATATGTCTATTTAGTTTTCATCACTCTTGATTTCCCCTGAGTAAAAGAGCTTATAATCTCCACTTCCAAAATCCCCATTCTTTGCCCATCTCATTTCACATAAACCAAGGGCATCTAATCTGTTGCTTTCATCTCCTGTTTTGCATTCTCTAGCTTTCCTGCTTTTCATATTGGGCACTGCCTTTTTAGTCATAGTCATATGATAAGGGCTGCTGCCCCACCACTATGTACAACTGTCTCCTACTTACTGACGGGATGTTCATTTTTGAACAATTTATGTTCCCGTTTGGGTTTCCCATCCAAGACGATTTAGCAAATGAGGTGTAGGCTATCAACAGAGTTTCACTTTTTATCCATCAAAGCAATATGGTGAAGGTCCTCTGTTTCTGTAAGGTGTCTTCTGTAGCCCATTCTCCATGCCCATGCTTTTAGCTGTCTTGTTCTATATCATTTGGGATTGATGTTCAGTGGTGCAACTCCTCTGTTTTTGTGTTTCATAGTTTCAACGTGGGTGCTTATGACCTCCGGTGTTTTAAGTTTCCTAAAACAAAACAAAACAATCATGTCTGTGGCATTCATTAGTAGGAATTGAATGTTCCACATGCGTTGATTGAAATATGTGTGGAATAGTATTTCTTGTTTTCTGATTACAATCTACAAATTCCAAAAATCAGTCATGTGTTTGACATTTATCACTCTCCTTATCACAGAAAAGGTAATTCAGGGTGAACATTGTTTTCCAGTGTGATTTGAATCAGGAATGGCAGCAACAGTAATTGAGAAATATGATTTTTTTTTTTCTCTCTGTTCCAATATGGCACCAGTGACATGACAACTAGAAATAGGTTCATTGTGAGCATCACATATCAGATAATGCACATGTAAACACTTTCCACGCACTTGTTGGCATCTGACCATGCTTATGTATTGGATTATTCTTTGTATCTTCAATTTTCTGAGCTGAACCTTTGCATGCCAAGCCTCTTCAACCAATAAATAATATCGCATCAAGTAACATGAGAGCTCCAATGCAAGTTGGCTATTCTACAGATGAACAGAAAGCATTACCTCTCCATTACCAAGCACTCTTTCATGTCATTTCATACCTTCACTTTCATGATTCTTCCGTGAAAAGTATTTACAAATGCAGGTATTCCATTTGATGTTTGCTCTTGAATGAAAAATATATTCTATGTACTTGTTTTTCATTCATTGAGGGTGTTTAGAATTTCAAAACTGAATACCTTTGTACGGCCTATTAGAGTAGAAACTGAAATGAAATATTGGGGGTGTGAATCTAGTTTATCACAAGCTGTAGCTGGTAATTTCAGCACTACCCTATGAACTATTTGCTACTAAGATTTTCAGAGGCTCCCTTAAACCTTCTGTGAACCATTGGACTTAAGGGACCTGCCAGAATGTTTGATTCACAGTCCCTACATCTGAAGGAATGTCTAATTTCTGTGTGGCATTGTGATGTGTTGAGTTTTAATACTATTTGACCACAGAGGCTGACAGCTGGTGTTAGAAATGTATATTTCTGCTGTATTTCTACAAAACCGAGCACTGTATGTTTTGTGGAAGGAGCTTCTTATCTTTCCCTTCTTTGTGGGTGGCAAAGTCAGTGAAGGTATTATACTACAATATTTGCTACACTTCTAGTCTGGGATGTATATGTTCACTGATGACTTATTATGGAAGAGAACTTGCGTCTGTGTCTTGTAAGTACACTGTTCAGAAAAATTAACATTCTGACCATTTCTTTACATAAAAAACTGTTCCTACATTTCTCATAGCTACCACAGCTAACACTAAGTAACAATGGCTGGACATGTCTGGCATTGCGGTAATAGGTTATAAAAACCAACCTTGCTAATTAACCCGTGTGTCTATTAATGAAAACCATGTGAAAGTCCTGACTGTAGTTTTAGATTAGCCCTCACAAATGTACAGATACTGTACTCCAATGTACTATTTTTTCTTTCTTCTTATGAGATGGTGTAGTGGAGACAATTGTATTTTTCCATTATTTTGTCTTGGATGTCATGGTAGTTTCTTGGAATTGCATCAGTCTTGACAGTCCTTTATGGAGCAGTCTTTTGAATAATGGGTAGGGGTTATGAAGAATCCAATCACAAGAAATAAGATATCTATGATCTACCTTATGATTCATGAGAGCTCATCACCTCTGAAATGAAGACGTTGGGAGTAAGTAGTATAGTAGTAACAACTGACGCACATAGGATAAAAGTGTTCACACATGAGAAGAGAATGGCTGATAAGAAGTATCCAAAGATAATGTACATACAGTAACACTTCTTTCCATCTTGATTTATCTGGGATGCCACTGGATTTGCTCATAAAATTTTTCCAATTTTGCCTTTCATATACATCTACATCTGTATATTGAGCAAGCAGTAAAGGAAACAAAAGAAAAATTCGGGGTAGGTATTAAAATTCATGGAGAAGAAGTAAAAACTTTGAGGTTCGCCGATGACATTGTAATTCTGTCAGAGACAGCAAAGGACTTGGAAGAGCAGTTGAATGGAATGGACAGTGTCTTGAAAGGAGGATATAAGATGAACATCAACAAAACCAAAACGAGGATAATGGAATGTAGTCGAATTAAATCGGGTGATGCTGAGGGGATTAGATTAGGAAATGAGACACTTAAAATAGTAAAGGAGTTTTGCTATTTAGGGAGTAAAATAACTGATGATGGTCGAAGTAGAGAGGATATAAAATGTAGACTGGCAATGGCAAGGAAATCGTTTCTGAAGAAGAGAAATTTGTTAACATAGAGTATAGATTTAAGTGTCAGGAAGTCGTTTCTGAAAGTATTTGTATGGAGTGTAGCCATGTATGGAAGTGAAACATGGACGATAACCAGTTTGGACAAGAAGAGAATAGAAGCTTTCGAAATGTGGTGCTACAGAAGAATGCTGAAGATAAGGTGGGTAGATCACATAACTAATGAGGAGGTATTGAATAGGATTGGGGAGAAGAGAAGTTTGTGGCACAACTTGACTAGAAGAAGGGATCGGTTGGTAGGACATGTTTTGAGGCATCAAGGGATCACAAATTTAGCATTGGAGGGCAGCGTGGAGGGTAAAAATCGTAGAGGGAGACCAAGAGATCAATACACTAAGCAGATTCAGAAGAATGTAGGTTGCAGTAGGTACTGGGAGATGAAGAAGCTTGCACAGGATAGAGTAGCATGGAGAGCTGCATCAAACCAGTCTCAGGACTGAAGACCACAACAACAACAACAACAACAACAACATACATCTACATTTACATTTATATTCCACAAGCCACCCAACGGTGTGTGGCAGAGGGCACTTTACATGCCACTGACATTACCTCCCTTTCCTCTTCCACTCGCGTATGTTTCGCGGGATGTATGACTGCCGGAAAGCCTCCGTGCGCCCACGAATCTCTCTAATTTTACATTCATGATCTCCTTGGGAGGTATAAGTAGGGGGAAGCAATATACTAGATACCTCATCCAGAAACACACCCTCTCAAAACATGGACAGCAAGCTACACCGTGATACAGAGCGCCTCACTTGAAGAGTCTGCTACTTGCGTTTTCTAAACATCTCTGTAATGCAATCATACTTACCAAATAACCCTGTGATGAAATGCACCACTCTTCTTTGATCTTCTCTATCTCTGTCAACCCGACCTGATACGGATCCCACACTGGTGAGCACTAATTAAGTATAGGCCAAACGAGTGTTTTGTAAGCCACCTCCTTTGTTGATGGACTACATTTTCTAAGGACTCTCCCAATGAATCCCAACCTGGCACCCACCTTACCAACAATTAATTTTATATGATCATTCTGCTTCAAATCATTCTGCACGCATACTCAAAGATATTTTTCAGAAGTATCTGCTACCAGTGTTTGTTCCACTGTAATATAATCATACAATAAAGGATCCTTCTTTCTATGCATTCACAATACATTACATTTGTCTATGTTAAGGGTTAGTGGCCACTCCCTGCACCAAGTGCCTATCCACTGCATATCTTGATGTGTTGGCAGAAGAGCCAACACCGTGTTGCTAGAGGAGGCCGAAATTCACGCGTTTAATTACACGCAGACTGGCGTGTGGTCTGGAATAGGTCAGAGAAATAAGACTAGCAAAACAGGAAGTAACTGGTATAATACTTAACTTTAATCCACAATTGGTGAACATCAGTCTGACGGTACTGGCATCACAAGTTAAATATCTATTGATAATGGCGCCTTGCTAGGTCGTAGCAAATGACGTGGCTGAAGGCTATGCTAACTACCATCTCGGCAAATGAGAGCGTAATTTGTCAGTTAACCATCGCTAGCAAAGTCGGCTGTACAACTGGGGCGAGTGCCAGGACGTCTCTCTAGACCTGCCGTGTGGTGGCGCTCGGCCTGCAATCACTGACAGTGGCGACACGCGGGTCCAGCGTATACTAGCGGACCGCGGCCGATTTAAAGGCTACCACCTAGCAAGTGTGGTGTCTGGCGGTGACACCACATATCTTCCTGCATTTTCTGCAATATTCTAATATTGCAACTTCTCTGTATACTACAGCATCATCCGCGAAAAGCTGCATGGACCTTAAAATAAATGGTCTCACAACACTCCCCTGTGGCACGCCAGAGGTTTCTTTAACGTCTGTAGGTGTCTCCATTGAGAACAACATGCTGTGTTCTGTTTGCTAAAAACTTTTCGATCTAGCCACACAGCTGGTCTGAGATTCCATAGGCTCTTACTTTATCAGGCGACAGTGTGGAAGTGTATCGAACTCCTTCTGGAAGTCAAGGAAAATGGCATCTACCTGGGAGCCTGTATCTAATATTTTCTGGGTCTCGTGAACAAATAAAGCGAGTTGGGTCTCACATGATCGCTGCTTCTGGAACCCATGTTCATTCCTACAGTGCAGTTTCTGGGTTTCCAGAAGTGACATGATACACGAGCAAGAAACATGTTCTAAAATTCTTCAACAGATCGATGTCAGAGATATAGGTCTACAGCTTTGCACTTCTGCTCAACAACCCTTCTTGAAATCTGGGACTACCTGTGCTCTTTTCCAATCATTTGGAACCTTCCATTCCTCTAGAGACTTGCAGTACATGGATGTTAGAAAGTAGGCAGGTTCTTTCGCGTACTCTGTGCAGAATCGAATTGGTATTCCTTCATGTCCAGTGGACTTTCCTCTGTTGAGTGATTTCAGTTGCTTTTCTATTCCTTGGCCACTTATTTCGATGTCAGCCATATTTTCATACGTGCAAGGATTTAGAGCAGGAACTGCAGGGAAGTCTGCCTCTGTGAAACAGCTTTGTAAAAAGGTGTTTAATATTTCAGCTTTACGTGTGTCATCATCTGTTTCAATGCCATCACCATCCCAGAGTGTCTGGATATGCTGTTTCAAGCCACTTACTGATTTAACATAAGACCAAAACTTCCTAGGGTTTTCTGTTAAAGTTGGTACATAGAATTTTACTTTCGAATTCACTGTACGCTTCACACATAACCCTCCTTACGCGAACTTTGACATCATTTAGCTTCTGTTTGTCTGAGAGGTTTTGGTTCGTTTACACTTGCAGTGAAGCTCTTTGCTTTCGCCATAGTTTCCTAACTTTGTCGTAGAACCACGGTGGGTTTTTCCTGTCCCTCAGAGTTTTACTCTGCATGTACCTGTCTGAAACGCATTTTACGATTGCATTGAACTTTTTCCATAAACACTCAACATTGTCAGTGTCGGAACAGAGATTTTTGTTTTGATCTGTTAGGTAATCTGAAATCTGCCTTCTATTACTCTTGCTAAACAAATAAACCTTCCTCCATTTTTTTATATTCCTATTTACTTCCATATTTAGGGATGCTGCAATGGCCTTATGATCACTGATTCCCTGTTCTGCGCTTGCAGAGTCAAAAAGTTCAGGTCTGTTTGTTATCAGTAGGTCCAAACTGTTATCTCCATGAGTCAGTTCTCTGTTCAATTGCTCGAGGTAATTTTCGGATAGTGCACTCAGTATAATGTCACTCGATGCTCTGTCCCTACCATCCGTTCTAAACATCTGAGTGTCCCAGTCTATATCTGGTAAATTGAAATCTCCACTTAAGACTATAACATGCTGAGGAAATTTATGTGAAAGGTATTCCAGATTTTCTCTCAGTTGTTCTGCCACTAATGCTGCTGAGTCAGAGGTCGGTAAAAGGAGCCAATTATTAGCCTAGCTCGGTTGTTGAGTGTAACCTCCACCCATAATAATTCACCGGAACTTGTAACGTAGGCGTGGGGCACACAATACTCTTTAAAGCCTGTATTATGGTAAGTGAGCGGCGTTCACTTTATGAGAAAGAAATTTTGCATAGATATTGACCACGTGTACCTGAATGGTGGCAAATCAGACTTACACCCACTTTGTAATAACAATGATCTCTCAAGTGAGTTCGAAATGCAATTACACATCAGGATGGACCAAAAGCAACCCAGAAGATGCTACCAATTAGATAATAATATGGTCAACAGCCTAATTAGGCAATAACTGAGTTTATTCCCTGTACAAGTTGGTAAATATTCATGCAAAACAACAAGTAGTAACACTTGCATAATATCGTAGAATTTTAGAACCAGAAAATCTATTGAACTGATAGTTTCACATTCTGTACTGATATGGAAAAACCATGAATACATAACACTACACTATAATGTATACTACAAAACTTCGTACTGTCTATTGATCTGATTAAAATCGGGCATAGGTTATCCTAGAATTGAGCTTTCATGCCACACACAAAATGTCAATTTTGATAAAGATAAAACACTGATAAATTTTGACTTTTATATTGACTTTAACTTTTGCTGGTCAAACCAGTTTAGAACACTTCAGAATTCAAATGAATAAAAAGGTGGAGGGGGGGGGGGGACCCTGAAACTGTATTTAAAAAAAATTGATTACTGAAATTATTATGCGTTCAAGATTTCCAGTATGAGTTACTACTTTTTTTTTTTCTCTCTCCTTTCTTTCTTATTTACTGTTTATCTAAATACCTTTATATCTGTCTCGAAATAATTAAACTTCATTACTATATCAATATTAAAGTTATCTTTCAATTTCCATAGACCTTCGTAATTCATTTACTGGTTCATTAACAAAACAGTTCTTTAAACACCATTCTAACATAGCTAAGTCTCAAAGTAATTATTATTAACACAAAATTCAATTTTTCATTTCGGGACACTCGGATTGCACAACATTTGGAGAGGACCCTGTTTAGGTTAGTTGTGAGGATAATTAAATGATGGGAAAGTTCTGGTAAAATTTAGGTTATTATTGAACCGTTCACTCTCTGGTCCATACGAATACAGTACTAACAGTTTCAACCTGCTTGTATTGATGCGGCAGTTGGCGGACAGCGAAATGGCAAGGCATGGAGCACACATACAACCACAGCTATGGCTCTTGACGTATCGGCACTTTAATTCTTTATAGCGTCACAATACTTTACCATTTAGGACCTATGGAATTTGGCCATGCTGTGTGAGCATTGGAATGGCATACCCGAGGCTCAGTGATACTAGATCTTCCAGGAGAGCCTCCTCACTCCAGGAGGAGTTGTTCAAACCGGTGCTAAACTCCAACTAAGCCTGTTGTGGCTTGCAGTGCCCGCGTGCATTTACCCGCGCTCGCCTGGCGTCCACCTTTTACCGCTCCCTTACAGACAGGGTATTCACCCAAGGTTTTGCATTCTACATATCCTAACACATTGCCTACGTATGGACCAGATGCACAGTTACAATTTTAAACATCTTACAACAGTCTCAACGTTTGTAACATTTCAATTCTATTACAATATTGCTTGACATTTGAAATAAACATGAATATTCACATTGAAACTTATTTACAGTTTTCTTAACATAATGACATGAAACAAAAAAAGAAATGAAATCAGAACATCAACTACACAAGTTTGTCGAAAAATCAGAAGAAAAATAATTATTTATATGTACAACAGTACATCATCATTGTTGTGACAAACTATTGACTTCTACTTCACTACAGGATAAACTACTACTAACAGTGACAAACACACCACCATTGGTTGCATGCATTCTATCCTTTCTAAACACCGTCTGTGCCTTTGTAAAAATTTTGGCAAAATTCATCTCTGGCTTCAGCTAGCTTTCCGTACCTATAACGATTTCAGCTTCGGTGCTTTCTATCAATGCTTGAAGTTCTGGTACTTCACCAATGCAACTTCAACAGTTTACAATTACAATACTGATTTCTGCTTGGTCCCCGCATGTCCTGACTTTGCCCCGCACCCTTTGAGGCTGTTGCCCTTTCTATACTTGCCCGAGGCCATGTAACCTAAAAAACCGCCCAATCCACACCAAACAACCCCTGCTAGCCATGTAGCCACGTGCTGTGTGTAGTGGACTCCTGACCTATCCAGCAGAACCTGAAACCCCACCACCCTATGGGGCAAGTCGAGGAATCTGCAGCCCACACGGTGGTCGCAGAACTGTCTCGGCCTCTGATTCAGACCATCCACTCGGCTCTGTACCAAAGGTACGCAGTCAGTCCTGTCGACGATGCTGCAGATGGTGAGCTCTGCTTTCATCTTGCTAGCGAGACCAGCAGTCTTCACCAAATCAGATAGCCACCGGAAGTCAGAGAGGATTTCCTCCAATCCATAGCGACACACATTATTGGTGCCGACATGAGCAACCACCTGAAGATGGGTGCACCCTGTACCCTTCATGGTACCTGGTAGGACCCTTTCCACATCTGGAATGACTCCTCCTGGTATGCACAGGGAGTGCACATTGGTCTTCTTCCCCTCTCTTGCTGCCATATCCCTAAGGGGCCCAATTATGCACCTGATGTTGGAGCACCCAACTACCAGTAAGCCCAACCTATGTGATCGCCCAGATCTTGCACACTGAGGGGGCAACCTCTGGAACAGGACAAGCAGCTATGTCCAGCTGAAGATCAGTATCCGCTGGAGACAGAGCCTGAAACCGGTTCGCCAGACAAACTGGAGAGGCCTTCCGTTCAGCCCTCCAGAATGTCTTTCACCCCCCTGCCACACCTCGAGACGACCTCCCACTCTACCATGGGTGAGGGGTCAATGTGGGCAGTATCCCAGGCAGCTACAGCCATAGTCGCTGGCCGCGGTGGTCTCGCGGTTCTAGGCGCTCAGTCCGGAACCGCGCGACTACTACGGTCCTACGGTCGCAGGTTCGAATCCTGCCTCGGGCATGGATGTGTGTGATGTCCTTAGGTTAGTTAGGTTTAAGTAGTTCTAGGTTCTATGGGACTGATAACCACAGATGTTAAGTCCTATAGTGCTCAGAGCCATTTTGAGCTACAGCAATAGTCAAATTGGGGGATGCGTGGGACGAGCTGGCCGTCCCAGACAAATCCCCATCTGGACCCCTACAGTGATGCCCATTGGCAACAGCTTCAAGCTGTGAGGCCAAAGCCAACACTGCCTGAAGCTGGGAGCAAAGGGATGCCAAATCAGCCCGCATCCGAACACAGCAGTCACAGTCCCTATTCATGCTAAGAACATCTGAACTAATCTACAGAGAGCACAAACAATTTGACACAAAATTTAAACGGTTATCAAAATACAAGACTGCCTAGTGAATGCAGTAATGCTGCTACTTGCACACTGCTGACACACTGCTTGGTGGCAGAAGGAGACTTCGCAATTTTACACTATTCAGGTACAAAAACGTGATGCTACAACTCTCAAATACTATAATACACCTGAAATTTATGAATTAAACAATGCAAGTACCCAAAAACGCACAAATAAATTAAGAATTGAACTATGTAACAAATTAGTGAGCTAAGAGTATGAGTTGCTGCTGGCAGCTGCTTATCCAACGGCAGCAGCCTTTCACTACAGCCTGTTACCAGATCAATGTATTTGTCATCCTGCCTCACCTTCCTATAGGGAGTCCAACAGGGAACTCCCTTGCCCAACCTGTCACCTACACTCATGGTCCTATGTACCACCAATTGTGGATGATCCATGCACAAGAAGAGAAATGTGCTCAGGTAGCCATGAACATCAGAACTTTATTGTAATATGGAAGGTAAATCAGTAAACACTTCCAGGCTAAGTTGCCATGGTCGATCTGTAGAACTTCTTCCCCCCTGACGTTTCGTTCTCAACTACAGAGAACATCTTCCGAGGTGAGTCGACTCACCTCGGAAGATGTTCCCCATAGTTGAGAACGAAACATCAGGGAGAAGTTCTACAGATCGACCATGGCAAATTAGCCCGGAAGTGTTTACTGATGAAGACGCTGGCCGTGAAAGCCTACATGGAATGATGGAAGGTAAATGATAACTCAGCAAGTGAAACAGCTTCCTAATGAAAGCAATATATGAATACTCCAGACAGGCTGTAAGGTTGTCACTAATGAGAATCATTCGTGAAGGTGCAAGTTGAGCACTGCAATGTGCACTGGTTGTGTCCTATATTCCAATGTTGTGTGCTGTACTCAGGGGTAAAGTTGTCACTGTAACAGCAGCAAAAAATATGAAAACTGTTATTCCCATGGAGGAGATGGCAGTGCCATCCAGGAGGTGCAGACCTGGAAGAAAAATACAGCAATCAGGCCAGGACATCTTGAAGGAGGGATTGTGTGGTGTAATGACACTGGCAGGAAGATACCAGAATGAAGGGATGAAGTGGCACAAGACACACACAAGATAAAACAGGTGAGAATGAGGCAAAGAATCACAGAACATGAGAAAACAAAAGTGTATAGTCATCTACAACCCAAAGGAAACAGAAGCAATGTTACTTAAACATGGAGCAAAACCATGTAAACTTGGTGTGGAAGCACATGAACACAGATAAGTAGGTTACCTGATGGAATACAAGACACTGGTAATAAATTTTCAGAGATGGAAAAGTAAAGAAAAATGCACAAGAAAAGAGATGTTATTGAGTAGCCAAGAAGAATAGAGCTTCATTGCAACACACATTGTACATGGTAAAGTGCAGCAAATGAAACAGCTTTCTAGTGAAGGCAAGGTAGACATCCTGATCCACTAAAAGATTGGCACTAATATGAGAACTATTGCTGAAGCTTACAGTCCCACACTCTGTCATCTAACAACTGACAATCACTGCTGTAGGCACCATCATTATAGGTTGGACTTGAAATACCAATATTGTGTTAAGCACTCCTAGGAATATAGTCATGACACTCCAAAGTAGATAATTGGTGTAATGTCTGGAACTTGGATTGGGTGGTGCTCCACTCTGCAGTGACCTATAAAGACTGACCATTGGAGGAATGCTTGAAAGTTGTCCAGTGTCACATGGCTCATGGATGGAACTACGCCGTGGCTGTCACAGGCAAGATGATATGCACTGAGTTTGGGTTTCAGGCTTCTTAACATGGCAGCAACAGATAGACGTCTGTTGTGTGGTGTAAGGATGGATTTTAAGGCAGCAGCCAGATGCTAAATCACCCACTTGCACCTTAATCCAATTGTGTCTCCTATTCCGTCATGTTGCCATAACCATCCGCTTTTCTTCCTGCCCCACATCTACAAACAATCCAGCTGAGATACACCCCACCCATTTGCCACTCATTCTCCTGGCTGCATGTACTTATCTGTAAGTAAAGAAAGGAGAGTTACATTGTATGTGTTTGGTGTGGCAATTTTACTGCGTGAATAGCAAAAATGTTGTAAGCGATAAACATTTATCCTATAACTTTGTGTCAGGTATTCCTGAGAAAAATTCATGATAGTTTGAAATTGTGGGTGAAGCTTTTTGCTAGTCACTATGTTCTCTCTTTGCAAAAGACTGGATTAATATAGTGTGAGTATATGCCTGCAGTGAGTGAGGCTGCATATACAGTCTTATTCACTGTTTGTAACTGTAGAACTTGGCACAGTGAGTTAACACTGTAACATAAGGTTGTATGTTTTAATAGCCAGATGACTACAGGATTTAAAATTTTAAAATTTGTTCAGTAATGTTCTGAAATGTTGATGGTAAATGTTTGTTTGCCACTGAAGGTCTTCAGATAGCCAGCCTCCAACTGGAGTAAAGTTCTGGCTTTCTGGAAGTTTGTTAGTAATGTTGATTCTTGTGCATAATTGAGTAATTATATACTCATTATTCACTTATCAGTAGGGATTTGAAAATACTGAAATAATTTATTACATTCTCTTTCATTTCATGTTGAAACAATCTCATTTTATTTGGTTGTTTTACTTTTGCAGATAAAATGTTCGTTACATAACTCAAAATTTCTTTTTCTGTCAATCAGGACCTCTTCAAGAGGAGCTGGCCCCAATACTGGAGGAGGGGGGAAGTCCAAGCAGCACCCCTGAGCCTGGCAGAGCACATGTGAGTTTCACCAGGAGAAAGAAAGTTAGATTTTGTAGCATATAATTCACCTCAATTCCTTCCTGGCCTCTTTCCAGGGTGCTCACAAATTTCATCAGCCCAGGGGTTTCAGCCATTACAATACTTCCTCATTTTGTGTGCTGCCCTGCACACTTCCAACTTACTTAATGAAGTAAACTCCTTCCTACACATCCTGTTTACCACAATGTCTTTATCAATATGTCCTGAACTCCAGTTGGTTTCCTGACCCCACAACCTTTGCAACTTCTTCTGCACTGGTAACTGAAATGTTACCTAATGTCTTAACTTTCTATGAACAATCCAAAATGTTTCTCAAAGAATACCCACAAACTGACTCTTCATTTAGAAGATAGGCTTCCCTTAACACATTGGAGACTAATGTGTTGGCAAGCCAATTGATACCCATATTGTGAGGAAATTTGCTATATGTTTTTTTTTTTTTTTTTTCTAATTTACTAATCAATTTACCTCTTTAGGCAGTATATCAGCTGAACCTACCATCCTTCCTCTTCATGGATATGTATAGGCCTATGGTTAGCACAAATAAATGACACAGGGATTTGTAGATATTAGTCTAAGGATACAAAATTATCAGTATTTTTATTTTTCTGAGAGGTGGACAAAATTTTCATAATTCATAGGAAATAATAGGCAATTGATTTAAAATCATTTGTCAGCAGGAAATACTAAGTAATTCAGTTATATGTAAAGTGTTTTGTTGTGAAGTACTTCTCTCATTTTTATGAAGTAGAGAGAACTTCACTCAGATATAAAATCTTTCCACACACACTATAATACAAATGCCTCTTTTTACATGGGCTATAGTAGTATGTGGTCTCTTTAGTCACTACCTTTCCTGCAGCTTTCCCTTGTTCCCAACAGACATTGCATCTTCTATCTGGTTTTGTTTTCTTTTCTGTTGGTGGCAGTATCTCATGAAAATGTCATGTTGTGAGCTTATTTGCCATTGCAACTCCAGATGCTGAATGTGTGTCTCTTAGTTTCCCCCCTCCTTATTGGACCAATTGCTTTGCTAATTTACAGACAAAATCTGCAAATTTTTGATGTTTTGATATTGTGAATAATGTTGGCATCCACTACTGCCCTCTGTAAAATGGTGGAAAATATTTTCTTCCACATTTTTGTCTTTCACTCGAAGGGATAGTAACTCATCAGCTGGTCTTCTGTCAACATGTGTTTCAGACAAGTTGTAGTCTAGTACAATGTCTGGCTTTAATATCGTAACATATCCTCTCTTGGGTATTACACTGACATGCAAAGCAGTCATTTTATGCTGTGTTGACAACATCTGTACATCACATCTTTCTTCCAGTTCAAGCAGAAAAGGTGTCCTCTGCAACAAAATGTCATTTCTCCTTTCTTTAGTTTTTGATTTATTTCATATCGAGGCAAGCCCATCCTGTTCATCACCAAAGTTCCGTCTCCCAATGTATTTCATTCCCATAGTTTAAGAACTGCTTGACTTTTATAAAATCTGTCCATGTATACCACATGTCCTTTTCCCAAGTAAGAGGACCATAGCCTCTGCAGCAGGGATTTGACAGAATCATCAACATTTCCTTTTCCTCCATTTAAACTTCAACATTGCACATTTAACCTGTTTGAGCATCACTTAAAAGATACAGATTTATCCCCTATTTTTCTGGTTTGTCTTTCATATAAATATGGCACCCAATTCTTCCTCAAAAAGGACATACTGCTTCATCCACAGTCAGATTTTGAGATGGTAAGAATTTTATGCATCTTCCTGTGAAAAAGTCCCAAACAGGTCTTATTTTATGCAGAGGGTCATCTCCTGGTACTTTTTGAGATATCCATAGTGCATTATTACTCACATGCAGCTTCCTGAATATGGCAACAATTCTGTCTTGTGACATTGACTGAGAAGCAAATGATGAAGCAGCACAGGGTCTTCAGACAAATAATCCCTACATTTAGGTTTCTTAAAATGATTGCAAAAAATTGATGTACTTCATGTATCCTCTCTACTGTCCATTCAAGATTTTAGTTTGATTCTGTTCTGACAGTGAAGTTCAGAAACAGTATCAGTAGCATAAATATTTGTCTCTGACTTTACTTTTACAAACATTCTGTGATCAAATAATTGCAACAAACAGTCTAGTTCTCTTGATAACCTGAATCCGTCACTTCTTCAACTGAAGGTAATTCGGGGAGGGCATCAAAATCACACCATTTATTGTCAAGGGCAGGCGGTTGTACCAAATGACAAACATGATTAATAGACACTTGTCCATTAGCTTCTTCATACTCACTACCATTGTTCCTATAAGCAACACAGGTTTCACTCTACAGCTCACGTGAATCATTGTCTGCTTCCGAAAAATTGCTTATGTTTTGCCATTACACACCCAAGTACCATTCTAAAATGATAGAAGAGCCACTTCTGTTGTTACAATTGTGCCAGATGAACTTCCTAACATCTTCTTAAAATACTTCACTGGTTTTTAAATCAATGTCGCACACATTTCATAGACAGGTCTTATTGTCTCTGGGTATCAACAGTTGGACACACATGTTGCTTAGTAATTCAATAAAACTGACTTCATGTTTTTAAGCTCATGTATCACAGCTTGTGCAGTGTAATGTAAAAGTAACTTTGTAGCTATGTAATATTCAGATAGGTCTCTGGTACATGAAACAGAATCAAATGATGATTCTTTTGACAATCCGCCAGTTCTTGTACTGACTTCTTTATGCTGAC
The DNA here is from genome assembly GCF_023898315.1 of Schistocerca nitens. Taxonomy (NCBI): domain Eukaryota; kingdom Metazoa; phylum Arthropoda; class Insecta; order Orthoptera; family Acrididae; genus Schistocerca; species Schistocerca nitens. Next base: position 199,077,099 of record NC_064623.1, on the reverse strand, counting down.
AGGTGTCACTCCAGCAATGACTCTATGATCAACACAACTGCTGTCTGTCATACAAATATCACTCTATAGTGTCTGCCACAAGGAGTGCAACTCTTAAGGTGAGGCTTTATTCCACATTAACTTCCATTGCCATAGTCATTGCAAAATATCTTGTATGTGGTCACAATGGGCCTAATTAATCCAAATGAATAAAAATTGGATTATGTGACAGACAATACAGTGCATTTTGTGAAGCTATAGACATCAGGGGCTGGTTTGACACTGTTCACAAGATACTGGATTCTAGAGAAGCCTAAAGTTTTAACATCCTCATTGTTATCAAGCAGTAGAGGTAATTGTGTTCCTTGCACCACTGAGGGGATATTTTCAAGTAGTCACATTGTTGCTGCGCCATTTCCATAGTGAGGATCCACCTTTGATTAATATCCTTGTGAGATCTTGCTGGAGTTTGATTGCTGCCCCTACTGTATCACAATGAAAGATTGTCCACAGAGAAACAATTAGTGTTAATGTTTGCTGCTTCACTGTGGTCACTCTCTTTGTGAGCTGCTTGTAACAGACACAATTCTGCAAGAAAGGTTGCACAAGCCGTTTGTCATGTGACTGTCTTCAGTTGGTATTCCTCAAGTGTTGCACATACCACTATTCCACAATATTTGTTGGTAAGCATGATCTTAACCTGCTACCAGAACTTGTCAATATGTCTTCTCTATATCTGCTGTGAAGGCAATGCAGTGCATGCAGGAACACAATATTATGGATTAGAAGTCCTGTTGAATGATTGGTCCTGTCATTAACAAACTGTTTAGTTACTAATCCATGTTCAATATGGTAGAAAAATCACACACATTCTCATTCAGTAGTCGATCTACCTTTCTCAGAGACAGTACTATGTGCCATGTAATACGAAATGGCATCTGTAATGACTACTGGTTGCTAAGTCTTTGAAGACCCTCATAAACTCTGCATAGCTTTCTTTAAACTTTGGTTGTCTCACTAGTTTCTATTCAGTCTGAGAGAAGCATTTTGCTGCAGTGTGAAAAGAATTGAGTACTGACTCATCTCTTCCCAAAACAGAAGACAAACAATGAACCGACCTGTGGAATCTATATTTGTGTGTTTTTGCATTGCTGCTCTTCTCATCATTACAACATGATTTAGTTCTTCTGTCTCCAAGAATCTGTTCAAGGAAGTTTGAGCATCAGTGTAAGTTTTTGCAAAGCATAACATGACTGAATACCCTGATGTGCTCTACCATTTGACACTGCCCTGACATATTCTGAAGCACAGGATGATCACTTCCTATGGAGACAATCCTTGCCTTCAAAAGCAATTTAGATTTGTCTCCAAGGACCTAAGTGCTTGGCATTGGAGGGAGACTGCTGTTTGTTCCCAGGTGTGCTGTGCCATGGTGGTACTGTAGTCTTGTGATTTGCAATGATTCACATTTATTTTTGAGGAAAGCACTCTCTCTTCAGCTGACAGGGAGCTATTGGGATCAAACTAGCTTCAGATTTTGTTCTTACAGACTGGTCAACTTTTTCTTTCAGGGGCTGTAACGTAGTCATGTCTTGCATGGATGCATCTAGTTGTTATGCCACCAGTGCATTCACAGTTGCTTGGAGCCTTGTTAAGCAGTGCATGAAGTTCACTTGCACATGCCCTTGTCATTGATGGGAGTGCTAAGTTTCCTCCCATGTGTTGATGCAAGAAATTGAGGCTTATTGTATCTGTTGCAAACCATATTAAAGGCCAGATTAAAATAATTGCTAGTCACTAGAAGATGAGCAGTTATGTTGTGAGCTGCACGTGATACTTATGTAAGCGAGTGATAATACTTAGCAATGTCCTGTAACTCCACATTATTTACCACAAGACACAAAAATGTTGTACAAATGGCTGAACTGCATTACATCATCATAAAATTGTGGCAATTAAGTGATGGGCAACTTGATGGTATTTCTGAAGTACTCCAGTCAGATCCACCATCGAATGAAACCTTGTCACATGCATTGGTATGATTGATCTTCATTGCTATGTTTTTCTCCAAAACATCAAAGATCACATTTTCAAAGACTTCACTGTTGTCAGCAATATATCCTGTGTTTGTGGTACCCCCTGATCCCAAAATTTTTAATCCACCTACCTCCTTGTTTGCTCCCAATCCAGCACTACACAACTTTCTATTCCACCAGTGCACCCACTGTTTCCTCCCCCCCCCCCCCCCAACTGCCCTACCCTGTCCCCAGCACATCTCTGTATGCTCTCACAACCAGCACTTCAGTCACCCACCTCTACCCTGCTATCCCTCCCGCTCCCCAGCTCAGCCTCCTCTGTACCTTTACCACTGAGACTGCTTCTCCTATCCTGCACAGCTGCTTGCAGTATGATTTCGGGGCTGAGTAAAGTTGTGTGTGTGTGTGTGTGTGTGTGTGTGTGTGTGTGTGTGTGTGTGCTCCAGGAGGAGGCCATTTTTCTGAAAGTTCACATGTTTATCAGTCTGTGTGGTGCCTGTCTGATTCATCTCCACTCTCTAGTGAGTAGCAATCTACTGTTTTCATAATATCATCATTATTCCATCCTGGATTTTCCATTGTTCAAATATTTGCTTATGAATATACTGACATGTCTTGCTGATAACAAAAATTGTTGATCTATGTTGGTAGTGATACTGTAGTAGATAGAGATACTGTGAAATGTTGTTTGGTAGCATGTGCAATAAAATGTGTAATTTCATCATTCTCAAAATTTTCAGCCAGAGAGTGGTTTTATCAATTGAAATGAATTGCCTCCTGTTTCACTTCAATTCCTTTTCCCAAATTTTTATCCAGCTCTTATCTTCCATTTGCCTTTGTTTGGTCTTTCCTTATTTTAGCCTTGTTTGTGGATTATGCATCTGATTTTTTCAGTATCTTCAGTTGCAGTTTTTTGTGTAAAACATAAATCGGAGAAAAACTGTTGGCGTATTACTGAATGGTGTCTCCTCTTTTTGGGACATAAAATGTGTATTTATAGTTGCTGGAAATCAATGTTTCACATAATTTGTGGCCCCCAGGGGCTCAGCATTCATCTGCTGAGTACAGGCTTGGCGACCCCGGGGTCCTGAGCTGGGGACTGATCAGCGCCGCTAGTCTCCTGTCACCGTAACCCCCGGAAATGCTTCAGCGACCACCGTATGGTGCGGCGGTGGAATGTTGTGTGCTGCAGGGAATGGTAATCCTGGATTGACCAACTGGATTGTGAGGAAGGCAAACCTCTATAAAAACCCCTCAATCTTATGGTGTGTTCCACACCTGTAACATGCATGGCTGTTGGGCTGGAACAGTAGCAAGTGGGAAACGTCTGGGGCACCTGCCGCACCCCAGTTTTATAAGGCTTACTCAGGCACGCGGGGCTCTGTCTGAGTGGACCTTTAGTTCCCTAGCTGCTTGTGGGACTGCAATGGACCCCCTTGACCTCTACATTTCCCCCTACCAGTGGATTGGATGGGCCACTGGTAGGAAAACACACCCCATCAAAAAAGCGACTTAGTGCTACGAGTCCTCCAGCGCCTGGTGTGCTAGAGATTCATCAGACTGTCGTAACAGAGCACATGCTGATAATCAGAATGTGTTTTTGATTATTAAATGGAAGGAGGGTAGCTTTGAGAGGGTTTCTCTCTTTTACATCCACAAGGGTCTTGAGGGAATTGCAGGAACACTGAAATCTGTGAAGCGACTGTGCAGTGGGACTCTGTAAGTTGAGACTTCTAGTTTCTGTCAAGTCACTTCTCTTCGGAAAGCAACCGGTCTCGGAGAGTATGCTATCGAGACCGAGCTCCACTCCACTTTGAATTATAGTAAGGGTGTTATGACATGCGGGGACTTTGTGGATATTCCCACAGACGAGTTAAAATTTGAGTGGGCTGACGACGGTATTGTTGATGTGCAGCATATTATGAAAAGAGTCGATGGGGACCTCGTCAAATCCGACTTGTTTATTCTCACGTTCAGTTGCCCGAGACTCCCAGAGCATGTTAAAGTGGGGTTCTTACATTTGCCAGTACAACCATATTTCCCCAACCCAATGCGCTGTTTTAAATGTCAGTGCTTTGGGCATACTACGTTGGGGTGCAATGGGATAGCCACTTGTGGTAAATGTGGTCAGCCTGCCCATGAAGGAGCCGATTGTTCATCGCCTGTGAAGTGCATGAATTGCTCTGGGAGTCACCCTGTCTGGAGCTGGGTCTGCCCCATCTATCTTGAAGAGCAGAAGATACAGGAGATTAAAACATCTAAGCGCATCCCCTATGGTGAGGCCAAGAAGCTCTTTAAGGCCATGCAACCTCCTGTGTTTACAACATCTTTCGCTTCCGCTCTGAAAAAACCGGTACAAATGGCCACTGTTGCTATGCAAACAGAGTTTGCTAGTGTTAGTACTAATATGTGCATTTGCCAGTGCACTTGTGCTGCTGCGGTTGTTTTGAAACCTGTGGCTCTCCCCGCAATGTCGGACAAGGCCGTGGTTGCTGACATTGGGGTACTTCCTGCCTCTCCCATGTGGCGCCCTCTGCCCAGGCGAGTACAGCTCCAACTGTTGACATGGCTCTGCATTCTAAGCCCCCCAAGACAAAGATGCCGAAGGTGAAGGTTTTGTCACCTGAGGATACTAGTCAGGGTAGGTCTGATGACGAGGCCATCATACTGACTATCTCCCGTGGGTCGTCATCGGAGCTGATGGACATTGATCTCGACCGGGGGGTGATCTTCTCGCCCCAGGAATAAATCTCTGGCCAGTACGGGCTCTCCTCCAAAGCACAGAGGCAGGGTGAAAGTTCAGCGACCCTGATCACTGGCTCCAATATTACAGTGGAACCTGAATGGGTTCAGGACGCATGTGGCCGAATTACAACTCCTTGTACGAGAGTGCCCTTTGTGCTTATGTCTCCAAGAGACACATTTTCGGGCCACTGCTGCTCCTTTTTTACAGGGCTATACCGTATATCGAAAAGATGCTCTGACAACAAAGGGCAAAGGGTGGTGGTGTGGTTTTTGTCCGTGACATGCACCACTCATCTGAACTCCCTCTCATTACAGACTTGCAAACAGTTGCAGTTGATCTTCTTGTGGGTCGGAGGCTCACAGTCTGTTCAGTTTATTTACCGCCTCAGGATGCAATAGACTCGGATGCTCTCACTGACCTTATTAGCCAACTCCCCCGCCCATTTCTTCTTCTTCTTCTTCTTCTTCTGGGGGACTTCAATGCTCATAATGTCTTATGGGGATCTTCGACTACTTGCCCCAGGGGTCGCATTCTGGAAAGCCTCATGATGTCTGAAGAAATGTGCATCCTCAACTCTGGTGCTCCCACTCTTTTCTGTACTGTTTCCAGATCGTCATCAGCTATTGACCTTTCCTTTTGCTCTCCAGCACTCGTGGATTCTGCTCTGTGGGAGGTTGCTGCTGACCTCCATTCTAGTGACCACTTCCGCCTTTGGATTTGCCTCCTGGATGAGGCTGTGGCATTACCACTGCCACCCCAGTGGCACCTCTGCAGAGCTGACTGGACACTTTTCAGCCAACTGGCTGTTTTGGAACACCGTGCCAGTGTCCACGAATGGGTAGATCATGTTACAGCTGTGATCTCCCATGCTGCTGAATTGTCAATCCCACGCTCATCCGGTCATCCCAAGAGGCGTCCTGTCCCTTGGTGGACCACTGAGTGCCTCTCAGCCATCCGAGCCCGCCGTGCCACTCTGCGCTGCTTCAAGTGCCGTCCCTCAGCTGACAATCTTGTGACCTTTCGGGTGGCAAGGGCCAAAGCGCGCAAGTGATTAAAGAGAGCAAATGATGGTCATGGCAATCGTTCTTGAACTCCATCTCCCGCTCCACTAGTTCTACGAAAGTATGGGAATCCATCAGGAGGATTTCCGGGAAGCTCGGCCAGCTACCTGTCACGGCATTGCTGCATCAAAGATGTCTCCTCACGGCGCCAAGAGACATTGCCCAGACACTGGCCATGCGTTTTGCAGAATCTATTAACTGTGATCCAGATTTCTGCCGCTACTGCACTGCCATCAAGAGGGGTCACTTGGACTTGGCTCATGATACTGCGTCTGGTCATGATCAAATCCGGTACAGCATGCTGGAGCACTTGTTGCTGCCATCCAAGGAAGTTCTCCTGAATTGTTTTAATATGATTTGGTTATCCGGCACATACCCTGACTCGTGGAGGGAGGCGATTTTGATTCCCCTCCTCAAACCGGGGAAGGAACGAATGCATCCCAGTAATGATCAAAGTATTGCTTTGACGAGCTGTGTCAGGAAGATGTTGGAACACATGGTCAATCATCGCCTGGTTTGGCTGCTCGAGACCAGGCAGCTCCTTAGCCCCTCTCAGTGTGGCTTTCGGAGATGTCGTTCCACTATAGACAACTTGACACTGCTTGAGGCGGCCATACAGCAGGCCTTCCTGTGTAACCAGCATTGTCTAGGTGTATTCTTTGACATTAATAAGGTGTATGACACTACCTGGCGCCGCCTTATCCTCAATCAACGTCATCAGTGGGGCTTTCGTGGCCGTTTCCCCATCTTCATTCTTTCCTTTCTTTCCCACCGCCTCTTTCGATATCAGGTTGGCAATGTGCTATCTGATTTGTACGTGCAGGAGAATGGTGTTCCTCAAGGAAGTGTTTTAAGTGTCACCCTCTTTGCTGTTGCCCTTAACAGTATCACGTCCACTATCCGGAGTCCTGCCCAATGCTCCTTGTTTGTGGACGATTTTGCTGTTTTCTGTTCTTCCTCCAGTCTTGTCACTGCTAGTCAGCAGTTGCAGCTTACGATAAAGCGATTAGAGGCATGGACTGCGAAGATGGGTTTTACCTTTTCTGCAGACGTACGTGTGTGTGTGTGTGTGTGTGTGTGTGTGTGTGTGTGTGTGTGTGTGTGTGTGTGTGTGTGTGTGTGTGTGTGTTCATTTTAATCGTTCTCGACGTCTTTTTACCTCCCCTGAATTGTGTCTGAGGGCCACCATTCTTCCTTTTAGAGACACTGTGAAGTTCCTGGGCCTCACTTTTGATTCCAAGTTGTCATGGTTGCCTCACTTTAAAGACCTCAAGGTGCGGGCCCTGAAGGCACTGAATATTTTGAAGTGTCTGAGCCATCGGTTCTGGGGAACGGATCGGCCGCGTCTGCTGTAGTTTTATAGGGCTTTCGTCCTATCGTGTCTTGACTATGGTTGCACCATGTATGGGTCAGCAAGGCCTTCATATCTGAAGATCCTTGACGCAGTACACCATGAGGGTATCAGGCTGGCCACTGGTGCCTTCCGTACCAGTCCCATCCCCAGCCTGTATTCTGAGGCAGGGGAACCGCAGCTCGCCATCTGGCGGAAACTCCTCATGGTGTGACAGGTGTGTCAATTCCTTGCCTGTCTTACCTCCCCTGCGTACCCTACCATTGCCTGACCGCGTATGGAACGTCTCTTCTACAGTTGTCCCAGGGCAACGAGACCATTTGGGATTCGTGCCAAGCATTTGCTTGAGTACCTTGGTGTGGAGCGTGTGCCCCCCTCCCCCCCACTCCAGGTGGAACAAAAAGAGTGTGTGCATAAGAGAAGAAACTTGAGGATTATGTTATAGAAAGAGAGAAGAAAGGAGGTGAACATGATATGAGGGATATGCGGAAGCTAGAAGAATTTGACAAGGCACTGAAAGACCTAATTGGAAACAAAGTTCATGGAGTAGATGAGTCAACCCAAATAATTGAGACCCATAGGAGAGCTAGCTAGGTGCTTACAGATGTCAATAATACTGAACCATCACTCTAAGTCACAGTACAGAAGAATCAAAAGCTGATAGAACATTATCTCTGGGAGGGATCACTTTGTTACTGAATAAATGTCAGTGCTGGCCTTAAAACTTGCCCAAAAAGTAACTTGAAGGAAGACAAACCTACATTTTTATCATTAATAGATTTAGAGGAAGCTTTAAAAAAGTTGATGGCACTAGACTCCTTGAAATTTGGAAGGTATCAGGGATAAAATACAGCAAGCAAAAACTGATTTGCAACTTCAGAAACAAACTGTAGTTATGAGAGAAGGAGATAAAGAGGGGCATTGTACATCATAAGAGAGCCCACTCCCAATGTTGTTCAGTATACATCCACAGTTATTCTTTCTGCAAAAATCTGGGTAGTGCATGGTGGAAGGTACTTTCCATGATACCAGGTTTATGGCTTTTGCCTGTTCCATTCATGTATAGATCTTGGGAACAATGATTGCTTAAATCATATGCATCTATTTTAACTTGTCTAACTTTGTCTTCATGATTCCTATGGTAGTGATATGTAAGAGGTTGTAACATTTTTCTAGCAACATTTTAAGAGGGTTTTTATGAGGTAGTCCTTAAATGTCTTCAAGCATCAGCCAGTTCAATTCTTTCAGCATCTTTGTGACACTCTTCAGTGGGTTGAACAAACCTGTGATTATTTGTGCTACCCTTCTTCATATCCATTCAATATCTTACGGTAGTCATATTTACTGTTCATCCTATGCATTTGAGGAATAATCTAAGATGGGCTACATGAGTTTCCTGTATGCAGTCTCTTTCCTGCACTGATTTAATTTCCTCCGTTATTCTACCAATGAACTGCATTATGCCACATGCTTTACCTCTGACAGGTTCTGTTTCATATCCCTTCAGATTGTTTCACCCAGGTGTCTGGAAGAGTTGACAGATCCCAACTGAGTCATTGATATTACAGAATACCATGTTTTTCCTACTTGTTCAGTGCACAATTTTACATTACTGAACATTCAAAGTATGTACCAAAGGTTTCATGATTTTGAAAAGATTTCAGCATATGACTGAATACTTCTACAGCTTCTTTCAGACTACTTAACTATAGATAAATGCACAATCTGAGGTTAATACTGATAACACGTGACAGTTCATTAGAATACAACATTAACAGCGAGCTAACTTCCTGTGTTGTACCTACCATAAAATCCCTAAACCAGTCATAAATTTTGCTCAGTTCCTCACATGTTCATGCTTTGATATTAAGCTTAGATGTGGTATCGAGTCAATAACTTCTCAGAAATTCTGCATCTACCTGACTTTCTTGATCCTTGGCTTGCAGTATGTTGGTTGCATTAAGTGTGAGTTGGGTTTCATACGGTCACTGTTTCTGGAATCTGTGTTGATTTTCATGGAGGAGATAAGTCTATTAGAGATAATTTTTATGTAAGTCAGAACATGTTATAAGATTGACAAATGGCTGTACATTGAGCAAATTGTGAAGGAAACGAACAAGATATTTGAAGGAAAAAAAAAAAAAATTGAAGTTCAGAGACAAGAAATAAAAATTTGGAGGTTTGCATGTGACGCGGTCATTGTGTCGGAGATAGCAAAGAATTTAGAGATGATGTTGAATGGAATATTAAGGTCCTTGAAAAGAGATTGAAAGTTGAACATCCACAAAAGTTAAACAAGGGAAATGAGGTGATGTAGAGTGAGTGAGATTAGTGAATTTTTCCTAAACGTATGAATTTGTTTTGCTATTTTGACACAAAAATAAATGACCACAATAGAGAGGATATAAGATGCAGACTGGCAATAGCAAGATAAGCATTTGTGATCCCCCAGGGGTCCACAACTCTTTTGTGGACACGTGCGTAGCGAGCACGGACCCCGAGCTAATGTGGCCCTCCTTCCTTTCCGGGCTGCATACCTTCCCTTTCCTCATCCTTCCCCATCCCCCATCTTCGCCCCCCCCCCCCTCACCTCTGGCTCTTTCCTTCCCTTTCTCCCCCTCTGGGAGTATGGTTTGTGCCTACGTCCGGAGACGGACGCTCGAAACTGTTACAAATTGCTTGCTTTCAACACTTGCAAGTCTTCGTCCTTCCTCTGTACTTCTCTTTTCATTCCCTCTTCTCTTTGACCTTTTCACCGCTGCAGCGTTTGAGACCCCCTCTACTTTCCTTTCCCTCCCTGTGCGTGTCTGAAGGCCGACCCACGCACTTCCATGCGTAGCCGGTGACGGGGTAACGCGTAATTCCCCACCCCAGGTAGACAGGTAGGACACGTACATACCCCCTGGTAATGGCCAGGCCCAGGGGGGGGTGATTACCCGAGCTGATACCTTTTGAAAGTGCCGATTGGTCCCTCCGTCTGTTTGTCGGGAGGTGTGACCTGAGGTGTGAACAATCACCTAAGGCGGGAGTGCCCTCAGTGAGGGCCCCCACAAGGGAGGAGTGCGCCATCGGAGACGCCGATAAACATGGGGGATTCTTCCGCAATGGCTTCCTCACCTTCCACTATGTCTGCTCACAAACGTAAGTTCACTGAGTCTAAGCCACAGACAGTTCTTCCATCGTTGCCACAGTTCCTTGTTGTTTCTCGGTCTGACGAAGGTCATGACTTCTCCACGGTCAACCCTTTCATTATTCAGAAAGGTGTCGACGCAGTTGCAGGTCCTGTAAAGTCTTGCTCCAGATTACGGAATGGCACCCTGTTGTTAGAAACAGTCAGTGCCCTCCAGGCACAAAAATTGCTGCGTACTTCTCTGCTCCACACCTTCCCTGTCCGGGTGGAACCACACCGTACCTTAAATTCCTCGCGTGGAGTCATTTACACATGCTCCCTCGATGGATTGTCTGACAACGAAATTCAGCACTACCTGTCTGACCAGGGCGTAACGGCTGTTCATAGGGTTATGAAAAGGGTTGACACGAACATCATTCCAACCTGCACTGTCTTCTTGACATTTGACAAAGTTCAACTCCCATCGAAAATCAAAGCAGGCTATGAGATAATTTCCGTTCGCCCTTATGTCCCAAACCCTACGCGTTGCTATCGATGTCAGCGGTTCAATCACACCAGCCAGTCCTGTTCCAATCCCGCCAAATGTGTTACGTGTGGCAAGGATGCCCATGAGGGTGCTTGTCCACCTCCATCCACTCGCTGCATCAACTGTATGGGTGACCACGCTGTTTCCTCTCGAGATTGCCCCGTTTTTAAGGACGAAAAGCTCATCCAGGAAATAAGAATGAAGGAAAAGGTGTCGACCTTTGCTGCTCGAAAATTATTCGCCAGTCGACAGCCCACCGTGCCTCAGACAGGAAAAAACAGCACTGTCCTTGCTTCTCCTCGGACAACAAAGGAGGCGGCCACGCAGACTTGCGACCTCACCTTTAGTGCCACGGTCGGCAGATTGGCCAGCGCAAAGGTCGCCCGTTCCACCTCACCACTTTCGCCTGCCCACTCTATGGCTCACACTTCGTCGGGTTCTGCTAAATCTCGAGCACAAAAGTCAGACACCAAGACTTCCTAAAAAGAGCATACTCGTGAAGAGTTTTTACGTACCGCAGCTTCACAACCATCGGTTCCTCCTTCATCTAAACATCATACTTCCAAGAAGGTTACAAAGAAACCCAGTTCCTCTCCTTCTCCGCCAAGGCGTGTCCTATCTACAGCACCACCTGGCGGAAATCGCCCTCGGCCGTCTTCTGTGTCGCCGAGGCGCACTGCTGGTGGCCAGTCAACTAGCCGATCGCTGGTGGCAGGAGCTGCTTCTGACCAACCTATGGATCAGGATCTTCTGCCTTCGGCTGAATGCCATTCCATGCTGTCGGTCGCAAGCTCTGAGCAGTCGTTGAGTTGACAGCAACCTTGGTCACATTCCTCCATTTTCTGTTCACCCTATGTCCATTATCCACTGGAATATCCACGGCATTCGAGCCAATAGGGATGAATTGTCGATCCTCTTACGATCCTACTCGCTGGTCATCTTGTGTCTTCAGGAAACAAAGCTGCGTCCTTATGACCGCTTTGTTCTCCCTCATTTTCAGTCCGTCCAATATGATCTCCCCTCTGTTGAAGGCACTCCAGCACATGGAGGACTCATTATTCTTCTCCATGAAACTCTCCATCATTATGCAATCCATTTAAACACTTCTTCCAAGCTGTCGCCGTCCGTCTTTCCCTTTCCGGATACACGTTCTCTCTTTGTACTGTATACATTCCATCGTCCACACCAATGGCACGGGCTGATCTCCTTCATCTTCTTGGTCAGCTTCCACCCCCCTATTTGCTGGTTGGGGACTTCAATGCCCACCACCCGCTTTGGGGATCTCCACATCCTTGTCCACGTGGCTCACTATTACTAGACGTCTTCCACCAAGCGGATCTAGTTTGCCTCAACACTGGGGTCCCTACATTTTTATCTGCCTCCACGACAAATTTATCTTATTTTGACCTTGTGGTTGGTACTGTTCCGCTAGCTCGGCGCTTCGAATGGTTCGCCCTTGATGATACACACTCGAGTGACCACCTTCCATGTGTCCTTAGACTGCAGCCTCAACTGCCATACATGCGCCCGCGACGCTGGAAGTTTGCCCAAGCTGATTGGACACTTTCTTCGTCTCTAGCGACATTCGATGACCGTCACTTTCCCAGCGTCGACGATGACGTCACCCATATTATCGACGTTATTCTTACGGCTGCGGAACGTTCAATACCATGCACCTCCGAATTGCCCCGGCGCCCCCCACTTCCTTGGTGGAACGAGGCATGCCGTGATGAATACGTAAGCGGCGACGTGCTCTCCGCGTTTTCCGCCACCATCCTACTTTGGCCAACTGTATCCGCTATAAGCAGTTCCGTGCGCGATGCTGTCGCGTCATCCGCGATAGCAAGAAGGCAAGCTGGAAATTCTTTATTAGCTCATTTAACACCTTCACTCCCTCCTCGGAAGTTTGGAGTCGGCTTCGACGGTTCTCAGGCGCGCCTAGTTTCTCCCCAGTCTCTGGGCTCACTGTCGCGCATGATACATTCGTGGACCCCGTCGCAATTTCTAACTCGTTGGGTCAGCACTTTGCTGAGATTTCGAGCTCTTAAAATTACCCGCCTGCGTATCTCCCGAAGAAACGTGCAGCGGAAGTGCGACCTCTTGCTTTCTCCTCTCAAAATCGCGAAAGCTATAATACTGTTTTCTCCATGCGGGACCTCCAACATGCACTCTCTTCTTCTCGCTCCTCCGCCCCAGGACCGGATGGTATCCACGTTCAAATGTTGCTGCATTTATCAACCCATAGTCTGCATTACCTCCTTCGCCTTTATAATCGAATTTGGACCGACAGTACTTTTCCCAGACGATGGCGGGAAGCTATCGTCGTTCCTGTTCCAAAACTTGGAAAGGACAAACATCTCCCCTCTAGCTATCGCCCCATTTCTCTCACGAGTAGTGTCTGTAAGGTTTTGGAGCGTATGGTGAATCACCGTCTAGCGTGGTGGCTGGAATCCCGCAGTCTTTTAACACCTGCCCAATGCGGATTCTGAAAGAATCGTTCTGCAGTTGACCATCTTGTTGCTCTCTCCACTTACATCACGAACAATTTTTTCCGGAAACGCCAAACGGTAGCAATATTTTTTGATCTGGACAGAGCGTACGATACCTGTTGGAGGACAGGCATCCTCCGCACACTGTTCTCTTGGGGCTTTCGAGGTCGGCTACCCCTTTTTCTTCGCGAATTTATGGCAGAGCGCACATTTAGGGTGCGGGTGAACACTACTCTCTCCCGTACTTTCTCCCAAGAAAACGGGGTACCCCAGGGCTCCGTGCTGAGTGTTGTACTGTTTGCCATTGCCATAAATCCAATTATGGATTGTCTCCTTCCTGATGTCTCGGGCTCCCTCTTTGTGGACGATTTTGCGATCTACTACAGCTCTCAACGGACCAGCCTTCTTGAACGACGTCTTCAAGGATGTCTCGATCGCCTCCACTCTTAGAGCGTCGAAACCGGCTTCCGTTTCTCACCCAGTAAGACCGTTTGTGTTAATTTTTGGCGACGTAAGGAGTTTCTTCCGCCCTCCTTACATCTAGGTCCTGTCAACCTTCCGTTTTCAGACGTCGCTAAATTCTTGGGTCTTATGTTTGACAGAAAACTGTGCTGGTCCTCCCACTTTTCCTATCTTTCGGCTCGCTGTCTGCGATCCCTTAACACCCTCCATGTCCTGAATGGTACCTCCTGGAGAGCGGACCGAGTGGTCCTTCTCCGCCTCTATCGCGCCTTAGTGCGCTCGAAATTGGATTATGGAAGCTTAGTCTACTCCTCTGCTCGGCCGTCTATTCTTCGACGTCTCGACTCTATCCACCACCGTGGATTACGTTTAGTGTCTGGAGCTTTTTACACTAACCCTGTGGAAAGCCTTTATGCTGAGACTGCTGTACCTCCGCTGTCCAATCGGCGAGCACTCCTTCTGAGGCATTATGCTAGCCATCTGTCTTCCATGCCTGCTAATCCAGCCCATGACCTTTTTTTCGACGCCTCCTTTGATGTAGGGTATGCAGGTCGCTCCTCCTCCCTACTACCCCCGGGAGTCTGCTTCCATCAACTGTTCCATTCTCTTTCCTTCCAATTTCCTAAAACGTTCATGACAACTTGGGGTACAGCACCGCTTTGGCTCCGTACCTGGATCTGCCTGCTCCCGTGACCTTTGTCGATTTCCCAAGGATGGTAACCCTACACTTGTTTATCGTCAGGCATTTGCTGCTCTATGTGCACAAATGACGGACACCACATTTATTTACACCAACGGCTCGAAAACATCGTTAGGTGTAGGGAGTGCCTATATTGTTGGCGACACCCCAAATCACTTTCGGCTTCCCGACCAGTGTTCGGTTTATACTGCGGAGCTTTACGCTGTTCTCCATGCTGTCCACTACATCCGCCGCCATCAGCGGATACAGTACGTTATCTGCTCAGATTCTCTCAGCTCTCTCCTCAGTCTCCAAGCTCTTTATCCTGTGCACCTTCTGGTCCACCGGATTCAGGACTGTCTGCACTTGCTCCACCTGGGGGGCATCTCGGTGGCGTTCCTCTGGCTCCCGGGACACGTTGGTATCTGTGGAAATGAGGTGGCCGATATTGCAGCCAAGGCTGCAGTCTCTCTTCATCGGCCAGCTACTCCATCGATTCCTTTCGCCGATCTACGGAGCGTTTTATGTCGTCGTGTTGTTCATTTATGGCACGCGCATTGGTCAACACTTCCCCATAATAAATTGTGGGAAGTTAAAGCTCTTCCTTGTGCTTGGACCTCTTCCTCCAGAACGCGTCATCGGGAGGAGGTGATTTTATCTATACTCCGGATAGGGCACTGTCTTTTTAGTCATTGACATCTTTTAAGCGGCGATCCTCCCGCACTCTGTCCCCACTGCTCTCAGCTGTGGACGGTAAGACACCTTTTAATTGAGTGCCCCTATTTTAATCCGTTACGCTCCCGTCTACAGCTATCGCCTGATCTATCGTCGATTTTAGCAGATGACACGCGCTCAGCCGACCGCGTTCTCCAGTTTATTAGTGCCAGTGAAATGACGTCAGTCATTTGAAGCTTTTTTTGGGGACAACCAACCCCCTTTCTGTAGTGGATTTAATGCCTTCCTTCTGCTTTTAGTTTCTCCAATTTTATGACTTTGTTCCCATTGCTGCTGGTTTTCAATTTCGGTTTTTTACTGTTTCCTAAGTCACGGGCTGGGCGCTAATGACCATAGCAGTTTTGCGCCCTAAAACCAAAACAAAAAAAAGGCATTTGTGAAAAAGAGGACTTTATTCACATCTGATGTGAGCTTCACTGTTAGGGACTTCCATGCAGATATTATTCTGGAGTAAATGGAAATGAGGATGATAGGCAGTTAAGACAAGAAGTGAACAGAAGGTTGTTAAATGTGGTGCTACAAAAGCATGCTAAAAATTAGATGGATAGATCGAATAACAAATGAAGCATTGAATTGCATTGAGGAAATGAAACTTATGGTATAATTTGACTAAAACAGTTCAATGTTATCAAAACCGCTCTTTGGGAGACACTGATGCAAAGGAACCTATTCTAACAGAAAGAGAATGTGTCATATAATACTAACATTTAAATTTGCTAAAGAGCGAGATATCTTGAAAAGAGCTTATGAAGTTGGTCAATAATAAATATTTGCCAAAGTGTTGTAAGCATTGTAACAGTGGTTTGAGTTATACAGATACAGTGACAAGTTTGAAAATTATTTTTTATTCACTATTACTACAGTGATAGTGTCTTCTACTATTGACACTTTGTACAGTACCTACATTGAAACTAGTCTCTGTGATTACAAGGCAGTAGTACAAACAATGGTCAGCAAACTACAAAGGGCAACAAAAATAGGTAGAAAACTTTTTTCAGACAATGGTAATCCAGGACTGGGTAACAACTATGTTATGAAAAGGATGGGTTGCTACTCACCATGCAATTGAGGTGCTGAATCACAGATATGCACAAGAAAAAGACTACTAAACACACAAGCTTCAACCAGAAGGCCTTCTTGTGAAGTAGACCACATGCATAAGCATGCATGTATCTGTTTCTGCAAATGCTGGTCACACCCGTCTCTGGCTGCTGAACCATACTGCGAGTAACTGCTTGTGATTGGTGAATCAGTCTGGGTGGTGGGCATGAGGAGGAGGCTGGGGCAGGTAGGGCAAGAGGGAGAGCAGAGTACAGGTGTTGGATGGTAAAGTGCTATTTGTAGGAGCATACAAAACATACAAAAATAAGGTGATGAGGGGGTTGGGCAGTTAGGTGCAGTAGGAAGTTTAGCTGGTGGGTGGGAGGGGGTGCGGGGAAGGAGAGAAGGCAAGATACTTTGGGTGCTCTTGAGAAATAGAAGGTTGTGTGGAGATGGAGTGGGAACAGGGGAGCAGTTAAGTGTGTGAAGGACAACGACCAATGAATGAAGGTTGATTGCAGGAGAGTTACGGAAACATAGGCTATAGTGGAGGGAGGGTTCCCACATGTAAAATTCAAAAAACTGGTGTCGGTCTGGTGTCCTGGTCTAAAAGTTTGGACAGCCTTCCAGACGACAGTTGCGAGGCAGTGCCCTTACAAAGTGCAAGCTTGGCTGTAACCACCAAAGCACTGCATGCTGGCTGTACCTCCTGCACCAGCCTGTCTGCACTGTCCACTGATCGATGCTGTTCAACCACCACTGTTGAGTCAAACTCTTCAGCCTTCTTCTTGATGACGGTGTTGTGATTGGTCACTTTCAGGTGCATCAGTGACACCTGAGCGGCCAGTCTTGCCACGTCAGTGCAACCAGCAGGTCTGCCTTCTTGCACTTCCTGTTTTGTGTAGCACCAATGGGCAAGCTACCCTGATCATTCTGCACACTGAACACCTTATGGTAAGGATGGACATCACTGAACTGTTTGCCATTGGCCTTCAGATCCGACTAACCCTACTCCTAACTTGCAACACATTACAGTGCATGAGCTTTGGGCCATGGTTCACCAGGGATTTCCTTGCACCCCCAAGTTTCTTATTGATCTCAGGATTGCCTTTCAGGGCATTGATTTCAAAGTCTACATGGGTATTTATATGATCAATCTCACAATGTACTCATCTGGGCTACCAGGCTTTGCCCCTACCCTTTTGCAAGTTGGTTGTGTATGGTGACAGTTGTATGCCCCTCAGATGGTCAATTCATCACTACAGCCACAAATAAGATGGTTACATGGCTGCCAATGCTGTAAGTTGTCAAAGTTCATTCCAATGGCAACATTTTTAGCCTGGATGCTTTTTCAGTGTACAGGTTCTCCATCACAGATAAAGTACACATCATCTTTGACATTGTTCCCTTCCAGGAACTTAGTGACTTTTGTGCTGCTTTTGCACATGTTTGAGCCTGGTTTTGGGTGCGCCACACATTTCTTTACATCCAGATGCAGTGCCCTCATCCTGTCATGTCCATCCTCTTTGTCTCCTTATGGACGGCCGTTAAGCTAGAGCTTCATTGCCCTAAAGATGATGGGGTCATATAATTGGTCAAAACCAGTGCTTTGCCCACACATCTGGCTGTAGTCCAGTAACCAAATGGTTCCCTCTGCCTTTGTGGAGATTTTACGTTGGCAATCAATGCGCAAGCTCTCGTGGAAACCTGCACCATACTCCGTCAACAGAACATCTTCTCTCAGCTTGTTGGAGGTGAATGTTTTTCTACAATAAACCTCACTGATCCTTGCTTACATATTCAACTCGATGAGGAATTGCAATACATTGCCATCAATAAGCCTTTTGACTTATACAAGTGTTCACCTATTGGAATCTCTTCTGCTTGAGTGCTCTTTCAGAGATACCTGGTACAGTTAACTATGTCCATCCCAGCTTGTTAAAAATACCTGGATGACTTAACTGTTATGGGTGCTATGCACCAAGACCAACTCCATAGCCTCCATACCCTCTTTACTACACTGCGTGATGAAGAGCTAAAGTACCATTTGCACAAATTACAGTTTTTCCAGGACTACCTGGGACATTTTCTCACCAAAGAAAGGGTTCAGCCCACTGATGGTAATGTTTCTGCTGCTAATTATCTCCTGAATCCAAAAAACCTCCAGCAGTTGCAGGCTTTTTTGGGGAAAGTGAATTATTATTCAAAGTTCCTTCTACAAGCAGCACATATGAGGCACACTCTCGACCAGTTGTGGAAGAAAGGCATTCTGTTTCACTGTCAGCATCCTGTGAGCAGGCCTTCACACAGCTGAAGCATATGTTAAGTTCCACATCCTGCCTTTTTCTCTGTTGTGCCCCCTTGTTTTGGCTTTGTATGTTCCTCACTATGGCATTGGTGCGGTGCCGTTTTGATGATTGTATGGAGCAATCCATCACCTATGTATCCAAAACACTGATGCTTGTGTAACGCAATAATTGCCAGATAGAGAAAGAGGCACTGGCAATCAACTTAATTGTGAAGAAATTCCACGTGTGTGTATTTGTGTCCATGGTTACACTCATTGCAGACCATAATCCACTCTTAGCGCTCTCTGGGCCTTGCTCTTGGCTTCCCAAGTGGATGGCCCAGAGGCTTCAGTGTTGGGCTTTTTTCCTTGCCTCCTAAAACTAAACTATCAGCTACAAGCACACAGAACAACTTGCAAATGCAGATGCCCTCTACAATTGCCCTCAGGACGAGACCCGGCGTTTGACCAACTGGTACTCTCCTGTTTTCACATCAACATGGATCAACAACATAACTTGGGAGAGTTCCCCATTGCCACTACTCATGTGGTGGCAAATACATGCCACAACCCTATCTTGCAGTTTTTTGTACACTATGTCCTGCATGGGTAGCCAACTTATTTTTCAAAGTCTGCTGCTCACTAGCTCTGGGGAGGGCTCGCCTCTCTCACAGCTTTCCCATCTTCTCTGATGGCCTCCAGCTGGATGCAGGGACAGGTATCCCTCATGCTGTCATCCTGACTACCTTACATACTCACGTCTTCGACCTCCTCCATCGTGGACACTGGGGTATGTCCCAGATGAAAGCCTGTGCCAGGTGACATGACCACCGTCCTAGTCTGACAAAGGATGTGGAGGCTATGGTGAGCTACTGTTCTGTCTGTGCTAAGCATAGGCTGCTCCACTCCAGTCTTTAGCCTCTGGCTGAATCCCAGTGGCCCTTGGGATTGCATTAATTTAAATTTTGCTGGCCTCTTCCTTGGCGAGATGTGACTTATTGTTGTAGATGCTTATTGAAACTACCCTACACGGTCAGCACGGTGGCCACCACCACCACTGCGGCCACACTCAATGCCGTTCCACAGATTCTCACCATTGAAGGGCTTCCCTGCACCATCGTTGCAGACAATGGGCCCCAGTTTTACATCTACAGCATGGGAACAGTTCTGCACTGCTAATTGCATCAAACACCTGTGAAGCCCTCCATTTCACCCCTTCTCGAATGGCAAAGCAGAGTGGCTGACGCACACACTTACGCAACAAATGTTGAAGGCCATGGGTGCATATAACAAGGCAGCAGCTCTCACAATGTTCCCAAGCCACCTACAGGTCCACTCCTATCCATGACCACAGCGCAGCAGAACTCCTTCACAGTTGACAGATGTGTACACTCCTCCATCTCATAGCGCTCCAAATCGAGGAACCCCAAACCTGACATACTGGATGACATCCTCTTGGTTCATCTGCTAAGGCATGTTTGTATGGGACAAATACCTCATGGATGCCAGCTACTGTGGTGGTGACTCACGTGCAATGATTGATACCCCGAGAGGTTTGGTGAGTCGGCACATGGACCATCTTTGCCCTGCCTCCAGCCTACACCTTCAACAGAGGATAATTTTGAGTTGGTCTCCCTGCCCTCACACGTCCCTTCTCCTCATGAGTACTATTTGCACTCCAGAACAGTGTTAGCAGCTCCCGTAGGCATGAGTATGGAGGTTGAAACATCACCACTGCATCACTCTGCACCTCGGTCACCAACCACACTGCAACACCCCAGCTCAGTGCTTAATGTCTAGTGTTCCTTCTCCCAGCTGGTGGCTTCCACTGATGGGAGACCAACTGTTGACCTCCAAAAGTATTCACTGGGGCCGTTTGGGCCCTATGCACCCATTTTGAGAGGGGGGCCTATGGTGTCCTGTTTAGACAATTTGGACAGTCTGTCAGAAGGCAAGGACATAAATGATAGCCACTAGGGGCCACCTTCATAACCAGTGAGTGCTTCTGTCACCGCCACAATGCTGTGTGCGAGCCACGGCTTCCGTGCCGGCCTATTGGTACTTGCAGCGGCTCTGTAATGCTGGCAATGCAGTGGCTCTGTTAGTTGAGTTCTGACTGAGATCTCGTCTTGTATACCTTACGCACTGTTGTTTGTTCTCGAACCTCACCGTGTTTCGGTTATCGATCTGGTTTACTCTATAGACTTGTCTACTGCCATGTGCATTCATGGTGGTTGTTGTTATCATTTGCCATTTCTGTCTGTGGTTGCTGTCATTGTCCTGGTTGTCATCCATATCTATCTTAATATGGGTTTGTGGCACTCACTGTCTGCACCCTTGGCCAGTCAGCCTGTGGCTTCTGATATGATCGCCATTCCTAGAGTTGGTAGGAAGCACATGTCAAATGCTATGATGCAGTCCTTAAAATAAATAACACATTGTTGGGCAGCATGCTCAACAACTGTGTGATCCAGTTTTTTTTTGGCACAGTTGGTCATCCGTCAGACAGCTTGTTGGTTGTCATGCTCAAGTAGAACACAGCACATTTCTTGCAGTTTAGCTTGTATATCACAGTACTTGGTTCACAGGTCGCCTTGCCTGTGATGCTTCTGCCAGGACTGGAATAGGTGGTGGTGGGAAGATGTATGGCACACATCTAGCATCCAGTTACATTATAGGTATATGGGCCATTAGACAAGGGTTTGGGAGCAGGGGTTGCATAGGGATGGATGGAGGTATTTTGTAGGTTTGGTGGGCGGCAGAATACTGCTGTTAGAGGTCTGGGAAGAATAGTGGGTAGGACATAGCTCATTTCAAGCCATGGTGAAAGGTCATGTTGGAGGATGTGACTCAGTTGCTTTGGTCCTGTGTGGTACTGAGTAACAAGGGGAATGCTCCTGAGACTCAGAGGTGGTGGGTGACTGAAGAGATGTAGTAAAGATGTCTCCAGTCGCTCACCAGTTCCCAAACTCCCACTGTACAGCCACAGAGGAGCATTCCCCTCATGTCTCAGTACCACCGAGAACTGGAACGCCCCCCTGCAGGTTCAGGGTTAGAATAGGCCCGCATTATTCCTGCCTGTTGTAAGAGGTGACTAAAAGGAGACTCAAATGTTTTGGGCTATATGTGATGGTCCGCTCTCGGGTTTGACCCCCATTTTTCCAAGTACTTCCAAAGAGCGAGCCAATTGGCAAGGGGCACCTTTCATGATGCGTTGTGTCCATCGTGCATTGAGGCCTTTAGCCAGCTTTCTCGTCATCTCATTGTAGTCCCGCTCATTCACCATCTCTTGGGCAAGGATGCATTCCTGGATGCGATTTTCACCATGCGCTGTGCAGTGTTGCTTGCAGAGATGACGATCATGGACTCCCTAGCACCTAATATCCAGCATGGTAGCCAGTCAGTTGTGGTGGGACCACAATGTGCCCTGTTGGTTGTAGCCCACTGATAACACAGGGATTAATCTGCTGATGCTGGTGCTGTTAACTCCCAACATATGCCAAGGAGTAGATGCCTGTCTCCTTGGGGCATCCGGACACTTGGCAACGGCCATCCTGCCAGGTGGCCCTTGCTCAGGCTGGGTGGCACCCATGGGGAGGGCCCTTGTTCAGAGTGGGTTGCATCACGGCGGATGAACTGCAATGAAGGGTGGTATATCATCTCTTGCTGGTGGCCAGCTACCAGCAGTCTCTAAGCATCCTCGAGCTCAATTCAATGTTCAGAAATATGATCCCAAATCGTTCCCTTCTCTGACCACACCGTGGGAGGAGCGTAAGGCTCAGGATTGCAGTGACACTTATTCGCCCAGGCTCCTAGTTTGTACAAGAGCTGATGGGGAGTCTTTCATGTCAACAAAGCTTAAATTCTTCATAGAGCATTTAGAGGACAAGTTTGGGGAGGTGGAGGGCTTGTCCAAAATGCGCTCTTGATCAGTATTGATAAAAACAGCATCCTCTGCCCAGTCATGAAGGTTACTTAGTTGTGACAAGTTGGGGATGTTTGTTACCATCACAACCCATAAGAGTTTAAATATGGTGCAGGGTATTATTTTCCATAGGGACTTTCTTTTGCAGTCTGATGAAGAGATAAGAGACAGTTTAGAGCATCAGGGTGTTCCTTTCGTCGGACGCTTTCCTTGGGGTCCAAAGGATAATCAGATTGCTAGCAGTGCCTTCAGCTTGGCATTCAAGGGTGATACATTACCAGAGAAGGTCAAGGTGATAGTCTGCCACTGTGATGTCAAGCCCTATATCCCTCCTGTGATGCAGTGCTTGAAGTGCTGGAACTTCTGCCATATGTCTTCCTGCTGTACTTCCAGTCTCACATGTCGAGATTGCGGATGCCCATCACATCCCAATACTCCATGTGCCCTGCCTCCCATCTGTGTCAACTGCCAAGAACCTCATTCACCTTGCTCACCAGACTGCAGGATCTTACAGAAAGAGCAAAAAATCATGGAATATAAGACCCTGGACCGACTGACCAATGCTAAGGCTAAGGAGGGGACCGTTGGGTCCCTCCCTTGCCAAGTTCCACAAGTGGGTAGGATGATGCCCGGCAGTGTCATAAGAGCCCACAAGCATCTGGTCGTGGGTGCTTCACGATCCTCCTCTGTCTCAGACAGAATCGGTGAAGTCCTCCAAGCCAATGAAACCCAAGGAGCAGTGAGAAAAGACCAAGAATAAGACCTCTAAGGAAGGAATTTTCAGAGGCACCCACTCCACTGCAACATAAAAGCTCTGCATCTGAGGGCGAGGTAGGGATTCTGGCATCAGACGCAATGGCTGTCACTCACACAGATACTCAAACAGTGGCAGCAGGTGACCCAGCGGCGTAATCTGCTCCTCGGTCCTTCATGCCTTTCTCGGCCATGGACAATGTCATCCTCCAGTGGAACTGCAGCAATTTTTTCCGCCATCTTGCTGAGCTCCGACAACTTCTCAGCCTTCACCCTTTCCTCAGCATTGCTCTTCAGGAAACTTGGTTTCTGGTGACGTGAACCCCTGCCCTCCGTGGCTATCGGGATTATTACAGGAACGGGGCAACTTATGAGAGGGTAACTGGTGGCGTCTGCATCTGTTTCCATCACTCCCTTCACAGCAAGTCTGCCCCTCTACAACCACCTTTAGAGGCTGTCGGTGTTTGGGTGTGGATGACTCAGGCCGTTAGTGTCTGCAGTCTCTATCTTCCACCAGAAGGTGATGTCCCACAACATGTCCTAGATGCACTGATAGCCCAATTGTCACCACCTTTTAAGTTACTGGGCAACTTCAACGCCCATAACCCTATGTAGGGTGGGTCAGTGGCAACAGGCCAAGGCAGCATTGCTGACCAAGTATTGGCACAGCTAGACCTTTCTCTCTTAAATAATGGTGCTGTCACACATTTCAGTGGGGTGCATGGCACGTCCTCAGCCATCGAACTTCCGATCTGCAGCCCTAGCCTATTACTGCCTGTCCTATGGGGTGTGCATGATGACTTGTGTGGTAGTGACCACTTTCCTATCCTTCTGTCACTGCCACAGCATCACTCTTCTGGGCACCCCTGCAGATGGGCTATGAAAAAGGCTGACTGGGACTTGTTCACATCCATTGCCACTATTGAGCCTCTTTCCGATGATGCCATTAATGGGGTGGTTCACTCGGTCACCACCGGCATCGTTTCTGCCCCGCCCTACGGGTCGGGGGGTTAGAATAGGCCCGAGGTATTACTGCCTGTCGTAAGAGGTGACTAAAAGGAGTCCCTCCCCCTCAAGGGGGTAGTTTGCGCCTGCGTCTGGAGACGGACGGTTCCACGACTTATATTTGTGGTCATTTTGGTTTTTCACTTATTCTGGTTTCTACCTTCCTTTGTTTGGTTCCTTTCTTTGTCCTTCTCCCTCTCACTGTATTCCTTAATTTTTCCCTTGCCTTCTTCTCCTTGCCTTCTTCTCCTTGCCTTCTTATCCACCCTCTGGTCTCCGCCTCGGCGTTTGAGACAGTCTGTCCTTTCTCTCCATCTCTCCCTTCGTTTTTCCTCTTCTTCTTTCCTCCCTGTGCGTGCCTCACGGCCGACCCACATGTTGGCACGTGTAGCCGGTGATGGGGTAACGCGTAATTCCCTGCCCTGGGTGGACAAGTAAAACACGCACGTACCCCCTGGTAAAGGCCAGGCCCAGGGAGGGGTGATTGCCTGAGCTGATACCTTCTGAACATGCCGATTGGTCCCTCCGTCTGTTTCTCGGGAGGTGTGACCTGAGGTGTCAACATTCACCTAAGGCGGGAGTGCCCTCTGAGAGGGTCCTCACAAGGAAGGAGTGCGCCATCGGAGATGCTGTCAATCATGGGGGATTCCTCCGCAATGGATTTCTCTCCATCTCTCTCGACTTACGCCCAAAACCGAAACTTGACCAGCCACCAGTGACAAAAGTACTACCGCCTGCCCCACCGTTCCTCGTCGTTTCTCTATCTGAGGACGGAAAGGATTTCTCCTCTGTCAACCCTATCGTTATCCAGAAGGGCGTAGATGCCATAGCCGGATCTGTCAAGTCATGTACCAGGTTGCGTAACGGTACCTTGTTACTAGAAACTGAGAGCGCCTTTCAGGCACAGAAACTGCTTTGAGCCACACTCCTGTACACGTTCCCTGTCCGGGTGGAGGCTCACCACACTTTGAATTCGTCTCGTGGTGTGGTATATACTAGATCACTCGACGGATTGACTGACGAGGAGATTCAGTCTTTCCTCACTGAGCAGGGCGTGACGGCTGTCCATAGGGTCATGAAAAAGGTCAACAATGACCTTGTACCAACCCGGACACTTTTCTTGACCTTTGACAGTGTTCAGCTGCCGTCACGTATCAAAGTGGGCTACGAGGTTATTTCTGTTCGCCACTATGTCCCGACACCTACGCGCTGCTACCAGTGTCAGCATTTTAAACACACTCGCTAGTTTTGTTCCAATCCGGCTAAATGTGTCACTTGTGACAGGGATGCCCATGAGGGTGACTGTCCACCTCCGTCTCCTCATTGTGTGAACTGTCGGGGTGACCATGCAGCGTCCTCCCGTGACTGTCCCATCTACAAGGAAGAACGCTGTATCCAAGAAATTCGGCTCAAAGAGAAAGTGTCCATCTCGGCTGCTCGCAAGCTATTTGCTAGTAGAAAGCCTGCGCTGCTCCCAGCGGGAAAGTACAGTACTGTCCTCACCTCTCCTCGGACTACCAGGGAGGTGGCGACGCAGACATGCGATCTGACCTTCGGCACCACGGTCGTCCGTTCGGCCAGTGCTAAGATCGCGCGGTCGACGTCTCCTCTTCCTCCCGTCACCCCTCCAACACAAGCACCTTCATCAGCTTCTGCTAAGAAGAAGATCCAGAAATCAGATGCACAGGCCTTCAAGAAGGAACCGTCCCGTGAAGACTTCCTACGTACCTCACACTCCCAGCCGTCGACCAGTACTTCCACTAACAGACCTTCCAAGAGG
The DNA here is from genome assembly GCF_023898315.1 of Schistocerca nitens. Taxonomy (NCBI): domain Eukaryota; kingdom Metazoa; phylum Arthropoda; class Insecta; order Orthoptera; family Acrididae; genus Schistocerca; species Schistocerca nitens. The sequence goes on along the minus strand of NC_064623.1, from coordinate 199,051,114 downwards.
GCTCATAGGAAGCACAGTTCTCCTTCTCCTCCATGGCGCATTTCTTCTCCTGTGCCACCCAGCGGTTGCCGTCCCAGGCTGTCATCCGTTTCGCCTGGCCGCACCGCTGGTAGCCGAACATTTGGCTGTCCATCGGCGGAGGAAGCTCCCCCTCCCGGCCATCTTCCCACGATGGCCGATGAACCTATAGACCCAATGGACGATGACTGTCCGCCTACTGATAGCGTCGGCAGTGCTCGCTCGAAGCCAGGCCCTCGGCGGCCTTTGAGGTGACCCCTTCTTTCATCTTCCTTTTTTTCTCACGATGGCACTTATTCACCGGAATATTCGCAGCATTCACTCCAACCGAGAGGACTTGAAGTTGCTGCTCCGCTTGCACCGTCCGCTCGTCGTAGCCCTCCAGGAAACAAAGCTCCGCCCATGCGATCACATTGCCTTGGCACACTACACCTCTGTGCATTTTGACCTACCCCCTGTGGTAGCTATTCTGGCTCATGGAGGGGTTATGTTGCTGGTCCGGGATGATATTTACTATGATCCCATCACATTGCACACCGGCCTGCAGGCAGTTGCCATCAGAATTACTCTTCCCACTTTTACATTTTCTATTTGTACCGTTTACACTCCATCGTCGTCTGCCGTTACCAGGGCAGACATGATTCAACTTATTGCTCAGCTGCCTGCACCATTTTTGTTAACTGGAGACTTCAATGCCCACCATCCCCTTTGGGGCTCTCCAGCATCCTGCCCAGGGGCTCCCTGTTAGCAGACCTTTTCAACCACCTCAATCTTGTCTGCCTCAATACTGGCACCCCTACTTTTCTTTCGGACACAACTCACACCTATTCCCATTTAGACCTCTCTATATGTACTACCCAAATTGCACGCCGGTTTGAGTGGTATGCCCTTTCTGATACATATTTGAGCGACCACTTCCCGTGTGTTATCCATCTCCTGCATCATACCCCCTCTCTGTGCTCAGCTAGTTGGAAAATCTCCAAAGCCGACTGGGGGCTCTTGTCTTCCGGGGCGACCTTTCAGGATCAAACCTTCACAAGCTGCGATAGTCAGGTCGCACACCTCACGGAAGTCATTCTCACTGCTGCTGAATATTTCATCCCTCACACCACTTCTTCTCCAAGTCACGTACCGGTCCCCTGGTGGACCGCAGCATGTAGAGACGGTTTACGTGCTCGTCGACGTGCTTTACGCACCTTTAAACGCCACCCTACAGTGGCGCATTGTATCACTTATAAACGATTACGTGCGCAGTGCCGTCGTATTATTAAAGAAAGTAAGAAAACCAGCTGGGCTGCTTTCACAAGCACCTTCAACAGTTTTACTCCTTCTGTTATCTGGGGTAGCCTGCGCCGTCTGTTACTAAGGTCCACTCACAAGTTTCTGGCTTGAGGATATCTCCAATGCCTTCGGCCGCTTTTTCGCAGAGGTTTCGAGCTCCACTCATTACCACACTGCCTTTCTCCCCCGAAAACAGTCAGAGGAGGCTAGGCCACCTAACTTCCGCTACTCGAATCGTGAAAGTTATAATGCCCCTTTCACCATGCGGGAACTCGAAAATGCACTTGCCCGGTCACGGTCTTCCACTCCAGGGTTTGATTCTATTCATATTCAGATGCTGAAGAACCTTTCTCCTGTGGGTAAAGGTTTCCTTCTTCGTACTTATAATCGCATCTGGATTGAGGGATATGTTCCCGCATGCTGGCGGGAATCTGTTGTTGTACCAATTCCTAAGCCGGGAAAGGAAAAGCACTTGCCTTCCAGTTATCGACCCATCTCGCTTACCAGCTGTGTCTGTAAGGTGATGGAGTGAATGGTTAACTCTCGTTTGGTTTGGCTGCTCGAATCTCGGCGCCTACTTACCAATGTACAATGTGGATTTCGTAGGTGCCGCTCTGCTGTTGACCATCTGGTTACCCTGTAAACCTTCATTATGAATAACTTCTTGCGGAAGCGCCTGACCGTGGCTGTGTTCTTTGATTTGGAGAAGGATTACGACACCTGTTGGAGGGCGGGCATTCTCCGCACCATGCATACATGGGGCCTTCGCGATCGCCTCCCTCTTTTTATTCGTTGCTTTTTAATGGATCGACAGTTCAGGGTACGTGTGGGTTCTGTCCTGTCTGACACCTTTCGCCAGAAGAATGGGGTGCCACAGGGCCAGTTTTGAGCGTCGCTCTCTTCACCATAGCAATCAATCCAATAATGGATTGCCTCTCAGCTGATGTATCAGGCTCCCTTTTCGTGGACGATTTTACCATCTATTGCAGTGCGCAGCGTACATGTTTCCTGGAGCGCTGTTTTCAGCGTTCTCTTGACCATCTTTACACCTGGAGTGTCGCCAATCGCTTCCGTTTTTCTGCCGAGAAGATGGTCTGTGTTAACTTTGGGTGCTACAAAGAGTTTCTCCCACCGTCCTTACGACTCAGTCCCATTGCTATCCCATTCGTGGAGACAACAAAATTTTTAGGTCTTACATTTGACAGGAAACTTAGCTGGTCTCCACATGTCATTTTTGGCTGCCCGTTGTACCCGTTCACTAAATGTCCTCCGTGTTCTCAGTGGTATGTCGTGGGGAGCGGATTGAACCATCCTACTTCACCTATATCGGTCGATCGTCCGCTCAAAGCTGGATTATGGGAGCTTTGTATACTCCTCTGCACGGCCGTCCATCTGACACTGCCTCAACTCCATACAACATTGGGGTTTACGTCTTGCGATCGGAGCATTTTATACTAGTCCCATCGAGAGTCTTCATGCTGAAGCCGGTGAATTGCCACTGCCCTACCGGCATGATATACTGCTTTGTCGGTATGCTTGTCGGCTACTGTCAATGCCTGACCACCCGTCATATCGTTCCTTTTGTGACGACTCCCTCGATCGTCAATACGGGTTGTATGTCTCTGCCCTGCTACCCCCTGGAGTTCGCTTCCGTCGTCTCCTTCAACACCTTAATTTTTCACTCCCTGCAACCCTTAGAGTGCGAGAGAGCCACATGCCACCTTGGCTCCAGGCTCAGGTTCGCATTCACCTTGACCTCAGCTCGCTCCCAAGGGAGGTTACCCCCGGTTCGGTATACCGCTCCCGTTTTGTCGAACTTCGTTCGAAGTTCATTAATATGACCTTCATTTATACAGATGGCTCTAAGACCAATGACGGGGTCGGTTGTTCTTTTATTGTCGGGGCACAAAGTTTCAAATACCGGCTCCATGGCCATTGTTCGGTCTTCACAGCTGAGCTCTTTGCCCTCTACCAGGCTGTTCTTTACATCTGCCGCCACCGACATTCTGCTTATGTCATCTGCTCTGATTCCCTGAGCGCCATCCAGAGCCTCAGTGATCCGTATCCAGTTCACCCTTTCGTGCACTGGATCCAACACTCTCTTCAGCAGCTGGTGGACGACGGTTCTCCGGTTAGTTTTATGTGGGTTCCTGGCCATGTCGGTATCCCTGGGAACGAAGCTGCAGATGCCGTGGCCAAGGCTGCGGTCCTCCAGCCTCAGACAGCGTTTTGTTGTGTCCCTTCATCAGATTGTAGCAGGGTCATTTGTCGGTGCATTTTATCGCTGTGGCATGCCGATTGGGCTGCACTTACGGACAACAAGCTTCGGGCCTTGAAACCTCTTCCCGCGGCTTGGACGTCCTCCTCACGTTCCTCTCGGCGGGAGGAGGTAGTTTTGGCCTGGTTACGAATTGGACACTGCTGGTTCAGCCATCGCCATCTGCTGACAGCTGCGCCAGCGCCGTTCTGCCCATGTGGGCACTTGCTGACAGTCCACCACATTTTAACGTCCTGTCCGGATTTTACTACACTGCGTCTTGACCTTGGCCTGCCATGTACTCTCGATGCCATTTTAGCAGATGACCCAGGAGCAGCTGCTCGTGTTCTTCGTTTTATCAAATTGACCAACCTGTCTAAGGACATTTAATTATGCTGCTTTTTTTTTTTTTAATCGTATGCCTGTTGATCTTTTATCGTGTTTTCCCTTTTAGTTGCTGTTTTAAACTTGTGCCTCGCGGTGCATACCTAATGTAGTCTGGGCGCTAATGACCATTGAAGTTGTGCGCCATAAAACCACAAAAAAAAAAAAAAAAAAAAAAAAAAGAAAAAACTGTCTTGATAGAAAGTGAAGAAACAGAAACAATTCCTGATAGTCACTGGTACATTAGATAGGCTAGAGTCATGGTTCCATTTAAATGGTCTGAAGCTTAACGTATCAAAAACAAACTTGATTCAATTCAGAACCAAACAGTTGAAATACCAGGAAATTAGTATAAATCATAAAAGTGAAGAGTTAACAGAAGTGCATTCCACCAAATTTCTAGGTCTACACCTCAATAAGAATTTAAACTGGAACACACACATTGAGTACCTGTGCAGCAAACTGGGTAGCTTTGCATGTGCCATGCATGTATTTTCAAGTGCTACTAACATGTCCACTCACAAAGTAGCATATCTAAGTTACTTTGAATCAGTAATAAGATATGGCATTATTTTCTGGGGGAGCTCCAATAATATATCTCATGTACTGAAGCTCTAGAAGAAAATTATCAGATATATGTGCACTGCACAGCAAAGAGGGTCATGTCGTCCATTATAACAGAAAGTAAAAATTTTGACTGTCCCCTCCCTATACATATACCAGCTAATGATATTTTTACACAACAAACCAGAATTGTTCTTTAAAAACCAATTTGATCATCCATACAGTACAAGGAATAAAGATATTTTATGCTTCCTGCCCATAGGTTGAAATTATATGCTCAGACCCCATGATATAAGGGCACGAAAGTCTACAACGAACTTAAAGGCAAAAACATTCTAAACATGGAACTAGGAATACTAAAAAATAAGTTACATGAAATTCTTTTACACAAATGATATTACTCATTAGAAGAATTCATGGAAGATGAACTGATAATTTGAGGAGAATCCAACCACAAATTAGCATTATATAGTGGGGAAAAAAAAACTGTCCATTATCAAGAAAGATATTTACCCAAGCTGGAAAATAAGAAAACATAGATACTGCTACATAGACTAAATATAGTTTTAAAAATTAATATTAGATTCTAGTTTGTTATTTTTGACATGTTTCCTGTACCATAATCACATGATTTGTAAGTGTATGTTATGAGACTAATAAATCGCAATTCACAATAGTTTGGTTTATGTTGTTCCATGTCTTGGGGACTGATGACCTCAGATATTAAGTCCCACAGTGGTCAGAGCCATTTGAACCATTTTTAAGGAAATAAGTTCTGGCTTACATGAAGGGAATGTGTTAGGATCCTCAGATTTTATGGTAATGAGGAGAGAAACAAAATTAATAGATATTGTCTTTTCACTGGTGAGTTATCTGTGATACTGCATAAATATTGTCAGGTGTTAGTAAACTTTTGAAGTGATGCAATGGTTGTCAAATTGCTTTGAATGTGACATAGTATAATATTAAGTAATTTTTGTAAGTTTTCAAATATTTTTCATATAACTTATATAGAACCAATTTGTTTCAGAGATACGAAATCCTCCTCCAGGATTGGTGCCCAGTTCTAATAGAGGGACAACTGCATTTGGAAGGAATCAGGTATAGTTAAAGGACACTACATCTGATAATGACCATTCTTCATTTATTATTTTTTTTAAATTTGTTTTTCCCCTTAGATTCAGATGTGTATTTAGAAATGCTTGCTGTTTTTCTTCTTACCTCCAGTCCATTTTGCTGATTAGATTCCATGTTCAAAAAGATCACAAATAACTGTGATGCTGTGTGGACAAAAATAAAATTGAGTTGATCAGAATCTTAATCTCTCTTCAAAAGGAGCCTCACACGTTGTTGGGGTTCCATGATGAATACTGATGCCACCTATTAAAAAAGTAATTCACATACCAAAATGAATATTTTTGAATAATTAGTTGTGGATATTCAGGTCAAAACATGGGAAAAAAAGGAAAAATATTTCTAATTTTCTGGAATATTGTGACTTTTCTAACACTTACTTACAGCAAGGAGAAGAGTCTGTTGATATGGAATTCCACTGTACCCATTTGTCTGTTTACATCCAAACTGATAATAAAAATACAGGTGTGATTTTACAGTGTTTGGCAATATCTTAGATTTTACAATAACTGCCAGTACTTGACTACAAAGGGAAATTATCATTTGTTCATCACTGAAATAGAACAAGGAGACCGATGGTGTGTATGCAAGTGTTAAGGTACGCATTGGATCTCTTGCATCTGGATCTTATCAAATATACCTTCTTTGTGTGTAATATCTTTGCCTATTAGTATAGTGCATACATATGAGGCACTCTCCATTTTGGAAGCTAACTCAGTAGTCCTTTGATTACTGAAGAACACGCTCTTGTAGCAGCAGTCTTCCTTTATCAACAGCCATGTGATAATATTTTTGGGATAGAGAAAGGAGTGAGCATGATCAGTATTAGTTCTTGTTTCTGTTAAGACCTACATTAGAAATTGACAAATCAGGGTAAAAAATCTACAATCAGGAACAAAAAGAAACCACTGCAGCAAAAACATTTCACCATTACATACTGCTTCTGGATGCTGTTCTTGCAATATGTGTTAAATTCACTGTACAGATATAATGGTATATAATTGATAATTTGTCAACATATATCATATCATAGCACACAATAATGTAAAAATTTAGCTATGTTAGATTCACTTGAATGGTATAGTTCCTAAATGAACCAGCTGGTAACTTTTATGTTATATTTTACTCAATCTTATTTTTTTGTGAAAAGCTTATTACATTGGATAAACACAAAGACTGGTTGTGGGTAATAGATGTGGTAGTGAATGAGAATTTCCAGGTTTAATTTAAGAATGATTTGTTCATGGCACAATTTCACAATGAAATTTTGTTTGGATAGCCAGTGAAAGATCATTCATGATCACTTGAGAGTGATACGAATCCTGAGGGAAGCCTCATCCTGAGTCACTGTTAGGTGAGGTGTCCACGGGGTGGGGCAGGGGGCAGTGGGCAGGGGTGCTGGAGCACACTGTGTGGTTTACTGTGAAGTAGTGTGGTGGTGGTGCAGTGTAAAATGGAGCATCCGGGCTGGTCGCTGGCAGTTGAGATTGATGGTTATGAGGCATAGCCTGTTCATGGCCTGGCACTGAGGAAACAACTGAATACTGTCACAGGAGCTTGCACTTCACCTTAAGTATCCATCAGGTGGAAGTGTGTACATTACAAAGTCACATGCAGAAGGTGTGTGCTTCCTCAATAGCAGTACCACCCGTTTCCTGAAGCCTGTGCTACTCGGAAACCTGACCGGTGCAACCAGGGAGCGCCTGTATCTACTAGCATATCAACAAACTGTTTGTACTGTATCATGTCCACAACATACGATGCCTTTGAGGTATTTATAAGTATTTACTGGTGGAGATATGCCTTTGGGGTGAGGGTAGGCAAACTGTTTTTGGGGAGACATAGTGCTGGAACCATAATGTAGTCAGCTTGCAGCTGATATACAATTGTTGTAAAGAAGGTGATGAGATATATGATTAAAAGTAATAAACATTGTCCAGTTTGGAACCACACAAAAATCTATACATATGATTGGTGAGGATGAAATTAAACATCACCAGAAATGAGAATCTATTGTGGCTTATAACACAACCTTTAGTGCACTCATAAATGAACACATGTTAAAATTACAGCTAACCCTATGCCCTACTTAAATGTCATTGAAAAGCACTGTACATTATTGTTCAAAGTCATCAGTCTTCAAAAAGAACTCGGGCTGAGCACTTCTGTGTAACGTATTTTCCATGTCAATCAATGATTTGACTCGAGTAGTGGCAAGTTGTACATAAACAAGTAGTATACCTTTGCTTCATTGGATGTGAAGGATTAAGACAAATGTGAAAACAGATTTGAGCAAGTCCAGTAATCAATACATAGTTATGAAATATATTTGATAGAAGATAAAGAGAAGTAATAACCAAATAGTTTTCTGTAAATCAAAGTAGTTAAAAGGAGTCTGTCCCCTCTAATGTGTCCACAGTATGCTGACCATTTACAGCCCTGTAGTACAGCATATGAACAATGACTCTAAAATACCTAACAAGCAGAAACTTGAGGTGTGTATCATGCCTTGTCAGTGATATTTTATTTCAAACTTGACAGGAGTAGCTGCTCCTAGTAAATGACATTCCACATACGGGCAGTTTTTTCTGCTTTTTAAACCCACCACTGGGGCACAATTTTTGTAGATTGCAACAGACCTCTAGTGACTTCTGTATTTTTCCTGCTGTATTTTCCATAGCGGTGTGGCAACTTCCATTATTAAAGAGCACGTGTGTGCGTGTGTGCGTGGGGGAGAGAAATAATGTAGAATCAATTTAACTGAAACAGATTTCATGTGCTGCTATGGTACATCCTACCGTTACAGATCAGCACCATTACTGCTATGAAAGGGGGATCAGTATGGCACCCCTCAGTGTCCAGAAGAGTCAGAAAGCACAGGATTGTATTCTGCACAGCAGAACAAAGCATGTTCTTAGGTATACTCGCTACCTGTCTCAATGTGCTGTGCTTCAGATCAGCACATGTGTAAACCCTGTCCTTCAGGTAGTCCCACAACCATAAATCACAGGGAGTGAGAGCAGCTGATCATGCCGACAAAGCATTTGGAAACAATTGGTGATAATTTGATCATTTCAAATGCGTTTTGTAGAAGCAGATGAACTTCATGAGGCATGTGCAGTGGGGCCACATCTTGTATTAAAACTGTTGATTTCAGTATGTCTCTCCTGCAGGACAGGTATGATGTTCTGGCAAAGCATACAGCATCTGGCAACGCAAGGATACAGCATGTAGGGTGCTAATGCGACTGGTTATAAAGTGCTGCTAGTGTTCAGGATCTGCACCAGGTCAAACTATAGGAAGTAACATCAAAGTAGTTTAGAGGCAGGCTGCCAGATATCTTACCAGTAGACTCAAACACATGCAAGTGTACGTGTTACAGACATGGTTTGGTAACCCAAATGAGAATTCCTGGAGGGAAGGACCATGAAGATAACATAACATATGAGAAACTAGGCATCCTATGAAGGCATATAGAGAGTAATTCTTCCCCCCCTCTAACTGTCTGTGAGTGGAACAGGAATCGAAACAACTAGTAGTGACACAGGGTACACTCTTCCATGCACAGTAGGGTGGCTTATGGAGTATGTTTGTTGATGTGGATGTAAATGTAGAACCTGTCTCACTCCCTGCTCAACCATTGATTTTGTAACTGCCATTTTGATTCTGCACAGATTTTAAATAAGCTTTTTGCTCTTTGTGGCCGGCCGAAGTGGCCGTGCGGTTAAAGGCGCTGCAGTCTGGAACCGCAAGACCGCTACGGTCGCAGGTTCGAATCCTGCCTCGGGCATGGATGTTTGTGATGTCCTTAGGTTAGTTAGGTTTAACTAGTTCTAAGTTCTAGGGGACTGATGACCTCAGCAGTTGAGTCCCATAGTGCTCAGAGCCATTTGAACCATTTTGCTCTTTGTGTTTTACCCCCTACTACCTTAAGAATTTCAAAGTATTCCAGTCAACATTGTAAAAAAAAAAAAAAACCCTTTTTCCAAGTCTAGAAATGCTGTAAATGTAGGTGTGCATTTCATTAACCTCTCTACCAGGAGAAGTTGTAGCGTCAGTATAGCCTTGCATGTCAGTGTATTCATCTGGAATCCAAACTGATGTTGTCCATGGATGGCTTCTACCAAGTTTTCCATTATTTCATAAATTGTTAGTTTAGTATTTAGTAACTAAACTGACAGTTCAGGAATACTCACAACTGTCAGCACCTGCTTTCATTGGGATTGAAAGTATTGCATTTTTCTTGAAGTCTGAGGGTATTTCACGAGTACCATAAATCCTGCACAACCGATGGAGTAGTTAAGTCGTAGATGGCTCTCCAAAGGCTATCAGCTCCTGAAAGTTTGTGGCCTCAATCTGTGATAATCTACTGTACTCAAACCTTCCATCCAACAGTTTCCATCTCCTCTATCATATTATTTCCTCGCAATTATCTCCCGCCCTCTCATGTGCTACTGTCTGCTAGTGCACCTGCTGTCTTTCGGCTTCCCTGCTCCACTCCATTCTTGCTCATTTCTGCCCCCTCCCTCCCTGCCCCACAAGCTAAAAGCTCCCAACACTGTGCCTGGTACCTGCACACTCTGCCAGACAGTGCTCTTGTCTCCTCACCCATGCACTACTTCTCCCTTCAACCCCACCCCCCACTTGTCCCCCCCCCTCCCACAACTGGCACGCCCCACCCCTGTCGGCAGCCCCACTCCCACCCCAGTATTACTTCTATGACATGGTCAGACATTGCTTTGTTATAATTAATGCCATCATACTGAGGACATGAGAGAATGCATCAAGCATAGGAATGTCATGTCCAGAGTGTGACTTCAGGCAACATGAATGCACACAAAACAGATAAACAGATGTGGGTGTATGCTGGCAAGATGAGGCATGTAATGTTGCTAGAAGTGTAATAGTGACTCCTACATGGCTAGTGGAATGGGAATACAGCTGGCAGTAAGAGAATGAAGTTTCACATGAGGGGAAATGTGGGTGATGGTAGCCACTGTGTGGTGCGGGTGGCACTGAGGGAGGTGACAGGGTGGAGAGGAAGTGGCCTGGACAAGTGCAAGGCACATGACTTGAAGCTATTAGTAATAACAGGAATTTGACTGTTGAATGAGGTCACAAAGTCAGTGTTCAACAGGCCTCAAAGTGAATAGGATAGTCATTTAGGAGCGAAGTTGCAATTAGCTATTGGGTTTGAAAATCACAATTGGTCTCCATAAACAAAGTGCCATCACACAAACAAGAGCAGGATTTTACAGTGCCTGCAATTGCATCAACACATTTCTGAATAATAAATGGATTAACTGTAGCATAGGACTGACCTCCTCCAGTATGTGATCCATTAGCAAATGAGGTGCATCTGGGAGATTCCAAGAATCTTAGCCTTATTCTGTTTACTTTTACAAGACGTAGACTGAGATGTAAACATTTTCCTTTTTCACTGTTGTATCTGTTGAAATGGTGACCAGACAGTCTCATTCTGAGAATGTCTGATGTACCTCAATGAACAGGCCATGCAAGAGATCTGGGTGAAGGGGGAAAGTGCCTTACCTCATCATTCGTGAGTTGTTGGTTAGTCAAAAACCATATGTTTTACCACCTGGGGCTAACCACCTTACCATTCTTTCTGTGCTCCCTGAAGGACATGGCCATGCAAACTTGTGACCTCAAATTCAGCACCACAGTTGTAAAATTGTATTGTATCGAAGTACCATCCCCGTCTCCTTTTCTTCCTCCTCCTCCTCTTCCTCCTCCTCCTCTTCCTCCTACTCCTACTCCTACTCCTGCTGTGCAACAAGCCACCAAATCCTCACTCAGCGGTAAAATGACCTGATACACAACTGAACAGCCAGAGAAGACATAAGGAATACCCCCTATGAAGACTTGTTTGTTGCTCGAGGCAACAAACACCTGAGTTTTTATCTGCCAACTACAAAGGCTCCAAGAAATCAAACAAACGGTCCACACCTTCCCCAACTTGGAGATCCTCTTCCACTGTATTGCCACATGACACCTTCACATGGACAACCTCAGTTTTGTCACATGATACCCTCATCCAGCCAAGCTCAATTTTGCTGGTGTGCATCGCCTACCAGTTCTGTCCTCAAATCCTCAGACTGGGCCAATGAGAATACTGACACCTCTGTAGATCTCATGGAGCAGGATCTCCCAGTAGCAATAAGTCTTTAAGGCAGCCGTCAAGGTGACTAGCCTTCCTTTGTTCCCTCTCCCCAATCCCCATTATGATTCTTCTAAAATGGAATGTTGTTGTTGTTGTTGTTGTTGTTGTCTTCAGTCCTGAGACTGGTTTGATACAGCTCTCCATGCTACTCTATCCTGTGCAAGCTTCTTCATCTCCCAGTACCTACTGCAACCTACATCCTTTTGAATCTGCTTAGTGTATTTATCTCTTGGTCTCCCTCTATGATTTTTACCCTCCACGCTGCCCTCCAATGTTCAATTGGTCATCCCTTGATGCCTCAGAACATGTCCAACCAACCAGTTCCTTCTTCTTGTCAATTTGTCCCACAAACTCCTCTTCTCCCCAATTCTATTCAATAGTTCCTCATTAGTTATGTGATCTACCCATCTAATCTTCAGCATTCTTCTGTAGCACCACATTTCTAAAGCTTCTATTCTCTTCTTGTCCAAACTATTTATTGTCCATGTTTCACTTCCATACATGGTTACACTCCATACAAATACTTTCAGAAACGACTTCCTGACACTTAAATCTATACTTGATGTTAACAAATTTCTCTTCTTCAGAAACACTTTCTTTGCCATTGCCAGTCTGCATTTTATATCCTCTCTACTTCGACCCTCATCAGTTATTTTACTCCCTAAATAGCATAACTCCTTTACTACTTTAAGTGTCTCATTTCCTAATCTAATTCCCTCAGCATCACTCGAGTTAATTCGACTACATTCCATTATCCTTGTTTTGGTTTTGTTGATGTTCATCTTATATCCTCCTTTCAAGACACTGTCCATTCCGTTCAACTGCTGTTCCAAGTCCTTTCTTGTCTCTGACAGAATTACAATGTCATCGGCAAACCTCAAAGTTTTTATTTCTTCTCCATGGATTTTAATACCTACTTCGAATTTTTCTTTAGTTTCCTTTCCTGCTTGCTCAATATACAGATTGAACAACATTGGGGAGAGCCTACAACCCTGTCTCACTTCCTTCCCAACCACTGCTTCCCTTTCATGCCCCCCTCGACTCTTATAGCTGCCATCTGGTTTCTGTACAAATTGTAAATAGCCTTTTTCTCACTGTATTTTACCTCTGCCACCTTTAGAATTTGAAAGAGAATATTCCAGTCAACATTGTCAAAAGCTTTCTCTAAGTTTACAAATGCTAAAAACGTAGGTTTGCCTTTCCTTAATCTTTCTTCTAAGATAAGTCGTAAGGTCAATATTGCCTCACGTGTTCCAACATTTCTATGGAATCCAAACTGATCTTCCCTAAGGTTGGCTTCTATCAGTTTTTCCATTCATCTGTAAATAATTCGCGTTAGTATTTTGCAGCTGTGACTTATGAAACTGACAGTTCGGTAATTTTCACATGTGTCAACACCTGCTTTCTTTGGGATTGGAATTATTATATTCTTGAAGTCTGAGGGTATTTCACCTGTCTCATACATCTTGCTCACCAGATGGTAGAGTTTTGTCAGGACTGGCTCTCCAAAGGCCGTCAGTAGTTCTAATGGAATGTTGTCTACTCCCGGGGCCTTGTTTCGACTCAGGAATGTATGCAGCATTAAATCCAAAAAGAAGGAATTAAGTCTGCCCTTGGAATTGCAGTGTCCACCTGTTCTTTACCTCCAAGATACAAAATTGTATCCTTGTGACCACTTCGGCTATGTGCCTCCATATGAAACGTGTTTTCTTGTACCTTATCTTTGTAGTCCTGACGTGAAATATATGTTGGCAGCAGTGGGATCATTCTGGAGTCAGTTTCAGATGCTGGTTCTGGAAACTTTCACAGTAGTGTTCTTTGAAATGAACGGCTTCTTCTCTAAAGGTATTCTCACTTGAGCTCTAAAAGCAGATCCATAACACTTGCATGCTGATTGAACCTATCAGTAACAAATCTAGCAGCGCCCATCTGAATTGCTTCACCTTCCAATCCAGCCTGGTGCAGATCCAGAACACTCAAGCAATACTCAAGAATAGGACACACAAGCATCCTATATGCAGTCTCCTTTACAGATGAACTATGCTTTTCTAAAATCCTCCCAGTAAACTGAAGTTGACCATTCGTCTCCCCTACCATATACCTCTCTCTCTCATGCTCATTCCATTTCATACTGGTTCACAACATTGTGCCCAGATATTCAGATGATGTGACTGTGTCAAACACAACACTATTAAATATAATAGAGGGAAACATTCCATGTGGGAAAAATATATCTAAAATAAAGATGATCTGACTTAGCAAACGAAAGCGCTGGCAGGTCGATAGACACACAAACACAAACATACACACAAAATTCAAGCTTTCACAACCAATGGTTGCTTCATCGGGAAAGAGGGAAGGAGAGGGAAAGCCGAAAGGATGTGGGTTTTAAGGGAGAGGGTAAGGAGTCATTCCAATCCCGGGAGCGGAAAGACTTACCTTAGGGGGGAAAAAGGGGAAAAAAGGGGGCACACACACACACACACACACACACACACACACACACACACACACACACAAGCAGACATTTGTAAAGGCAAAGAGTTTGGGCAGAGATGTCAGTCGAGGCGGAAGTACTGAGGCAAAGATGTTGTTGAAAAACAGGTTGTATTTCAACAACACCTTTGCCTCTGTACTTCCGCCTTGACTGACGTCTCTGCCCAAACTCTTTGCCTTTACAAATGTCTGCTTGTGTCTGTGTATGTGCGGATGGATATATGTGTGTTTGCGCGAGTGTATACCTGTCCTTTTTTCCTCCTAAGGTAAGTCTTTCCACTCCCGGGATTGGAATGACTCCTTACCCTCTCCCTTAAAACCCACATCCTTTCATCTTTCCCTCTCCTTCCCTCTTTCTTGATGAAGCAACCATTGGTTGCAAAAGCTTGAATTTTGTGTGTATGTTTGTGTGTCTATCGACCTGCCAGTGCTTTCGCTTGGCAGGTCAGAACAACACTATTAAAGTCATATATGAACATTATGGGTATGTTTTTCCTTCTCATCTGCATTAACTTATATTGTTCAACATTGGGAGCCAGCTGCTATTCATCACACCAGCTAGAAATTTTGTATAGGTCGTCCTGTATGAAGCTACAGTCACTTATCTTTGACACCTTCCCGTACATCACAGCATCATCAGTGAAAAATCACAGTTTGCTTCCAACCCTGTCTGCTGGATCATTGATGTATATAGAAAATAGCAACAGTTCTGTCACTGTTCCCTGCATCACTCCTATGTTACCACAGTCTCCGATCAGGACTTGCCATTGAGAAAATCTTACTCAGTGCTAGTACTTAAGAAACCTTTGAGCTACTCGTATATCTGGAAGCCTATTCCATATTCATGTACCTTTGTTAAGTCTGCAGTGGGGTACATGTCGAATGCTCTTTGGAAATGCAGAAATACAGAGTCTGCCTGTTGGTCTTCATCCATAATTTGCAGAATATCGTGCAAGGAAAGGGCAAGCTCAGTTCTGCACGAGCAATGCTTTCTAAACCCAAGCTGATTTGCAAATACGAACTTTACAGTCTCCAGGAAATTTATTATTTTTGAACACAGAATGTGCTCTAGAATTTTGCAGTAACTGATGTTAAGGTTATTGTTCTATAATTTTGTGGATCTGTTATTTTACCCTTCTTACATACAGGAGTCAACTGTGCTTCTTTGCTATCACTTGGCACTTTCCTCTAGTCAAGAGATTGGTGATAAATGTAGACTAAGGGGCCAATGACACAGAGTACTCTTGATAAAAACGAAGAGGGATTCCATCTGGACCTGGTGAATTATTTGTTTCCAACGCTTTTTGTAGTTTCTCTATGCCAGGGATGCTTACTACTGTCATCCATACAGGATTATGTGCAGTGGTCAAACAATAGTACATCTGTTAATATTATACTGTGTGAAAGATTTCTTAAATGTGGCATTTAAATCTTTTGGCTTCCTTTTGCTGTCTTCTAGTGTCAAACCAAACTGGTCAACAAGTGACTGAATGGAAACATCCACTTAGAGATTTTACGTATGAGCAGAATTTGTTCCCCACCAGATCTTTAGCCAAGGTATGATGGTGATACACTACGCGCATAGAGGTTTTCATAATGTACGTGTCCTAAGTGGTACTTCCTGGGGAGTGGATTGGACTACCCTCCTCCATTTGGACTTATCCATTGTCCGTTCAGAACTGGACTATGGTTGATTCTGCAGATCCCTCCATCTTATGCTGTCTTAATGTAGTCCACCATCATGGAATCCTTTTGGCCATTGTCACCTTTTAAACTAGCCTAGTTGAGTCTCCATGCAGAAACTGCTGAACTCCTGCTGTCGTACTGGTGTGACGACGTCCTCTGCGGGTGTGTGTGTGTGTGTGTGTGTGTGTGTGTGTGTGTGTGTGTGTGTGTGTGCCATTTACCTGCCATGCTTGGCTACCCATCCTATACCTTGTTCTTAAATGATTCCCCTGACCGCCAGTATGGGGGTGCGTCTTCCTCCTGTTACCTCTCGGTGATTGGTTTTGGCTATTGCTCTGGCAGCTTAACTTCATACTACCTGCCACTTTCCCAATGAAGTGAACCCTTCACCAGCTTGGCTTCATGCGGCAGCCTATGTACGTCTTGAAATTGATTCACTTCCTAAGGAAACTACTCTGCATTTGATCTATTGTTGTAAGTTTCTTAACCTTCACACAGAACTTAGTGATAGTACCTTCATGTATCCTGATGGCTCTAAGACGGACAATGGTGCTGGATGTCCCATCTTAATTGCCACCAATTTTTGGTATTGGACTCCAGAACATTGCTCAAAATTTATAGCAGAGCTCTTTGCCCTCTATCAGTCCACCCTGCACATCTGACGAGACAGGCTTTCTAATTGTCATATGCTTATATTATTTCAGTGCCTCTGTGCACTGTACACAGTGCATCCCTTACTGCAACAGGTCCAGGAAAACTTCCTTCGCCACCCTGATGTTTGTGGGTTCCTCATCAAGTCAGTCTGATGGGAAAAGGATGCTGGTGACAGAGCTGCCAGGTCTACTGTCCTCCTACCTCGGTTGTTGCCATCTGCTAGCAGGTGGTACACTTTGGCACCACCACTGGTCTTCTCTTCATGAAAACTAGCTCCAGGAATCAAACTCCACCCAGCAGCTAGGCTGACTTTATCTTGGCCATCTCATCATGAGGAGATCACTTTAGCTGAGCATTGTTGTTTTAGGGAATTGGAGATCACTTTAGCTGAGCATTATTGTTTTAGGGAATTGGAAAAAAATAGGCTACTTGACATGCAAAGTGCCTTTTCAACCATCTTAGATTTTGCTGAAATTTATATGTAGAGTACCACATGTCCCATACTAATGCTGGTGAAGTTCCTGATTCTCCAGTGGACAAATTTGAATAAGTTGCAGAAGTTTCCAATGTGCAGTACGAGTTTTCTTGGCATTGTGCCGCCATGTTTGTTCAGATGCGTACTATTTTGACTTCGGGTGTTCTGTGGAGTCTATTGTTGTATTTGGTGCATTCTGTGGTGATGGTTGACAACATTTCCTGAATCTATCACAAATTCTGAATGTACACATAGTACACAGATTTTCAGATTCACACTGGTATTAATTTTTTGATTCGCTTAAATCAAATTGGATGTAAGTGAAACAATTGATAATGATTATTCTATAGTCAAATGCAGTGTTGTTCACAAACTGTTGTCAAGATGCCACCATGTCTCAATTTATTCGAACAAAATTGGGCTCATTTCTGTAAGCAGCCTGTCAGAAAATAAAAAATTACTTACTATTTGTTGATCAGAAGTTTAGCTTCTGGACAATGACCAGATCTGCTTGCATCACCAAGGAAATCACTGCCAAAAATACAAAATGAGACAAAAGTCATGTAGCATTCCATTTGAAAAGCAGAATCCCATTGTTGAAGCTGGTTTGTTAAAAGTTACTTTACCCATATCCAAGTAATTGAATAAGGTGACCAAATGAATGTAAAGCCAGGTCAGAAAATTTAAATAAAGTGCAAAGCAAAATACATTTCTATGGCTGAGGCCCCATCAACTTTATCTTCAGATGATTTTGATCCAAATACTTTAGTTAGTTTGGATGAAAGGTTGGGTGTTTTAGACACTTATCCATTGATAATTCAAAGAGTAAGCAGCACAGACAAAACTGGTTACTTGAAACGAAAGGTTGAATGTGTGCATAATAGAATAGCAGAAAAAAGTCTCTCTCTGGAATGACTGAAAACAGTGCACAACGAATCACTGAGCTGAATGCAGTCTGTGTAATGATTACAGTGATCTTATTAAAGGAATGAGAGCAACAATTGAAATATCCAGTAGATCAACAGAAGTTCAATTACTATGGCCTTGAAATAAGGAAAGGAAATGCACATTTGGCATTTCTTAATGCAGGGTCAAAACAGCGTGGGAAGTTATGGCAGAAAAAGGTATTGGTGCATTACTTGATGCAAAGGTTGTCAAACCATTGCCAAACAAAGTCTCTGATAGATTCAACAATTTATGAGAAGCTGACAAATACAATGTGTATGTCCTGGCAAAAAGACAGTTTCCATTCAGTTTGGTGGTATTAAACTACAAAAACATACCTGCTGTGCAAACTAGAAGAGCTTTATGTTGCATATTACAAAAAATATGGAGCTGAAATTAGTTTCTCCAAATTCTTAGATCTCAAGCCAAAGTGGGGTGCAACTGTTGGTGTTTCAGGCATGCGTTGCATTTGTGCGTTCACCGTACATCAAAATGTTAAGCTCGTACCGCAAAGTGCTAATATGAAGGATGACTATAAGATGCTAATAGAAATGCAGTGTTTGATCTGTGTGCCAAGGACTGTATTCTGCATCATTATAAAAGCTACCCTGGTGAACATGTAGTTAAACTTTACTTACTGGGATGCAAAGGAATTAACTGAGTTCAAACAGTGGAGTCAGTGACTGTGAAGCACTAGAAACTAAAGTCTCAGCAGGGAGAACTTTATTGAAAAACTCGCAGGCATGTTTTGTAAGCTGACAGGCCAGCATTTTGCTGGAAAACACCAGAATGTGTACTTGAGTCACTGAAGATGACTTAAAAGAAACAGATTTGATTGTTCTGATGGACTTTGCCAAAAACAACTCATTTGTAGCCAAAGATGCTGCCCAGGGCTACTATTCGGATAATTCACAGGCACAGTACATACATTTGTTGCTTATGATGTCACTAACATTGGCACCTTGCAAGTTGTTAACTGTTGCATGGTTTCTGATAAACTGAATCACGATAGTGTACTACATGTGTTGAATAAATGTGTTGAATTTTGAATTTTTGGTGACTCGAACAAATGTTACCAAATTTCAGTGGTGGCTCAGCAGCACAATATAAAAGCTACAAGAATTTTGTGAATCTATGCAACCATAAAACTAATTTCAATATTGAGGCTGAATGGAACTTCTTTGGAAATCTGGAATTTGGAAACAGGAAATCTCCCTGTGATGGAGTTGGTGGTACAACTAAATGGTTGACTGCATGGAAAACTTCCAAAGACCTTCATCTACCGTATTTACTTGAATTTAAGCCGCACTTTTTTTCCAGTTTTTGTAATCTAAAAAACCGCCTGCGGCTTAGAATCGAGTGCAAAGCAAGCGGAAGTTCTGAAAAATGTTGATGAATGCCGCCACAACTAACTTCTGCGTCGAATATATGTATCGCTACACAGGCATGCTTTGTAGGCACTAAGATAAATACTGGCACCAAAACCTCTGCGTCAGTAAATAAATTTAAAGGTGAAAGACGAGCTTTTTTCTCCGCCCTGAATTTCGACCACTGCATTTTCATACATTATCCAACAAAGTAAATACAGGTTCCGTATTGTTCATCTTCGAATGTGGCAGTATTTCAATGTACTATGAAAATCTGACAGGCAAGACTGTTTGGGATGTTTGTCAATATGGCCAACTCTACGTTCTGAATTTTTTCCAACCTGTGAGAAGAGATGGTTGCTAATAGGAACTTTTATGAATTGTGAATCACATGCAGTATTCTCTTCACCATAAGAATAATACAAGTATCAACAATTTGCATTGTTTTGTTTCGTGTTTGCTGCTATCTCATTTAAATCATGCCTGCCTAATAAACTATGAAACTAGAGTGAGACAACAGCAAATGCGGAAGAATATACATATCATGTCATGTTTATATTCGTATTATTCTTATGCCTAATAGTGATACAGTCAGGAATGAAGCACGGAAATTGACTAGATTTTTAAATCTAAGATGACTCTAAATTCTGTGCAGAATGTAATGTACTAAAGAGGGGCCTGCAAAGATTTTCAAACGGAGAAAAATTTTCGCCAAACTCTCGCTCAGAACATCTTCTATCATACGCAGTCTATTATTTGGTTCTTGTTGATCATTATCAAAGAAAGCAGCAGTGTAAGTAACAACAAATAGCAGTCTCTTGCCATTGTTTCGCTAATGAGACGATTCCCCTTTTTTTTTTTTTTTTTAATTGTAAGCGGCGGTAGCACGCACAAAAGCAAGCCATGCCACTAGCGGTGACAGGCCGTAAACATGCACTATCAGAATGCGACAAACAATGCATGACACAGTACAGTAATGCAGTTTTAACTTAGAGTGACGTAAACACCTATAACAAAGAAAACGGCGCTTATCAGATCAAAGAAAAATAAGCAATCAATTCAAACCAGACGAAGCACGTGAAAAAGGAAGGGTACCCGTATAAATACGGACGGAGCGCCTGACTCATAGCAAGGGCTACCTGGTAAAGCTTAACTGCTAAGCTTACGATTCGAACTAAACTACTGTAGCTGTATCGGCATTCATTCGTTCTAAATTGTGTCTCATATTACAATGGACCAACTTTGTTTCGATTTGGAGATGCGGCCAAAAACTTTTATCTCCCCTTGAATTTCATGTCTCAAATTTCAGGTGCAGCTTAGATTCGGGAAAATTTTTTTTCCTTAATTTCGAGCCTCACTTTTCAGGTGCGGCTTAGATTTGAGTGCGGTTTAGATTCGAGTAAATACGGTTACCAAATATTAACCCCACAGGATCTCTTTGACTTTTTTGATCAAAATATAAATGGAATGAAATATAATTTTGCCACAAAAACTGAAATTGAAGAGAGCAGAAAGTTTCAAGAAGAAAGATGGTGAGAAAGCAACACAGTAGCTGATATGAGAGAGCATAACCAACTTGTGCCAGTAAACGCAAACTCAATTTGTGTCTGCAAAATTTCTGATACAATATATCTACTTGACAGAATTTCTGATACCACTATTATGTATTTGAAACTACCTGAGCTTCCCCTCGGTCGATACATTGCCTGTATTTGTGTCAATGAATGGATTGGCAGTGTTATTGAAGTTCCAGTTGAAGGAAATGATGCACTGATAAAATTTATCCATCCACCAGGTCCTGTTCATTTATTTATTGGCCATAAATGTAATACATACGTTGGATTCTGGAGCAACAGCTCTTTGTCACATTGTCTGGCCAGCAATTTCAGTATCCAAAAATTGTACTGAAGGAAGTAGCTTGTAAATGTAACAAAATGGGAAGATATATTACTGTCGATTAAAATCGGGCTGTGGACATCAGCGCAGGAACAATGAGAGATATAAAGTTTAGTATTGACAATGTAGGAGATGATGTTTAATCATTGGCTTTGGAAACAGGTAGACACTCACTGAAGGCCTTGGAATCTCCAGTAAGAAACCTAATTACAGGCTTGGGAACCTGGACTAAGAAATCCACCTGTGGCTGGTATCACACGGCTATTGGCCTAGGGGTTGACAGTTAAATTTCTTGAACTGGTAGCAATGATGTCAATATGGAACAACACAATAGAATACTGATAATTTCTCAATAAAAAGCTTTAAAAGAAGTATGAAGCAAAAAAGACAGAATTCGAAGATTAAAATAAAAGCTGTTATACTGAAATGCTCCTTACTTTGATCTTTCATTAGGGCACTGGATGCCAGTGTTCTTCAATCAAATCAACTCTTGTAGGAGATTCAGAAGTGCTCTACCTCATGAGAGTGGTTCTAGAATGTTTCTAGAAGATACGTTTTGCAACATGGGATTGGAAAAACCTATTTTTAACCTTTTTACAATAATTGTAAATGTTACTCTAAATTCTTAAAGTAACAATAAATTATATAAGAATAACTTCCTGAGATACTGTGCATAAAATTGGACATCTATTACTTAATTATTTAATTAGTTACATGCAACTTTGAACTTTCAAAATGTTAGAGTGACAATTTTATGGACGACTTTGATACAATTTATCTACTTCTGGTGAACGTTGAAATAATAATTACTATTATTACCATTAAATAGAGCACAGATGTTGTATGAACCAACTAAGTTTCAAAAAAAAAAAAAAAAAAAAAAGAAAATGAGATATTAGGTCTCAATGTTGGTGAAATCTGTGTCATACTGTATGTGGTCAGGGTACAGGGTCAAACAAAAAGCTGTATCTTGGCAAGTATTCCACTGGTGAATCAAAAACTTAATCAAAGTCAGTTTGAATCATGTGGTACTCTACATACAAAGTTTCAGCAAAATCAGAGATGGTTGAGCAGGGAGCCCTAGACCACTCGACACAGAACAATCCTTTATCCATTGCCTTTTGATAAGTCATTGTTGACAACCTCCAACAGTTTGCCATTTCGGGACTGAAGGCCCTTTTTTTTTTTTTTTTTTTTTAAACGCTTAAGTTACATGTAATTTTACCTTCAGAACTATCAGTCATTTTAGTGAACAGTGCATGGTCTGTTGACTGTGTTTTCCTTTTTATCCATCATAGCATTATGGAGAAGGACATTTAATCTTTTTTTTTTTTTTTTGGGACCTTTGCTGTCTGTACTGCATATTTTATGGACTTCTCTCCATGAAGCAGTCCCAATTAGTAGCTCACTTTCCTCCTTTCAATTGGACTTAACTTACTCATTTTAAGGTTCTTTCAGTTCTCAGTGATCTAAGGTTATATCATGGGTGCATGTGACATTAGTTTGTTTTGTGTCCTAAAACAAACAAAACAAACATTGTCATGCAAGAGTGTAATGCCTCTCGTCAACATCCCATGTGTTTCGCTCTGGATCACTGTCTTCAGATTTTTGTACATTTGACAATACAAGTCAGCATTTACAGTCTCCCCTCATGGTAAAAACTCCTACAGGAGGAAACCATGTCAATCCCAGAAGGCATTGAACACCTGTTTTTGACACTGTGTCTGCTTAAAATTGGGTTTTACATGTGAACCACTAAGCTGCCAATGTGTGGATTGTTGTATTGTTTGCGGTGTGCCATTAGACACACATTTCATCTGTAGTGACAATACGGTCAAGAAATTTGTCATCTCTTTCTGCATACCACTACATTGCCTCGGCACCCATCCTGCACTCACTATAAGAAAACCAAGCCACCAGGAGACAATTTCACATGATGATGAGCGAGACATTTTGGGAATTGGTGAGAGTCCTGAAACAGTGAAGCATCAGTTCCACAAAATTTCCTATCACACTTTCTACCTGTTCTTGTGTCACTGTGGATGGCTGACCACTACAGTCTCTACTATGAATATCAGTTCACCCTCCAGTGAACTGCCCATACCACCATCTGACTGTACTGTCACTATCTGACTGTACTGTCACTCATAATGTCCATAAATGTGGCACAGTCAGTAATTTCTGCCAGAGGCTTCTTCTGAGCATGCAAATATTGGATAACTACACAAACATCACAGCTGGCAGGAGGTAATGTTGAGCAGTCATTTTATCCTAGGGCTGTGCAGTAAACACTGCTGTCACAAGGCTGAAAATGCACTGCATTATTCCCCCATACTTCCTCTCTACTCCTGTGCATGTGCATTCCTATCAGACTGTTTGCACCATGTTTGGACATAATCGGAACATACTTTCTGGATGCACCTTGTTTGTTGTTAATCCTTATAATATTCAGCTTGAATATGTGTGGTTCTGACATTAATAATCACTTTCACCCCCATCATAACGTGCCAGGAAATACTCAAATATCCTTGGCTGCTCTCTGCAGATAACAGCCAAAATACATCTGCATTGACGTAGAAGCATCAGTGAAGGTAGGTCACTGGATTGTGTTTGTGCACTTCCTCGGCAAACTGAAGATGGAGCCAGTGATTCCCACTCGATCTACCCCACTATGTCACAAGAAGCAACTATGGGGCATTCCATGAAGTTATACTGACCCTCCCAATGCACCTTATGAATCTCTAGCATCACAGTGCACAAACATGTCTAAGGAATGTCTATTGCTCAAAAAATGTGTTGATACTACATTGATAGGGAGCTATCAGTTCCTAGTAATACTAACATAAGAAACACACACAGATACAATCTGTGTAAATATCTGCACAATGTTCTATAGTACTAGATCAGAAATTGAGTTTTAGCCATCCGTTATGGCAGCTCAGTGTTTTCTCCAGGAAGGCAACTTCCACCACTACAAGGGGGTGCTAAACTGGCAGTTCACAAACTACATCTCCTTGAATGAGTATTTATTCTACATCTGTATTTACATATGTACTCCGCAAGCCACCATATGGTGTGTGGCAAAGGTCTTACTTGTGCCCCTGTTCCACTAACAAATTGTGAAGAAAAAATGACCACCTGGATACCTGTGTATGACCCCTTACTTCACATACCTTCACAGTCCTTACACAAAATGTACATTGGTGGCAGTAGAATCTCTCTATAGTCAGCTTCAAATGCTGATTCCCTAAATTTTTTCAGTACCATTCCTTGAAAAGCATGTCCCTTCTCTCTAGGAATCCCCATTTGAGTTCCCAAAGCATCTCTGTAATACTTGTGTGCTGTTTGGATGTAATGGTAACAAATCTAGCAGTACACCTCTAAATTGCTTTGATGTTGTTCTTGAATCTGAACTCCAGCAAATCCCAAACACATAAGCAGTCTCAAAAGCAGTTTGCACTGGTGTCCTTTAGGCCTTTCATTTATAACTGAATCACATTTTCCTAAAATTCACCCAGTAAACTAAAGTCAGTCATTCAGTTTCCCTATTACAATCTTTCCATGCTCATTCCATTTCATATAACTTTGTAACATTACACCCAAATACTTAACCAACTTGACTGTGTCAAATAGCACACTATTACTATTGTATTTGAATAATACGAGGGACTTCTTCATACTCATCTGCATTGGTTTACATTTTCTACTTTTAGAGCCAGCTGACATTAATCACACCAGCACTTCATCTTGTGTTCTCCTACAGTCACCCAGTGATGACATTTTCCCATACCCCACAGCATAATCAGTGAACAGCCTGAGATTTGATAGGACCATTATAATTTTCTATATATGTAAATGACCTTTTGGACACGGTGAGCACCACTTCCACGGGCCACATTTCGCTACACTGTTGTCTCTAACGAACACTCACCATTGAGGACAATTAACTGGGTTCTGTTATTCAAGAAGTCTTCTAGCCACGCACATATATGGAAACCTACTCTGTATACTCCCATCTTCAACAGTCTGCAGTTGGCCACAGTGTCAAATACTTTTCAGAAATCTGGGAATAAGAAATCTATAACCCTTCATCCACTGTCCACAGGATATCGTGTGAGAAAAGGGCAAGCTTTGTTTCACATGAGTGAAGCTTTATACACTCCTGGAAATGGAAAAAAGAACACATTGACACCAGTGTGTCAGACCCACCATACTTGCTCCGGATACTGCGAGAGGGCTGTACAAGCAATGATCACACGCACGGCACAGCGGACGCACCAGGAACCGCGGTGTTGGCCGTCGAATGGCGCTAGCTGCGCAGCATTTGTGCACCGCCGCCGTCAGTGTCAGCCAGTTTGCCGTGGCATACGGAGCTCCATCGCAGTCTTTAACACTGGTAGCATGCCACGACAGCGTGGACGTGAACCGTATGTGCAGTTGACGGACTTTGAGCGAGGGCGTATAGTGGGCATGCAGGAGGCCGGGTGGACATACCGCCGAATTGCTCAACACATGGGGCATGAGGTCTCCACAGTACATCGATGTTGTCGCCAGTGGTCGGCAGAAGGTGCACGTGCCCGTCGACCTGGGACCGGACCGCAGCGACGCACAGATGCACGCCAAGACCGTAGGATCCTACGCAGTGCCTTAGGGGACCGCACCACCACTTCCCAGCAAATTAGGGACACTGTTGCTCCTGGGGTATCGGCGAGGACCATTCGCAACCATCTCCATGAAGCTGGGCTACGGTCCTGCACACCGTTAGGCTGTCTTCCGCTCACGCCCCAACATCGTGCAGCCCGCCTCCAGTGGTGTCGCGACAGGCGTGAATGGAGGGACGAATGGAGACGTGTCGTCTTCAGCGATGAGAGTCGCTTCTGCCTTGGTGCCAATGATGGTCGTATGCGTGTTTGGCGCCGTGCAGGTGAGCGCCACAATCAGGACTACATACGACCGAGGCACACAGGGCCAACACCCGGCATCATGGTGTGGGGAGCGATCTCCTACACTGGCCGTACACCACTGGTGATCGTCGAGGGGACACTGAATAGTGCACGGTACATCCAAACCGTCATCGAACCCATCGTTCTACCATTCCTAGACCGGCAAGGGAACTTGCTGTTCCAACAGGACAATGCACGTCCGCATGTATCCCGTGCCACCCAACGTGCTCTAGAAGGTGTAAGTCAACTACCCTGGCCAGCAAGATCTCCGGATCTGTCCCCCATTGAGCATGTTTGGGACTGGATGAAGCGTCGTCTCACGCGGTCTGCACGTCCAGCACGAACGCTGGTCCAACTGAGGTGCTAGGTGGAAATGGCATGGCAAGCCGTTCCACAGGACTACATCCAGCATCTCTACGATCGTCTCCATGGGAGAATAGCAGCCTGCATTGCTGCGAAAGGTGGATATACACTGTACTAGTGCCGACATTGTGCATGCTCTGTTGCCTGTGTCTATGTGCCTGTGGTTCTGTCAGTGTGATCATGTGATGTATCTGACCCCAGGAATGTGTCAATAAAGTTTCCCCTTCCTGGGACAATGAATTCACGGTGATCTTATTTCAATTTCCAGGAGTGTAATACAGTACTGATTTGTGAACAGAACTTTTTCCATCTTGAAGAAATTTGTGTTAATATTATGAAAAGGACAGTTGCTACTCACTGTATACTGGAGATACGGAGTTGCAGATAGGCACAACAAAAAGTTTCTTTCTTGTGCCTATCTGCAGTTCTGAATCTCCACTACATGGCTAGTACCAACCATCCTTTTCATTATATTTTCATTATTCCATCCTGGATTTTCCATTGTTCAAAGAGACTTATTATATTCGACTTGAAAATATATTCAAGAACTTTGTACCAAAGCAATGTTATGGACATTGACCTCTAACTTTGCAGCTCTGTTCTTCTACCCTCCTTCTATACAAGTGCCAACAGTGCATTTTTTCTGTTGGTTGGGAGTTTGTGGTGGGCAAGAGATTTGCTATAAATGCAAGCTCAGTAAGGGACCAATGTCGTAGAGTACTTCTTGTAAAACGAAATAGAGATTCGAGGCAGTTCTGGTGACATATTCCTTTTAAATTCTTTCCATTGTTTCTCTATGCCAGGATGCCTATTACTATGTGTTCATTGTGGGAGTCTGTGCGAAGGCCAAACAAAGTTACTGGTATGTTTAAACAATACTTAAGCATGAACAATTTCTTACATATGAAATTTAAAATGGTGTGGAGGTGGGGGCAGACAATTGTCCTCGTGATAATTCCTACTGCAAGTAGCATATTTGGCCATGTTTTGATAGGACGTGAGGGTGTGGTTGTAACACTGATGCTGGTAGCAAAGCATCTTGTTCGGAATGTATGGTCAAACCATGACGACTTGATAGCCTGCTTTGATCTTCAATGGAAGCACTACACGATCGAACATAATTTGGTCTAAGCATACACTTAGAAAATCACAATATTCACACGAATGTGTACCAAATGTGAATGGAATGAGACTAATGATACAAAGACCCTCCCAGCAGCACCACTGTTCATGGTTTCATGTATGAAGATGGTCAGTCCTTCACTATGTTAAATCCATTTGTTCTTCAGAAAGGTGTTCATGCAATGCCTCAGCTCATGAAATCCTGCACTTGTTTACATAATGGCACTTTGCTTTTGGAGGCTACTCCTGATTCTTGACCACAACTACCACTTGCAGCTTCACTCCTCCACAGTTACCCTGTTCCTGTCATGTCCCATAGAATGCTGAATTCTTCCTGTGGTGTTATTTACATTAAGCTGCTAGATGGTCTGACTGAGGAATAAACACAAAGGTACCTCTGGTCAGGGTGTATTTGAAATCCAACAGTACTGTGTATTCATGACTGCTTTCAGGCTTTGCATTTCTTCCCAGTCTGCCTTGACCTTCTCCCAGAGGACAGCATTCCATCTCATGAAGAAGTCCTCTGGGATGATGTCCACAGTCAACACACCTCCTGACTATCCAGCTTAAAGCTGTTGCACTCCACATTTTCCTTCCTCACTTTACCTTTTCCCTTTTGTTCTTTTCCCTTTGCACTGTTTACATCCCTCCATCATTCAGTGTCACCAGTGCACACTTCCCCAAGCTTACTGGGCAACTCTCTCACCCATTTCAGCTCCCTGATGACTTTAATGGCACCATCTACTTTGTGGCTTGCTCAGAACCTATCAGAAAGGTGCCCTGTTTGCTGACTTTCTCAATCAACTGAACCTCATCCACCTCACCATGGGAGCAACCATACTACTTTCAGCCACCACTCACACCTACTCTCATTTGGATCTCTCATTCTGCACTGCCCAGCTTTCCCATCATCTTGAGGGGTCCATTCTCTCTAACACATACTTGAGCAACAATTTCCTATGTGCTATTAGATTGCTAAGTCCTATCACACCTATGTGCACACCAAAATTTTAGCTTTCTAAGGCTGACTGGAGGCTTCTCTCCTCCCAGGCAACCGTAGACAAACATTTCACCAGTTTTGTTGACCAGATAGAATATCTTAAACATGTTACCCTTATCACCACAGAACGTTCCATTCCTCGTGCTTAATCTTTACTGTGCTGTTTTCCGGTCCCTTGGTAGACTGAGATGTGCCACGATGTAATTTGCATGTGAAGACATGCTTCCCACATTTTGAATCATCCTACAATGGCCAACTGCATTCATTACAAACAGTTGCTTGTACATTGTTGTCGTGTTCTTTGAGATAGCAAAAAAGATAGCTGCACATGCTTTACTAGTTCTTTCAACACTTTCATGCCATCTTTAGTTGTGTGGGCCAAGCTCTATGCCTCTCTGGGACCAAGGTCCATTCCTGACTTTCTGGCTTGACAGTAGCAGAATTTGTCATTGTGGACCCTACTGCTATCTCAAACACCTTGGACCTCTATTTGTTGAAGATTTTGAGCTCCACCCATTATCTACCTACCTGCCTTCCTACATTGGAAGCGCATGGAGGAGGTTCAGACAATACCCTTTTCTTCATAGAATCATGAAAGCTACAACACCGCCTTTACTGTGAAGGAGCTAGATCATGCTCTCACTTGATCCTGATCCTCCAACATGGGGCCAGATGTTTTCCACATTCAGATGTTGCAGAACCTTTCTCTTGTGAGCAAGCACTATCACCTTCATAGGTACAATCGCATCTGGGCAGAGGGCATGTTTCCCAGTCACTGAGGTGCTGCCAGTGTCATATACATACCTAGGCCCAGTAGGGACAAACTCCTTCCTTATAACTACTGCCCCATTTCTCTCACCAGCTGTGTTTGCAAGTTGATGAAACATATGCTTCATGCCCAGCTGGTACGGTGGCTTGAGTCTCACAATTTACTAACCACTGCACAGTGTTGATTTTGAGTGCACTGTTCTGAAGTTGACCAACTCATCACTTTGTCCACGCATGACATGAATGGTTGCCTGTGGAAATACCTGGCTGTGCCATGTTCTTAGATTTGGAGAAAACCTACGCTACCTACTGGAGGACAGGTATCCTCCATACTCTCTACGCATGCGGCTTCTGTGGCCACCTGTCCCATTTCCTTCAGGAGTTTTGTAAATATGTAGTTTCCAAGGTATGTGTGGGTTCTGCCTTGCAGACAGCTGTGTTCAGGAAAATGGTCTGCCTGAGGATCCCATTCTGAGTGTCATCCCGTTTGTTATCGCCATTAACCCTATTATAGCCTGCCTCTCACCGGCCATCTACAGCTCTATATTCGTTGACAATTTTACCATCTATTGCAGTTTTCCATGAACTTGTCTCCTTGAGTGGCATCTTAGATGATGTCTTGATCTTACTTACTCATGTATCATTGACAATAGCTTTCGCTTTTCCACTGACAAAACTGTTGTAAGACTTTCTGGTGGCTCTATGGGTTTCTTACACCGTCTTTACATCTTGGGCCTGTTGCTCTTCTGTTTGTTTGAAAATGCAAAATTCCTGATGCTCATGCATGATGGGAAACTTTCTTGGCACTCCCACATGTCTGACCTGGCTGTCCACCATCAGTGTCATACATACCAGAATGAGATTTTCACTCTGCAGCGGAGTGTACGCTGATATGAAACTTCCTGGCAGATTAAAACTGTGTGCCCGACAGAGACTCTAACTCGGGACCTTTGCCTTTCACGGGCAAGTGCTGTACCATCTGAGCTACCGAAGCAAGACTCATGTCCGGTCCTCACAGCTTTACTTGTGCCAGTATCTCATCTCCTACCTTCCACACTTTACAGAAGCTCTCCTGCGAACCATGCAGAACAAGCACTCCTGAAAGAAAGGATACTGTGGAGACATGGCTTAGCCACAGCCTGGTAGAGCACTTGCCTGCGAAAGGCAAAGGTCCCGAGTTCGAGTCTCGGTCAGGCACACAGTTTTAATCTGCCAGGACGTTTCAGTGTCATACATGTTCTCAGTGGTACTTCCTGGGAAGTGGACCAGACCACCCTACTAAATTTGTATCAGTCCCTTGTCCAATTACAACTAGCCTGTGTGTTTCGTTTGTGGATCTGCATGTTTGCCCCTCTTATACTGTCTGAATAGGGTCCACCATCATGGCATCTATCTGGTCATCGGCAACGTTCACACTAGCCTTGTTGAGTCTGTATGCACTGTCATACTACCACAACTTTATCCTCGGCTGATATGCATGCCACTCGTCTGCCATGCCTGGCCACCCATCCTAAGCCTCCTTCTTTGATGACTTTTTTGGTAGCCAGTATGGGACACGTCCCTCCTCTTTGTTACTTCCTGGATTCAACTTCTGGGTCTTGCTCCAGCAGCCCGAGGTTACCTGCTACTTCACTGACGGGCGTGAACCCTTCACCACCTTGGCTTCATGTGGCAGCCAGAGTTCACCTCGGCCTTCTTTCACTTCCTAAAGATACTACTCCAGCTTCACTCTATCACCATAAGTCACAAACTTCACAGGAACTTCTTGATAATACTTTTGTGTGCAATGTCTTTTGTGTCTGACTGTGATGTCAATGTGCCTGTATCATTGGCACTGATGATTTTTGGTATCAGCTTCCAGAACACTGCTCATTATTTATGGCAGAGCTATTTGCTCTGTATCAGGCCTCAGAGTACATCCAGTGACACAGGCTTTTCAATTAGGTCATCTGCTCCAACACTCTGTGCCCTTTGGAAGCTCAGTGTGCTTCACACTGTCCATCCACTGGTGCTGTGGGTACAGGAAGGATGTCACTTGCTCATTCTTGATGGAGTTACTGTGGTATTTATGAGGGTTTCTTCTCACCTCAGTGTGATGGGGAACCAATTCTCAAGACGCTGCTGTCAAGGCTGCAGTCCCCATACCTTGGCCCACTAGTTATTCCACTACCTCTGATGATCTCTGTGTTGCTGTCTGTCAGCAGGCGGCATCACATTGGTATAACCACTGGTCCTTTCTTCATAGGGATAAGCTCCATGTAATCAAGCCTCTCCCATAGGCTTGGATAACCACCTCTTGGTCCCTCTCCATGTGAGGAGATTATTTTTGCTAGGTTGCATATTGGGCATTTTCTTTTTAGCAATCACCATTTGTTAAGTGGTGCTCTCCCGCCACTATGTGCTCATTTCCCTCAACCTCTTACGGTTCATCATTTCCCAGCAAACAGGTTGGGAGTCATGCTTGGGTAGCTCAGTCAGTAGAGCACTTGCCCGGGAAAGGCAAAGGTCCGAAGTTCGAGTCTCGGTCTGGCACACAGTTTTAATCTGCCAGGAAGTTTCATATCAGTGCACACTCTACTGAAGAGTGAAAATCTCATTCTGCACACATTTTGCTAACTGTCTAAACCATGAATGCTAGGCAGATGTACAGTCTGAACCAATTGCAAATAATGAGTGTAATATCTGTTCTTCTACATACATGTCACAATCTGAAATGTTTCCCTAAGAAATTAGTGATGTCTAAGTTTTAAGAACAAAAAATACATAAACACTGGGTAAATACAGGTATTAGGATTTCCAGTGTAACCATGAGAAGACCAAATCAACTCTGATAACAAATCAACAACTATATGGGAAATTACATGAACTGAAACTGCTTTAATTTGAAAAAGGATGAAATGACACTCAAAATAATGAAAATCATAATACTAAAAAGAAGGAAATGATACTACAGTAATAACTACTTTTGAATAAATGGCATTCACTAAACTTAAAATTTATCTCATAGGGTTGCCTGCAACATAAACATTACTTCAAAAAATGGATAGGAAGTAATTAGGGTGACTAGGAGCTTACAACCAAAAATGTCATCAGGTGTATATGAAGTCCCATTTTAGTCATCATGAAGACTACAGTCAAGATCGCAATGCCTTTAGCAGACATTGCAATGCCACCCATTAGTAAAGATGTGCATCCAGAGCAGCTAAAGGTCTCAAAAGTCAGACCACTATTTAGAAATGGGGGCACACATAAAATAAACAAAAACTGTAGCATACCACTTCTTTCTCCTTCCTCCAAAATACAAGCAAAACTAATGAAATTTAGTCACTGTTTAGCTAGACAATAGTGAAATTAGAAATTCCAGTCAGCAAGGTTTTTGTAAAAAAAAAAAAAAAAAAACACTGCACAGAAATTGCAGTCTTACACTATGCCCAAGAAATATTTAAAATTTTCAAGACAAAGTAAAATGTAGTAGGCATCAGTTTAGATCTGTCTGAAGCTTTTGATTCCATCTTCTTCCTTGATTAGCAGGAATCAATTAGGTATGAGAGGAAGAGCTAAAATGTGGTTTGCCATATCTAAAGAAACAGATTTCAGGTTGTAGGTCTCACCATTGACAATCCAAATAAAACGAATGTCTGCTTCAAAAACAAAGAAGTTCTCTTAGGAGTATCCCAGTCCACCATCTTACGACCACTACTGTTTCCCATACATGTGTATGATTTGCTGCTATAATATAATACAATCAAAATTGTAAATAAACTTTTACTGAATTCAAGGAAAACAAATTTCATAGTGTTTCGTAAAATGTTTCAAGATGGAGAAATTAATCTAGAACTAGATGATATATATGAGTTGGCAAAACTGTTACAAATGTGTATGTGTATAGATAAAGGTATGAACTGGAAATGTCATGTCAGATTCCTTACACACCGTTAGCTCAGCCTGCTTTGTGCTTAAGATTTACCACAACTGTTTGTGCTTTAAAAGATATGAAAATGGCATGATTTGGATATTTTTGTTCTGTTGCCTCATGTGGAATGACATTGTGGAACAGCTCAAAATCAAATTAAAAAAAAAGGTAGAAATACAGGCTATTCAAATAATTACCCACAGCCCTAAACAAGCTCGCACGGACCTCTTTTTCCAGGAATTAGGAATACTTAAGCTGCCAAAGCTTTAGATTTGCTTTAGTTAAGAGTACACATTTAAATATATAAACAATTTCCACACAAATGCTTACTGCCCAACTATAACACTAGGAAAAGGAATGATCTCTACATAAAACAAATAAACAGAGCATGAACTTGGAAGCATGTAAGCTATATGGGTATTAAGCTCTACAATGTATTGCCTCAGTACATTAAAATGTTACTTGTCAGTACATAAATACATAAAAGATAACAAAAATGATGTTATAAACTAATCTGTGACAAAGGTAGTGCTGTTGTGTGATAAATCATGTGAGGCGGTACTATTTTTGTGTTTCAGTTCATGCTACACTTCTAGATTACTTCACTGTCTACACTACTATTTATTCTACATGTAGTTACTACTAAAAAACAAATTCTTTTACGTCTTTCACATGAAATTAAATTTTAAATTTACTTTTATGTTCTAGGAAAATTCATTCTGTACACTAAATATTTTTAATTTCTATATAAGACAAGTCCACTATAAGCAGGAAATCAGGGTGCGATTCTTGCCATTGGTAAAAATTTTCATTCACTGCTTCAATGTAGATACATAATATTATATCTTTATGATACCAGTAAGGTCCTGCCCCCCATGAACCATGGACCTTGCCGTTGGTGTGGAGGCTTGCGTGCCTCAGCGATACAGATGTGCGTACCGTAGGTGCAACCACAATGGAGGGGTATCTGTTGAGAGGCCAGACACATGTGGTTCCTGAAAAGGGGCAGCAGCCTTTCCAGAAGTTGCAGGGGCAACAGTCTGGATGATTGACTGATCTGGCTTTGTAACATAAAACCAAAACGGTCTTGCTGTGCTGGTACTGCGAACGGCTGAAAGCAAGGGGAAACTACAGTCATAATTATTTCCCAAGGGTGTGCAGCCTTACTGTGTGGATAAATGATGATGGCTTCCTCTTGGGTAAAATATTTCGAAGGTAAAATAGTCCCCAATCGGATCTCCGGGCAGAGACTAGTCAAGAGGACGACGTAATCAGGAGAAAGAAAACTGGCATTCTACGGATCGGAGTGTGGAATGTCAGAGCCCTTAATCAAGTTAGAAAATCTAGAAAGGGAAATGGGTAGGTTAAAGTTAGATATAGTGGGAATTAGTGAAATTCAGTGGCAGGAGGAACAAGACTTTTGGTCAGGTGAGTACCGGGTTGTAAGTACAAAATCAAATAGGGGTAATGCAGGAGTTGTTGTTGTTGTTGTTGTTGTTGTTGTTGTTGTTGTTGTTGTCTTCAGTCCTGAGACTGGTTTGGTACAGCTCTCCATGCTACTGTATCCTGTGCAAGCTTCTTCATCTCCCAGTACCTTCTGCAGCCTACATCCTTCTGAATCTGCTTAGTGTATTCATATCTTGGTCTCCCTCTACAATTTCTTACCCTCCACGCTGCCCTCCAGTACTAAAGCTTCTATTCTCTTCTTGTCCAAACTATTTGTTGTCCATGTTTCACTTCCATAGATGGCTACACTCCATACAAATACTTTCAGAAACAACTTCCTGACACTTAAATCTATACTCGATGTTAACAAATTTCTCTTCTTCAGAAACACTTTCCTTGCCATTTCCAGTCTACGTTTTATATCCTCTCCACTTCAACCATCATCAGTTATTTTGCTCCCCAAATAGCAAAACTCCTTTACTACTTTAAGTGTCTCATTTCCTAATCTAATTCCCTCAGCATCACACGACGTAATTCGACTACATTCCATTATCCTCGTTTTGCTTTTGTTGATGTTCATCTTATACTCTCCTTTCAAGACACTGTCCATTCTGTTCAACTGCTCTTCCAAGTCCTTTCCTGTCTCTGACAGAATTACAATGTCATCAGCAAACCTCAAAGTTTTAATTTCTTCTCCATGGATTTCAATACCTACTCAGAACTTTTCTTTTGTTTCTTTTACTGCTTGCTTAATATACAGATTGAGTAACATCGGGGAGAGGCTACAATCCTGTCTCACTCCCTTCCCAACCACTGCTTCCCTTTCATGCCCCTTGACTCTTATAACTGCCATCTGATTTCTTTACAAATTGTAAATAGCCTTTTGCTCCCTGTATTTTACCTCTGCCACCTTTAGAATTTGAAAGAGAATATTCCAGTCAACATTGTCAAAAGCTTTCTCTAAGTTTACAAATGCTAAAAACGTAGGTTTGCCTTTCCTTAATCTTTCTTCCAAGATAAGTCATAGGGTCAGTATTGCCTCATGTGTTCCAATATTTCTACGGAATCCAAACTGATCTTCCCCGAGGTCGACTTCTACCAGTTTTTCCATTCGTCTGTAAAGAATACTCTTTAGTATTTTGCAGCTGTGACTTATTAAACTGATTGTTCAGTAATTCTCACATCTGTCAACACCTGCTTTCTTTGCGATTGGAAGTATTATATTCTTCTTGAAGTCTGATGGTATTTCACCTGTCTCATACATCTTGCTCACCAGATGGTAGAGTTTTGTCAGGACTGGCTCTCCCAAGGCTGCCAGTAGTTCTAATGGAATGTTGTCTACTCCCGGGGCCTTGCTTCGACTTAGGTCTTTCAGTGCTCTGTCAAACTCTTCCCGCAGTATCATATCTCCTATTTCATCTTCATCTACATTCCTTCCATTTCCACAATATTGTCCTGAAGTACGTTGCCCTTGTATAGACCCTCTATGTACTCCTTCCACCTTTCTGCCTTCCCTTCTTTGCTTAGAACTGGGTTTCCATCTGAGCGCTTGATATTCATGCAAGTGGTTCTCTTTTCTCCAAATGTCTCTTTAATTTTCCTGTAGGCAGTATCTGTCTTACCCCTCATGAGATAAGCCCCTACATCCTGACATTTGTCCTCTAGCCATCCCTGCTTAGCCATTTTGCACTTCTTGTCGAGCTCATTTTTGAGAGGTAGATGAAGATGAAATAGGAGATATGATACAGCATGAACAGTTTGACAGAGCACTGAAAGACTTAAGTTGAAACAAGGCCCCGGGAGTAGACAACATTCCATTAGAATTACTGATAGCCTTGGGAGAGCCAGTCCTGACAAAACTCTACCATCTTGTGACCAAGATGTATGAGACAGGCGAAATACCCTCAGACTTCAAGAAGAAAATAATATTTCCAATCCCAAAGAAAGCAGGTGTTGACAGATATGTAAATTAGTGAACTATCAGTTTAATAAGCCATGGTGGTGTCTGGTGGTGACACCACATCTTCCATTCATTGAGATAATTTTGTGGAAGTGTGAATCATCTGTAAAAGAGACTTCTTGGGGGTGTTCAAAAAGTCTTCCCCACAGTGCCTTATGATTGTTAACCATGCGTACCGTATGTCTCGGTGAATATACTGAAATGAAACTTGGTGAAATATAAGTTATTAATTTATTGAATATTCATTATTTTTTACTTTCAACATCTAATGTGAAAATTTGTAAGTGTCCCCCACTTGAAGGGAAGTAACCCAGGCAGGTGAACAATCAAATGGCATGTGCAGCTGACAATCACACGGCACTGCGGAGA
The DNA here is from genome assembly GCF_023898315.1 of Schistocerca nitens. Classification (NCBI taxonomy): domain Eukaryota; kingdom Metazoa; phylum Arthropoda; class Insecta; order Orthoptera; family Acrididae; genus Schistocerca; species Schistocerca nitens. Next base: position 199,013,892 of record NC_064623.1, on the reverse strand, counting down.
GACTTTTTGAATACCCTGTAGAACACTACTGTGATCCATTCTTGAGTACTGATTAAGTGTTTGGGTTCCCCATCAAGTCAGATTAAAGGACAATCTGAAGCATTTGTTACCTGGCTGTTCAGTCAACACACAAGTAATACAGAGATCGTTCATGAACACAAATTGGAATACCTGGAGGGAAGACAATTTTTATTTCATAAAACACTATGAAGAAAGTCTAGAAGCAGAGTTTGAATCTGACTGCAGAACAATTCTGCTGCTGTCAACATAAATATCATTTAAGGACCACAAAGATAGAAATAAGCCCTTGTATGAAGGTATATAGATCATCGCTTTCCCCTCACTCTATTTGCATGGGGCCCACAAAATAATAAACTGGCTGTGGTAGAAGGTACCCCCTGCCACACACTGTTTGTTGGCTTCAGGAGCATGGATGTAGACATAGACTTTAATGACAGTGAACTATGGGTTAAAGCTAACCAGTTTTATTTTTTTCAGAGTTGTATCAACAGGACTTCTGGTAGTGAATGAAATTTACTTTAATAATCAATACAGGTTTCTGGGTCAGTTATGAGCATAGTTCATTTTCAACATAGGAAGCAGTATATTACCTGCTGTCGCCTTGAAAGATGCCTTAAGAGGACTGCCACTCCCTTCATCTTACAGATCTATTTATGTAAATGAATAGGTAAAGAATCTACTCAGAAAGTGGCAGAAGGGGAACAGGAACACAGAAAGGTTTAACTTTTACAAGCTTCCAGAGGCAGTGGCTGCTTCTTCTAGCAGAAGAATTTAAGGGGAAGGAAGAGGGGTGAAGGAAAAGGGCTGGAGAGGTTTGCGGAAAGGGGTACAGTTCAGATAAGTCACCCAGAGCCCCAGGTCAGGGGACACTTAACGGATAGGATGAGAAGGAAAGAAAGACTGTTAATGACTGTGCTGGATGAGATTTGAAAACTTGAGAGCTTGAAGGTGGAAGAGGGTAAAATAAAAGACAGAACTTACTACTAAAAGAGCATGCACAATTTAATAAGTGTGGAAAGCTCAGTACACTGTGTATGACAAAGGTGGGAAGGGGAACAGTAATAAATAGCAATAGACAGCTCATAAAAAGAAAGATGTAGAAAACGAACAGGGTGAAGAAAGTAGTAGTTACTGTGTAGAAATGCTGAGACAGAAGGAATTAATGCACATAAATGCCATGAGGGTGGCAAGAAACAAGGACATGTTGTAGTACTTGTTCCCACCTGCAGAGTTCTGAGAAACTGATGTCTGGGGGAGAATCCAGTTGATGTGTGTGGTTAAACAGGCATCAAGATCAGACTGTCAAGTTGTACAGCTTGCTCTGCAACATGATATTGTGTTTTGCCTGTATTCATCCTCTGGCTATGTCCATTCACCCTAACTGATAATATGGTAGTAGTCGTGCCAATGTAAAAGGCCAAAGAGTGTTCAAGTAGAGGCCGGTATATAACATGTATTGTCTCACATATGGCTCTCCCTTTGATAGTACATGTTTTGCCAGTTACAGGGCTGGAATAGGTGATGGCAGAATAGTGCATAGTGCTAGGACGGTCACTGGGATAGGAGCCATAGGGCAGGCAGATGGGTGCAGAATGAGCATAGAGTCTGATAAGGATATTGTGGAGATCAGGAGTGTAATGAAAAGCTATTGTAAGTGTGGTGGGCAAAATTTAAGACTGAATGGATCTTACTTCAGCCCGTGTTCAGTATTTTTACACTGGCACTCAGTTATGTCAGGATGAATGGGCATAGACAGAGGGTGGATGTGGGCAACACACAATATCCTGTTGCAGAGCATGCTGTACAACTTGTCATGAGCTCAGTGCCCGTTTCACCACACACTCTGCATTGGTTGTTCTCCCAGGCACCAGTTTCTCAGAACTCTGCAGGTGGGAACTAGTACACAACATGTCCTTGGTTCTTGCCACCAACATGGTGTTAATTCCTTCTGTCTCAGCATTTCTTCACTCCATTTTAGTTTTCTGCCTCTCTCATTTTCTGCCCTGTCTATTTCTTGCTGACCTCCCTCCCACCTTCATTACATACACAACTGGCCATTAAAATTGCTACAACTAGAAATGCAGTTGACAAACGGGTATTCATTGGACAAATATAATATACTAGAACTGACATGTGATTACATTTTCACGCAGTTTGGGTGCATAGATCCTGAGAAATCAGTACCCAGAACAACCACCTCTGGCCATAATAATGATCTTGATACATCTGGGCATTGAGTCAAACAGAGCTTGGCTGGCGTGTACAGGTTCAGCTGCCCATGCAACTTCAACACGATACCACAGTTCATCAACTGGCATATTGTGACAAGCCAGTTGCTCGGCCACCATATGCAGATGTTTTCAATTGGTGAGAGATCTTGAGAATGAGCTGGCCAGGGCAGCAGTCGAACATTTTCTGTGTCCAGAATGGCCCGTACAGGACCTGCAACATGCAGTCATGCATTATCCTGCTGAAATGTAGGGTTTTGCAGGGATGGAATGAAGGATAGAGCCACGGGTCGTAACACATCTGAAATGTAATGTCAACTGTTCAAAGTGCTGTCAGTGTGAAAAAGAGGTGACCAAGACATGTAACCAACGGCACCCCATACCATCACGCCGGGTAATACGCCAGTGTGTCGATGATGAACACACACTTCCAATGTGCGTTCACCGCGATGTTGCCAAACATGGATGCGACCATCATGATGCTGTAAACAGAAACTGGATTCATCCGAAAAAATGATGTTTTGTAATTCGTGCACCCAGGTTCGTCGTTGGTACACCATCGCAGGCGCTCCTCTCTGTGATGCGGCATCAAGGGTAACCTCAGCCATGGTCTCCGAGCTGATAGTCCATGCTGCTGCAAATGTCATCGAACTGCTTGTGCAGATGGTTGTTGTCCTGCAAACATCCCCATCTGCTGACTCAGGGATTGAGACGTGGCTGCACGATCCATTACAGCCATGTGGATAAGATGACTGTCATCTCAATTGCTGGTAATACGAGGCCATTGGGATCCAGCACGGTGTTCCATATTACCCTCCTGGACCCATGAATTCCATATTCGGCTAACAGTCATTGGATCTCAATCAACATGAGCAGCAATGTCGTGATACGATAAACTGCAATCATGATAGGCTACAATTTGACCATTATCAAAGTCAGAAACTTGATGGTACACATTTCTCCTCCTTACATGAGGCATCATGACATCGTTTCACCAGGCAATGCCGATCAACTGCTGTTTGTATATGGGAAATCGGTTGGAAACTTTCCTCATGTCAGCACATTGTAGGTGTCGCCACCGGCGCCAACCTCGTTTGAATACTCCGAAAAGCTAATCATTTGCATGTGCCAGCATCTTCTTCCTGTCAGTTAAAGTTTGCATCTGTAGCAAATCATCTTCATGGTGTAGTAATTTTAATGCTCAGTCGTATAAAATGCACTTAGCTTTTCACTCATATTAAATCATGCACAATATTTTAGTAATAATCTCTGTTTCGCATATTGCCCTGTTTTCCACCTTGAAGCTCTTAGGTTTCCAAATCTCATCTGGTGCAGTCACTAAAAATCAGTCATTTGTTCTCATCCCATCCATTAAGTTTCCCCTTGCCCAGGGTTCTGGGCGACCTCCTGGAACTGTACCTCTTTTCCTAAACCACTCCAGTTAATTTCCCTTAATCCTTATTCGTTCCCCTTCAAATATTCTGCCAGGAGGAGGAGCCACTGGCTCCAGAAGCTTGTAAAAGTTAAACCCTTTTGTGTACTTGTACCATTTCCACCACTTCGTGAGTAGATATTTTATTTATCCATTTACATTATATTGCCAATAATTGATTATTTTCATTGACATAGATAAATTTGTGTGTAAATCACCACAGGTCATATACATTGAAATTATTTACAGGCCCAAGGCACAAACATGCAGATTTACTGCTCATCACTCATGGCAATAAGCAGCATTACTCTGGGATAAAGTACATTTCTTGGCCTATTTCATCCCAATTAAGTAAACACCATGGTGGGCAACATTTGTTGTAGATGCTTGAATAAATTTTACATGTAAATATGTGATTCACATGGCAAACTGTGGCATGCAATTAGAAGTGAATGCATAAAATCGGCAGTCCATATAATTATATTAACCCTTTTTTTATATAAAAATTTGCTTTTCCACTAGTTAGTATAGTTTTTAGTATTTGCTGACTGCTGACCCACAAGAATTGGGGACGCTTGATAAATATGTTACTTGTAACCCACGTTACATTGCACCCTCGTGATGACAATTCTACTCCCACTCCACACTTGGCACACTAGTGAGTAACAAGGATGTCACTGTGTAAGATGTATTCAAGTATCTACTTTAACCCAGAGTAATCCTGCTTAACACCACGAGTGACAAGCAGTAATTCTGCATGTTTCTGCCTTGGATCCGCAAATAATTTGCAGAAGTGAATAGGAGCTATAATTTAATGTGCTGTTATTTTATCACTCATGTTCTGTGCAAAATAAATCTATATACATTAAAAAACAAAGATGCTGTGACTTAACAAACGAGAAAGTGCTGGTAGATACACAATAAAAAACACACACACAAATTTCAGGCAACCCATGGTTGCTTCATCAGGAAAGAGGGAAGGAGAGGGAAAGACGAAAGGATGTTGGTTTCAAGGGAGAGGGTAAGGAGTCATTCCAACCCGGGAGCGGAAAGACTTACCTTAGGGGGAAAAAGGTACACGCACACGCACATGCACACGCAAATGCACATATACAGTCACAGGCACACATACGTAAAGGCAAAGAGTTTGGGCAGAGATGTCAGTCGAGGCGGAAGTACAGAGGCAAAAATGTTGCTGAGTGACAGGTGACATATGAGGGGTGGCAATTTGAGATTAGCGGAGGTTGAGGCCTGGTGGGTAATGGGAAAAGAGTATATATTGATGGGCAAGTTCCCATCTCCAGAGTTCTGACAGGTTGGTATCAATGGGAAGTATCCAGATAACCCAGACGGTGTAACATTGTGCCAAGATGTGCTGACCGTGCACCAAGGCATGTTTAGCCACAGGTTGATCCTCATTTCCAACAAACACTGTCTGCCTGTGTCCTATGTGGGAATGACCAGCAACAAACTGTCCATTCACATGAATGAAACCTTCACAGTGTAGGCAGGTCAGTTGGTAAATCACGTGGGTGCTTTCACACATGGCTCTGCCTTTGATCGTGTACACCTTCCGGGTTACAGGACTGGAGTAGGTGGGGGTGGGAGGGTGCATGGGACAGGTTTTACACCAGGAGCGGTTACAGGGGTAGGAGCCAGAGGGTAGGGAAGGTGGTTTGGGGATTTCATAGGGATGAAGCAAGAGGTTATGAATATATAATATGTATGTATGTATGTATGTATGTACGTACGTATGTATATGTGTGTGTGTATATATATGTGTGTGTTTGTGTTTTTAAACACTGAAACATTGTTTGTGTGATATTTCTCATGGCACTTTGCATGTTCCTTGAAATTATTCTTGCGTGATTTAAGAGACTCTGTTCAGGAAAATTTATATTCATTTTGAACGTTAATAACGGAATGTTTTAATGCAACACCTCTCAGGAATTTGCTATGTGGAGATCCTCCACTACGAGGATTGGAGATGTATGTGAACATGTGAAAGTGCAGCATTTAACTTAATATTTAAGTTGACTCTCTCACCTCAAACTCTGTTAACCTCAACTGTAAACAGTTATAAATAAATTTCTTGTACCAACAAGTGAGTGAAGTGGTTGGAAATATGACATTGTTTCTACTCCATAAATGTATGACAGTTAGGTCACTAGCAGCACACATTCTTGTATTTGCAAACTTGCTGCCCAGCATTACTTTAAATTTAATGGAGGGCTATTGAGGATTCCCTCATTCACTCATTACAAAACATACATTTACAAATATAAGAGTATCACACTAACTGGCCTTATTCCCCCCCCAGGGGGTCTTTTGTGGATACGTGTGTAGCGAGCACGGGACCCCGAGCTAATGTGGCCTTCCTTCCTTTCCGGGCTGCATACCTTCCCATTCCGCATCGTTCCCCATCCCCCACCTTCGCACCCCCCCCCCCTCCCCCACCTCTGGCTCTTTCCTTCCCTTTCTCCCCCTCTGGGAGTATGGTTTGTGCCTACGTCAGGAGACGGACGCTCGTAAATGTACCGCATTCTTTGCCTTCCTTGCTTGTATGTCTTCATCCTTCCTTTGTCCTTCTCTTTTCCTTACCACTTCTCTTTACCCTTTTCTCTGCTGTGGCGTTTGAAACCTCTCTTCTTCCCTTTCCCTTTCTCTTTCTTCTTCCCTGTGCATGTCTGAAGGCCGACCCACGCCTTTTTGTGCGTAGCCGGTGACGGGGTAACGCGTAATTCCCTGCCCCGGGTAGACATGTAGGGCACGTACGTACCTCCTGGTAACGGACAGGCCCAGGGAGGGGTGATTACCCGAGCTGATACCTTCCGAAAGTGCCGATTGGTCCCTCCGCCTGTTTGTCGGGAGGTGTGACCTGAGGTGTGAACAATCACCTAAGGCGGGAGTGCCCTCAGAGAGGGCCCCCAAAAGGGCTGAGCGCGCCATCGGAGACGCCGGTAATCATGGGGGATTCTTCCGCAATGGTTTCCTCACCTTCCACTATGTCTGCTCACAAACGTAAGTTCACTGAGTCTCAGCCACAGTCAGTTCTTCCATCGTTGCCACAGTTCCTTGTTGTTTCTCGGTCTGACAAAGGTCACGACTTCTCCACGGTCAACCCTTTCATTATTCAGAAAGGTGTCGACGCAATTGCAGGTCCTGTAAAGTCTTGTTCCAGATTACGGAATGGCACCTTGTTGTTAGAAACAGTCAGTGCCCTCCAGGCACAAAAATTGCTGCGTACTTCACTGCTCCACACCTTCCCAGTCCGGGTTGAAGCGCACCGCACTATAAATTCCTCGCGTGGAGTCGTTTATACACGATCTCTCAATGGATTGTCCTTATGAAAAAATTCAGCACTACCTGTCTGACCAGGGCTTAACGGCTGTTCATAGAGTTACGAAAAGGGTTGACACGAACATCATTCCAACCCGCACTGTCTTCTTGACATTTGACAAAGTTCAACTGCCGTCGAAAATCAAAGCCGGCTATGAGATAATTTCCGTTCGCCCTTACGTCCCGAACCCCATGCGTTGCTATTGGTGTCTGCGGGTCGATCACACTAGCCAGTCCTGTTCCAATTCGGCCAAATGAGTTGTGTGTGGCAAGGATGCCCATGAGGGTGCTTGTCCACCTCCATCCCCTTGCTGCATCAACTGTATGGGTTACCACGCTGCTTCCTCTCGAGATTGCCTTGTTTTTAAGGACGAAAAGCTCATCCAGGAAATCAGAGTGAAGGAAAAGGTGTCGACCTTTGCTGCTCGAAAATTAATCGCCAGTCGACAGCCCACTGTGCCTCAGACAGGAAAATACAGCACTGTCCTTGCCTCTCCTCTGCCAACAAAGGAGGCGGCCACGCAGACTTGTGACCTCACCTTTAGTACCATGGTCGTCAGATTGGCCAGCGCGAAGATCGCCCGTTCAACATCACCACTTTCGCCTGCCCAGTCTATGGCTCACCCTTCATTGGGTTCTGCTAAATCTCGAGCCCAAAAGTTAGACACCAAGACTTCGAAAAAAGAGCACACTCGTGAAGATTTTTTACGTACCCCAATTTCACAACCATCAGTTCCTCCTTCTTCTAAACATCATAATTCCAAGAAGGCTACAAAGAAACCCAGTTCATCTCCTTCTCTGCCAAGGCGTGTCCCATCTACAGCACCTCCTGGCGGAAATCACCCTCGGCCGTCTTCTATGTCGCCGAGGTGCACTGCTGGCGGCCGATCAACCGGCCGATCGCTGGTGGCAGGAGCTGCTCCTGAACAACCTATGGATCAGGATCTTCTGCCTTCGTCTGAATGCCACTCCATGCTGTCGGTCGCAAGCTCTGAGCAATCGTTGAGTTGACAGAAACTTTGGTCACATTCCTCCATTTTCTGTTCACCCTATGTCCATTATCCACTGGAATATCGGCAGCATTCGAGCCAATCGGGATGAATTGTTGATGCTCTTACGATCCTACTCGCCGGTCATCTTCTGTCTTCAGGAAACAAAGCTGCGTCCCCATGACCACTTTGTTCTCCCTCATTTTAGTCCGTCCGATATGATCTCCCCTCTGTTGAAGGCACTCCAGCCCATGGAGGACTCACGATTCTTCTCCATGATACTCTCCATTATCACCCAATCCATTTAAACACTTCCTTCCAAGCTGTCACCGTCCGTCTTTCCCTTTCTGGATACACGTTCTCTCTTTGTACTGTATGCATTCCATCGTCCACACCAATGGCACGAGCTGATCTCCTTCATCATCTTGGTCAGCTTCCACCACTCTATTTGCTGGTTGGGGACTTCAATGCCCACCACCCGCTTTGGGGATCTCCACATCCTTGTCCACGTGGCTCACTATTGCTAGACGTCTTCCACCAAGCGGAACTAGTTTGCCTCAACACTGGGGTCCCCACATTTTTGTCTGCCTCCACGACAAATTTATCTCATTTGGACTTTGCGGTCGGTACTGTTCCGCTAGCTCGGCGCTTCGAATGGTTTGCCCTTGATGATACACACTCGAGTGACCACTTTCCATGTGTCCTTAGACTGCAGCCTCAACTTCCATATATGCGTTCGCAACACTGGAAGTTTGCCCAAGCCGATTGGACACTTTTTTCGTCTCTAGCGACATTTGATGACAGTCGCTTTCCCAGCGCCGATGATGAGGTCACACATCTTACCAACGTTATTCTTACAACTGCGGAATGTTCAATACCACGCACCTCCGAATTGCAAGGGGGCACCCCAGTTCCTTGGTGGAACGAGGCATGCCGTGACGCAATACATGAGCGGCGACGTGCTCTTCGCATTTTCCGCCACCATCCTACTTTGGCCAACTGTATCCGCTATAAGCAGTTCTGTGCGCAGTGTCGTTGCGTCATCCGCGATAGCAACAAGGCAATCTTGAAATTCTATATTAGCTCATTTAACACCTTCACTCCCTCCTCGGAAGTTTGGAGTCGGCTTCGACGGTTCTCATGCGCGCCTAGTTTCTCCCCGGTCTCTGGGCTCACTGTAGCGCATGACACATTAGTGGACCCCGTCGCAATTTCTAACGCATTGGGTCAACACTTTGCTGAGACTTTGAGCTCTTCAAATTACTCACCAGCGTTTCTCCCGAAGAAACGTGCAGCGGAAGTGCGACCTCTTGCTTTCTCCTCTCAAAATCGTGAAAGCTACAATACTGTTTTCTCCATGCGGGAACTCCAACATGCACTCTCTTCTTCTCGCTCCTCTGCCCTAGGACTGGATGGTATCCACATCCAAATGTTGCTGCATTTATCATACCATAGTCTGCGTTACCTTCTTTGCCTTTATAATCGAATTTGGTCTGACAGTACTTCTACCAGACGATGGCGGGAAGCTATCGTCGTTCCTGTTCCGAAACCTGGAAAGGGCAAACATCTCCCCTCTGGCGATCGCCCCATTTCTCTCACGAGTAGTGTATGTAAGGTTTTGGAGTGTATGGTGAATTGCTGTTTAGCTTGGTGGCTGGAGTCCCGCAGTCTTCAAACACCTGCCCAATGCGGTTTCCGAAAGCATCTTTCTGCAGTTGCTCTCTCCACTTACATCATGAAGAATTTTCTCCAGAAACGCCAAACAGTACCAATATTTTTTGATCTGGAGAGATCATACGATACCTGTTGGAGGACAGGCATCCTCCACACACTGTTCTCTTGGGGCTTTCACGGTCAGTTGCCCCTTTTTCTTCGCGAAATTATGGCAGAGCGCACATTTAAAGTGCGGGTGAACACTACTCTCTCCCAACTTTCTCCCAAGAAAACGGGGAACCCCAGCACTCTGTGCTAAGTGTTGTACTGTTTGCCATTGCCATAAATCCAATTATGGATTGTTTCCTTCCTGATGTCTCGGGCTTCCTCTTTGTGGACGATTTTGCAATCTACTACAGCTCTCAATGGACCAGCCTTCTTGAACGACGTCTTCAAGGATGTCTCGTTCACCTCCACTCTTCGAGCATCGAAACAGGCTTCCATTTTTGTCATAGTAAGACCATTTGTGTTTATTTTTGGTATCGTATGGAGTTTCTTCCACTCTCCTTACATCTAGGACCTATCAACCTTCAGTTTTCGGACGTCGCAAAATTCTTGGGTCTTATGTTTGACAGAAAACTGTGCTGGTCCTCCCACGTATCCTATCTTTCGGCTCGCTGTCTGCGATCCCTCAACACCCTCCATGTCCTGAATGGCACCTCCAGGGGAGCGGACAGAGTGGTCCTTCTCCGTCTCTATCGCGCCTTAGTGCACTCGAAATTGGACTATGGAAGCATAGTCTACTCCTCTGCTCGGACGTCTATTCTTCGGCGTCTCAATCCACCACCGTGGATTATGTTTAGTGTCTGGAGCTTTTTACACCAGCCCTGTGGAAAGCCTCTATGCTGAGACTGCTGAACCCTCGCTGTCCAATCGGCGAGCTGTCCTTCTGAGTCATTATGCTAGCCATCTGTCTTCCATGCCTGCTAATCTGGCCCATGACATTTTTCTTGACGCCTCCTTGGATTTAGGGTATGCAGGCCACACTTCCTCCCTACTACCACCGGGAATTCGCTTCCATCAACTGCTCCATTCTCTTTCCTTCCGCTTTCCTAAAACTTTCTTGACAACTTTGGGTACAGCACCGCCTTGGCTCCATCCCCAGGACCTGCCTGCTCAGTTACCTTTGTCAGTTTCCCAAGGATGGTACCCCTTCACTTGTTTATCGTTGGGCATTTTCTGCTCTATGTGCACAAATGAAGGAAGCTACATTTATTTACACTGACGGCTCAAAAACATCGTTTGTTGTAGGGAGTGCCTATATTGTTGGCGACACCCCAAATCCATTTCGGCTTCCCGACCAGTGTTCGGTTTATACTGCGGAGCTTCACGCTGTTTTCCAGGCTGTCTAATACATCCATCGCCATCAGCGGATACAGTACGTTATCTGCTCAGATTCTCTCAGCTCTATACTCAGCCTCCAAGCTCTCTACCCTGTCCACCCTCTGGTCCACCAGATTCAGGACTGCCTCCACTTGCTCCACTTGGGGGGCGTCTCGGAGACGTTACTCTGGATCATAGGACACGTCGGTATCTGTGGAAATGAGGCAGCCGATATAGTGGCCTAGGCTGCAGTTTCTCTTCTTTGGTCTGCTATTCGCACGATTCCCTTCACCGATCTACAGAGTGTTTTATGTCATAGTGTTGTTCTTTTATGGCACGCGCATTGGTCGACACTTCCCCATAATAAATTGCGATGTGTGAAAGCTCTTCCCTGTGCTTGGACCTCTTCCTCCCGAACGCGTCATCTGGAGGAGGTAATTTTAACTAGACTCTGGATAGGGCACTGTCTTTTTGCCATTGACATCTTTTATGCGGCGATCCTCCCCCACTTTGTCCCCACTGCTCTCAGCTGTGGACGGTAAGACACCTTTTACTTGAAAGCCCCTATTTTACTCCGTTATGCGCCCATCTACAGCTGTGGCCTGAAATATTGTACATTTCAGCAGATGACACGCACTCAGCAGATCACGTTCTCGAGTTTATTAGTGCCAGTGAGATGACGTCAGTCATTTGAAGCTCTTTTTGGGGACAACCAACCCCTTTCTGTAGTGGTTTTTTAAGCTTTCCATCTGCTTCTAGTTTCTCCAATTTTTTGAGTTTCGTTCCCATTGCTGCTAGTTTCCATTTTCGTTTTTTACCTTTTCACAAGTCCCAAACCGTGTGCTAAGACCATAGAAGTTTTGCGCCCTAAAACCAAAACAAAAAACATCCAGAATCAGTGCAGAGTGGCTCCAGGAACACTATTCAGAGTTTAAACACTTGGACATCATTGAGCATATCTGTGATACCTTGCAACACGCTGTTCAGAAGAAATCTCCACCCTCTCATACTGTTATGGATTTATGGACAGCTCTGCAGGGTTCATGGTGTCGAATCCCTCCAGCACTACTTCAGACATTGGTAGAGTCCATGCCACATCATGTTGCAGCACTTCTCCATGCTCGTGGGGGGAGGACTTACACAATATGGGGCAGGTATACTGGTTTCTTTGGCTGTTCAGTGTAGATTAAGCTTTGTAGCTTGACATGTCTATAAATCAAGAGCATGAATAAATAAATAATGATCATGAATATGACAGTGAGTCGAGGGATTTGCCTTCATTGTCACTTCATGACGGGAAATGGTAACATCACTGCCATTGGGTAGTCTTCTGCACTTATCATTGCAGGCCAAAAAAATTCCAGCTATGGAGAGGGAGGAAATCCCTTGCAAGAAGTTCTGTAAAAAAAAAAAAAAAAGTAGTATACAGATATCTGAGTATATGTACTGTACTTAGAAGAACCTAATGTGTGTGTAGAATTACTTGTGATCTACATTCATTGCAGAGTTTATGTCCTTTTTTTTTCTTGCAATTAGCATTTGATGCTGCAGCAGTGGTGAGTATTAACACAAGCTATTCAACTTTGAATAACTCGCATACAAAGTGCCAATGTTCCACAATAATATTTATTGGTTTGTTAGGAATCAGCTTTCAGATTCTTAGACCATTGTCAGATATTTTAACATTAAATGGAAAGTCCACACAACTTCAGCAAGAATTTATAGCTGTACAAAGTCATGTGGTAATTTGAGTGTATCAATAGAGAATGACAAGTATGTTGCAACTACTAAAGAGACTGAACAAATAAACCCTACATTACAGAATATTCACATATTAAAACAGTGTGAATGTTATTGTTGTTGTTGTGGTCGTCTTCAGTCCTGAGACTGGTTTGATGCAGCTCTCCATGCTACTCTATCCTGTGCAGGCTTCTTCATCTCCCAGTACCTACTGCAACCTACATCCTTCTGAATCTGCTTAGTGTATTCATCTCTTGGTCTCACTCTACGATTTTTACCCTCCACGCTGCCCTCCAATGCTAAATTTGTGATCTCCTGATGCATCAGAATGTGTCCTGCTAACTGATCCCTCCTTCTAGTCAAGCTGTGCCACAAACTCCTCTTCTCCCCAATTCTGTTCAATACCTTCTCATTAGTTATGTGATCTACCCATCTAATCTTCAGCATTCTTCTGTAGCACCACATTTTGAAAGCTTCTATTCTCTTCTTGTCCAAACCATTTATAATCCATGTTTCACTTCCATACATGGCTACACTCCATACATATACTTTCAGAAAGGACTTCCTGACAGTTAAATCTATACCCGATGTTAACAAATTTCTCTTCTTCAGAAACGCTTTCCTTGCCATTGCCAGTCTACATTTTATATCCTCTCTACTTCGACCATAATTAGTTATTTTGCTCCCCAAATAGCAAAACTCCTTTACTGCTTTAAGTGTCTCACTTCCTAATCTAATTCCCTCAGCATCACCCGACTTAATTCAACTACATTCCATTACTCTCGTTTTGCTTTTATTGATGTTCATCTTATATCCTCCATTCAAGACAATGTCCATTCCATTCAACTGCTCTTCCAAGTCCTTTGCTCTGACACAATTACAATGTCATTGGCGAACCTCAGAGTTTTTATTTCTTCTCCATGGATTTTAATACCTACTCCGAATTTTTCTTTTGTTCCCTTTACTGCTGGCACAATATACAGATTTAATAGCATCAGGGATAGGCTACAACCCTGTCTCACTCCCTTCCCAACCAATGCTTCCCTTTCATGCCCCCTCGACTCTTATAACTGCCGTCTGACTTATGTACAGTTTGTAAATAGCCTTTTGCTCCCTGTATTTTACCTCTGCCACCTTTAGAATGTGAAAGAGAGTATTCCAGTCAACATTGTCAAAAGCTTGCTCTAAGTCTACAAATGCTAGAAATGTAGGTTTGCCTTTTCTTAATCTAGCTTCTAAAATAAGTCGTAGGGTCAGTATTGCCTCACGTGTCCCCATATTTCTATGGAATCCAAACTGATCTTCCCCAAGGTCAGCTTCTACCAGTTTTTCCATTCATCTGTAAAGAATTTGCGTTAGTATTTTGCAGCCGTGACTTATTAAACTGATAGTTCGGTAATTTTCACATCTGTCAACACCTGCATTCTTTGGGATTGGAATTATTGTATTCTTCTTGATGTCTGAGGGTATTTCGCCTGCCTCATACATTTTTCTCACCAGATGGTAGAGTTTTGTCAGGACTGGCTCTCCCAAGGCTGTCAGTAGTTCTAAAAGAATGTTGTCTACTCCCGGGGCTTTGTTTCAACTCAGGTCTTTCAGTGCTCTGTCAAACTCTCCACGCAGTATCGTATCTCCCATTTCATCTTCATCTACATCCTCTTCCATTTCTATAATATTGGCCTCAAGTACATCGCCCTTGTATAGACCCTCTATATACTCTTTCCACCTTTCTGCTTTCCCTTCTTTGCTTAGTACTGGGTTTCCATCTGAGCTCTTGATATTCATACAAGTTGTTCTCTTTTCTCCAAAGGTCTCTTTAATTTTCCTGTAGGCAGTATCTATCTTACCTCTAGTGAGATAAGCCTCTACAACCTTAAATTTGTCCTCTAGCTATTCCTGTTTAGCCATTTTGCACTTCCTGTCGATCTCATTTGTGAGGCATTTGAATTCCTTTTTGCCTGCTTCATTTACTGCATTTTTATATTTTCTCCTTTTGTCAATTAAATTCAATATTTCTTCTGTCACCCTAGGATTTATATTAGCCCTCGTCTTTTTACCTACTTGATCCTCTGCTGCCTTCACTACTTCATCCCTCAAAGCTACCCATTCTTCTTCTACTGTATTTCTTTCCCTCATTCTTGTCAATTGTTCCCTTATGCCCTCCCTGAAACTCTGTACAACCTCTGGTTTAGTCAGTTTATCCAGGTCCCATCTCCTTAAATTCCCACCTTTTTGCAGTTTCTTCAGTTTTAATCTACAGTTCATAACCAATAGATTGTGGTTAGGATCCACTTCTGCCTCTGGAAATGTCTTACAATTTAAAACCTGGTTCCTTAATCTCTGTTTTACCTTTATATAATCTGTCTGATACCTTTTAGTATCTCCAGGGTTCTTCCATGTATACAACC
Source organism: Schistocerca nitens (assembly GCF_023898315.1). Classification (NCBI taxonomy): domain Eukaryota; kingdom Metazoa; phylum Arthropoda; class Insecta; order Orthoptera; family Acrididae; genus Schistocerca; species Schistocerca nitens. The sequence goes on along the minus strand of NC_064623.1, from coordinate 198,998,699 downwards.
TTCTTTGATGATTCTTGAATCAAGTGTTAGCTATGATTCAGTTATGCTCTGTGCAAAATTCTACCAGGTGGCTTCCTCTTTCAGTTCTTACTTCCAATCCGTATTCACCTACTACGTTTCCTTCTCTCCCTTTTCCTGCTACCAAACTCCAGTTGCACATGAGTATTAAATTTTCGTCTCCCTTCACTATCTGAATAGTTCCTTTTATCTAATCATACATTTTTTCAATTTCTTCGTCATCTGCAGAGCTAGTTGGCGTATAGACTTGTACTACTGTCGTAGGCGTGGGCTTCGTGTCTATCTTGGCCACAACAATGCGTTCACTGTGTTGTTTGTAGTAGCTTACCCGCATTCCTATTGTTTTATTCATTATTAAACCTACTCCTGCATTACCCCTATTTGATTTTGTATTTATAACCCTGTATTCACCTGACCAAAAGTCTTGTTTCTCCTGCCACTGAAATTCACTAATTCCCACTGTATCCTACTTTAACCTATCCATTTCCCTTTTTAAATTTTCTAACCTACCTGCGCGATTAAGGGATCTGACATTCCACGCTCCGATCCATAGAACGCCAGTTTTCTTTCTCCTGATAACGACGTCCTCCTGAGTAGTCCCCGCCCGGAGTTCCGAATGGGGGACTATTTTACCTCCAGAATATTTTACCCAAGAGGACACCATCATTTATTCATACAGTAAAGCTGCATGCCCTCGGGAAAAATTACAGCCATAGTTTCCCCTCTCTTTCAGCTGTTCGCAGTACCAGCACAGCAAGGCCGTTTTGGTTAGTGTTACAAGGCCAGATCAGTCAATCATCCAGACTGTTGCCCCTGCAACTACTGAAAATGCTGCTGCCCCTCTTCAGGAACCACACGTTTGTCTGGCCTTTCAACAGATACCCATCCATTGTGGTTGCACCTACGGTATGTCTATCTGTATCGCTGAGGCACACAAGCCTCCCCACCGATGACAAGGTCTATGGTGCATGAGGGGATGGGGGGAATGTGACTGTACAACACAGAAATGAGGAGTGGCAGAAGCCACCCTGTCATATGGACAAACTGATGAATGTGATAGAGAGACCAAATAAAGGGAGGTGGAGAAAGAATTTTGTGGTATATGGATGTGGAACAAATATAACACTTTTATTATCTAATGGTAAGAGGAGTAACAAGTGGCTGCTACCTTGATAAGAGTGAGTGATGCAACTGTTTTAGGTAATTAAGGACCAGGTCAAGATTCTTTGATTGGTGTTTATTAATGACTGGAATTTCAAGTAATGTAGTAAATTAGATAATAAGATTGTTACAACTATTCCTTTCCCACATTCCATGGATGTCTTTCTCCCCGTCCCTTTATTTTCTCTGTTGATCACATTCACCAGTTTGTCAGTATGACGTGGTGGCCTGTGCCGCTGCTCACTTGTCAAACATTTCTGTGTTGTACATTCACATAGTATTATTATTTGAATATACTGTAATGTAGGGATTATTTGTTCAGTCTCTCTAGGTGCTGCATCATGGTTGTGTTTTGTGTCAATATACTCATAAATTACCACATCTTTCTACAGCTATGAGTTTTTGCACAACTTACGTGGACTATCTGTTTAGTGTTAAATTAAAAATCTGGAGATGACGTGAGAAGCTGAAAGCTGGCTCATAACAAACTATTAAATATTATTGGGGGACATTAGTACCCTGTATTAAAGTTATTAATGTGTCTACATTCCTCCAAGAACAGACTGAATATTACAGAAGAGTTAAATTTTTTAAAAACTTTCTTGCTGTTCTGGAAAAGCATTCACAGTTGCTTCAGAAAAGGTTTAAGCCTTGTTAAGTGTACTGGGAGCGAAAAGTGGGTCACATTTTTCCAGTCACTTGCTTACAGGCTTGAACAGCCTGTATGAGCATGTTGTGTAAAACAGTTTTAAACAAAAAAAAAATTTTTTTTCTGGTCATTTTAGCAGTGTTGTACATTACTATATGCATTCTTAAATTTCACTTAAAGATGTCAAACTGTGTAGTGTCAAACATCCTTCATCTTTTATGTCGCACACTTCAGCTCACTGAAACATAGTAGCCCATGACCAACAAGCTTTTTGCCTCCTTTTACACAGAAAATACTATTTGAATGATCATAGGTTTTGAACATGGATACCATTGGTGTCCCATTCAAGTCTATGGAAATTGTCTGCGTGTCAGTGAGCTGTGTGTCATCTGTTTGCACACTTGATTACACTAAATGGTATTCATCTGTTAAGACTGTGTTGTATGTTGGGATAATACATCTCTCCTCTCCAAGCTCCATGAAAGAAACACTTCTAAGGCTAAAACCTCACATTTTCACTAACGGAACTTTGTACTAATGTATTTAGCTAGTGCTAACTGAATAAACACTCAAGTATAATTAAAGCTTATATTGATGTTTTTGAAGAAAAGTGTTTATTAGCTTCAAACAAAATTATTACTTCAGTAACATAGTTTTTAAAGATTTGTTCTGTTTGGAGCAATCAAATACAACACTAGGTGCTGCATTCCTTAACCCTCTAATGTTTGACATTGTAATCTTACTCTCCCACACATCACCATTTAATTCTTCTTAGTGTCTTCATTAGTTTCAAAAGCTTTGAGAGGTTTAAGACATACAAAAGAGAAACTTTTTACTTACCTTCATTTTCTCTTCTTGTTGGATGCAGTACTCACATCTAGGGGTACATTCTTGAGGCTATAATTTTTTTGTAACATTATGCGGTCCTGTTGAACTGAACAGTTGATGAAATTCTTTCTGTTGCTATGACTATTTTACCCCATCCTTCTATGTCACACTGACCCCACAATTCCCATTTAAAAAAAATCAAAGATTACATTGTTGTTCACAAAAATGAAAAATAAATGCATTTCCATCAGAGGCATGCCCACTACTACTCACTCATTCTGAGGTACTTACAGTACTCAAGACAGTTTACAAGTTTACAAAGCAAAAGAATTTACAAAATTTCTTGACAAAAGTAGTATTTCACAAAGTTAAATCATTATTTTATAAATGGTTCCAGAAATAAACTTAGTAATTAGTGTTAGAATGAGCAATGAATAATATGAATTTTAAGTATGCCAGACATTCCGTAGTTTCAAATATTTCTAAAAGGAGTAATTTTAACTGTACATATTTATTCTAACAATTAATTTCTTTTTATACATTTTAGCCTGAAATATAATACATCATACAAAAATTGTATGAAATTCTTTTAGTGAAACAGCTGAGATAATTGTAACCTATGTAAGATTTACAATACCTTTTGGTATCACCTATTTATACAAAGATGGTTGTTAGAAAATAGTGTCCTTTTAGAACACACATCAACCATCTTTAGCACTTTCATAATACAAATTAGGAAATTTTGCATACATGTTGTATATCTGAGTGTAAATGTCTCTCTATAATCATGTTGAAGGTTAACAGATGGTTAGAAAGCATTGTTCGAAAACATCTTTGCATCCATTCACTTGCAGTGATCAAATTTACCAGAATTATTTGCGGGATTCATTTTGCAGCTTGTCTGATATATCAAGGTGATATATGAGTATGATATATCAAGGTGATTAAAACTGCAACACTGCTTTTAAAGTCCATACATAATTTGAAGAAGGCAGTAGTGGTACATGTTTGAGCAAATCCCATGAAATAAAGGTTAATGGTAATGCAACCCATCTGTTGATAATGTTTAATAATTTCAGACATTCTTGATCATTTACAGAAATGGGTGGGACCTTCCATATTGATTTGTGAGTTAAAAGATTGTGTGTTTCATCAGTGCCTTGGATGTAAAAGTTACTCCCTGTAGCATTTTCTGTGAGAATTAATTCTTGTTTCATGTTAAGAGGAACTTTCTGCATACCTTCAAAGTATCCCATTAAAATTTCAGCACATTAAAGTCATATGTGGATGCTGAAACGTAGGTCTTGGGAGTTGACGTCACAACCACAGGAAAAAAAAAAAAATCGATCTATCTCCACCATGTTTGGTTCCTTCAAAAAGAAATACAAAAGTATTATGTATTAGATCCGATGTTTTTGTATCAGATCCATCCATGTGTATGATTTCCTTTTGATCTATAAATAGAATAGAATATTCATGCTAGATTGTTATTCTTATCCTATCAAAATTACTAAACATTCTTGATGTATAAGGTTCGTGTGAAACATACTCGTACCACATAACTAACTCATTCATCATATTCTGTGGGCAGTGCCATAGAAAATAATACATTTTTCAGACTTAATGATTTAAGGTACCACTTGTAGTTTACCTGTGCTAATACAATCTGTGTACATCTACATCCATACTTAGCAAGCCACCTGACAGTGTGTGGCAGAGTGTACCTTGAGTATCAGTTCTCCCCTCTATTCCAGTCTCGTATTGTGCGTGGAAAGGAGGATTGTCGGTATGCTTCTGTGTGGGCTCTAATCTCTGATTTTATCCTCATGGTCTCTTTGCGAGATATACGTAGGAGGGAGCAATATACTGCTTGACTCCTTGGTGAAGGTATGTTCTCGAAACTTCAACAAAAGCCCGTACCGAGCTACTGAGTCTCTCTCCTGCAGAGTCTTCCACTGGAGTTTATCTATCATCTCTGTAACGCTTTTGTGATTACTAAATGATCCTGTAATGGAGCGCGCTGCTCTCCGTTGGATCTTCTCTATATCTTCTATCAAACCTATCTGGTACGGGTCCCACACTGCTGAGCAGTATTCAAGCAGTGGACAAACAAACGTGCTGTAACCTACTTCCTTTGTTTTCGGATTGCATTTCCTTAGGATTCTTCCAATGAATCTGTCTGGCATCTGCTTTACCAACGGTCAACTTTATATGATCATCCCATTTTAAATCACTCCTAATGCGTACTCCCAGATAATTTATGGAATTAACTGCTTCCAGTTGCTGACCTGCTATTTTGTAGCTAAATGATAAGGGATCTTTCTTTCTATGTATTCGCAGCAAATTACACTTGTCTACATTGAGATTCAATTGCCATTCCCTGCACCATGTGTCAATTCGCTGCAGATCCTCGTGCATTTCAGTCCAATTTTCCATTGTTACAACCTCTCAATATAACACAACATCATCCGCAAAAAGCCTCAGTGAACTTCCAATGTCATCCACAAGGTCATTTATGTATATTGTGAATAGCAATGGTCCTATGACACTCCCCTGCGGCACACCTGAAATCACTCTTACTTCGGAAGACTTCTCTCCATTGAGAATGACATGCTGCATTCTGTTATCTAGGAACTCTTCAATCCAATCACACAATTGGTCTGATAGTCCATATGCTCTTACTTTGTTCATTAAATGGCTATGGGGAACTGTATCGAATGCCTTGCGGAAGTCAAGAAACACGGCATCTACCTGTGAACCCATGTCTATGGCTCTCTGAGTCTCGTGGATGAATAGCGCAAGCTGGGTTTCACACGACCGTCTTTATCGAAACCCATGCTGATTCCTACAGAGTAGATTTCTAGACTCCAGAAAAGTCGTTATACTCTAACATAATACGCGTTCCAAACTTCTACAACTGATAGACGTTAGAGATATAGGTCTATAGTTCTGCACATCTGTTCGACATCCCTTCTTGAAAACGGGGATGACCTGTGTCCTTTTCCAATCCTTTGGATCGCTACGCCCTTCTAGAGACCTACAGTACACCGCTGCAAGAAGGGGGGCAAGTTCCTTTGTGTACTTTGAGTAAAATTGAACTAGTATCCCGTCAGGTCCAGTGGCCTTTCCTCTTTTGAGCGATTTTAATTGTTTCTCTATCCCTCTGTCATTTATTTCGATATCTACCATTTTGTCCTCTGTGAAACTATCTCGAAAAGGAACTACAGTGCAGTCTTCCTCTGTGAAACAGCTTTGAAAAAAGACATTTAGTATTTTGGCCTTTAGTCTGTCATCCTCTGTTTCAGTACCATTTTGATTAGTGTGTCTGGACATTTTGTTTTGATCCACCTACCACTTTGACATAAGACCAAAATTTCTTAGGATTTTCTGCCAAGTCAGTCCACAGAACTTTACTTTCAAATTCATTGAGCACCTATCACATAGCCCTCCTCACACTACATTTCGCTTTGTGTAATTTTTGTTTGTCTGCAAGGCTTTGGCTATGTTTATGTTCACTGTGAAGTTCCCTTTGCTTCCGCAACAGTTTCCTAACTCTGTAGTTGTACCACGGTGGCTCTTTTCCATCTCTTATGATCTTGCTTGGCACATACTCACCTATTGCATATTGTACAATGGTTTTTGAACTTTGTCCACTGATCCTCAACACTATCTGTACTCGAGACAAAACTTTTGTGTTGAGCCGTCAGGTACTCTGTAATCTGCTTTTTGTCAATTTTGCTAAACAGAAAAATCTTCCTACCTTTTTTAATATTTCTATTTATGGCTGAAATCGTCAATGCAGTAACCACTTTTTGATTGCTGATTCCCTGTTCTGTGTTAGCTGTTTCAGATAGTTCTGGTCTGTTTGTCACCAGAAGGTCTAATATGTTATTGCCACGAGTTGGTTCTATGTTTAACTGCTCAAGGTAATTTTCAGATAAAGCACTTTAAAAAATTTCACAGGATTCTTTGTCCCTGCCACCCGTACAAATGTTTGAGACTCCCAGTCTATATCCGGCAAATTAAAATCTCCACCCAGAACTATAACATGGTGGGGAAATCTACTCGAAATATTTTCCAAATTATCTTTCAGGTGCTCAGCCACAACAGCTGCTGAGCCAGGGGGCCTATAGAGACATCCAATTACCATGTCTTAGCCTGCTTTAACCATGACCTTCACCCAACACAGAAGTGTTGCCCTGTTGGGTCCATATACTGCCTTTGTCGTACCCTCATTCTCTCTCTCTCTCTCTCTCTCTCTCTCTCTCTCTCTCTCTCTTAAAAAAAGGAAGTAATCATACAGTTATTCCTGTAATCGTACAGTTGGCCATCAACAACATTCAGCTCAAGTTTATCCTATGCTACTGCAGGATGGAAAGAAACGTAAATTGTATTTAACATCATTTGTGTTTGTGTGTTTGTGTGTTTGTGTGTTTGTGTGTTTGTGTGTTTGTGTGTTTGTGTGTTTGTGTGTTTGTGTGTTTGTGTGTTTGTGTGTTTGTGTGTTTGTGTGTTTGTGTGTTTGTGTGTTTGTGTGTTTGTGTGTTTGTGTGTTTGTGTGTTTGTGTGTTTGTGTGTTTGTGTGTTTGTGTGTTTGTGTGTTTGTGTGTTTGTGTGTTTGTGTGTTTGTGTGTTTGTGTGTTTGTGTGTTTGTGTGTTTGTGTGTTTGTGTGTTTGTGTGTTTGTGTGTTTGTGTGTTTGTGTGTTTGTGTGTTTGTGTGTTTGTGTGTTTGTGTGTTTGTGTGTTTGTGTGTTTGTGTGTTTGTGTGTTTGTGTGTTTGTGTGTTTGTGTGTTTGTGTGTTTGTGTGTTTGTGTGTTTGTGTGTTTGTGTGTTTGTGTGTTTGTGTGTTTGTGTGTTTGTGTGTTTGTGTGTTTGTGTGTTTGTGTGTTTGTGTGTTTGTGTGTTTGTGTGTTTGTGTGTTTGTGTGTTTGTGTGTTTGTGTGTTTGTGTGTTTGTGTGTTTGTGTGTTTGTGTGTTTGTGTGTTTGTGTGTTTGTGTGTTTGTGTGTTTGTGTGTTTGTGTGTTTGTGTGTTTGTGTGTTTGTGTGTTTGTGTGTTTGTGTGTTTGTGTGTTTGTGTGTTTGTGTGTTTGTGTGTTTGTGTGTTTGTGTGTTTGTGTGTTTGTGTGTTTGTGTGTTTGTGTGTTTGTGTGTTTGTGTGTTTGTTAGTAATATATGTATAGGCAGTTCAACTCATTCACCTTCTCAGCACTCACTGCTAGATAACCTATTGAACCTTCCTTTGTAAAGTCAGTACCTTGTACAGCTGCTCATATCTCTGCTTTAAATGTATTGGTGTTAGGACATAATTTGAAGACTTATATTTTCTGTTTTGAGTATGTGTTTAAATCATCATCATCATACATAACACATGGAATTTGAACATCACCACTTGTTAAATGTAGTTTACAGTTTGATGATGTGATATTTGGAATAGTTATATGCTTCAAAAGTTCTCGATACAGTATTAAATATTTCTTCGCTCAGGTCTAATGGAGAATGAACTTCCTTTTAATATTCATTCATTTCAATCCAGTTATCATGTGATGATGGGAATCTGAACCACTGAACCAGTTTTCCATTTCATACTCACCTAACAACTCTTTCAATGAGAAACACACCTATTTCATTTATTTCCTGTGTTTACTCCATGTAGAAACTTCTCCACTATTTCAGGACATTTTCTGTCTATCAGATTAGAAGTCTGGGGGTTTCTTCACTGTACTTTCAAAACTGTAAATATCTCAGTCAATGAGTGTGGTAAATATGATTCATCAAATGGTGTCCTTAATGAGGACATTCAGATGAAATTGCTGACATTAAATCTCTGATTGTGTAAATCAGCCATTATAATATGACTGTATACTGTATTTAGAAGTGTATTAGCATGAGTATGAAATGATTTCACACACCCATATGATGTATGGTGAGGTTAAGCTGTAGAGATAAGTGAGGAGGTATATTAGTCCATTTCTACTATCAATGTAAATTTAGTTGTTGCCACATAATGGCATTTTATAGTTCTATTCAATTGCTCCATGGGGGATACTTTCTGTGTGAAAACATTGAATTGTAGGATATTCCATAGTATTTCATCACAGTTGCAAAGCAGTGATTGTAAAATCCTCCACTGTGATCTTTCTGAAGATCTTTGGAACTATATTGGTTCCAGTGTGCTATAGTTGTTCCATTATCCATGCAGCTAAATTTCTTGTCTTTCTTTTTACAAGTACAGCCCATGTAAATTTAAAGTATGTTTCAATGATCATAAGAATATATTTGAAACAGCTTTTTTTAAATTTGTTTCCTATGTACAAGATCTGCCTGCCATAAATTGTCCAATTGCTGTATTACAGGACTTCATGAAAAGTTTTTCAATGCCAGTCGGTGAAGTTTGTTAGTTATAATGTCCATATTTATTCAATAATGTTTAGTTCTCATAGTTTGGAAATATCTTAAATGTTGTACGAACTTATTGGGCTTGTAGTAATATATGAACTGTGCAGGGAAAGTATTCAGTTTCTTATGCTGAGTGTCAATAACTGTACCACCACCACCACCACCAAGACCAACATACTGTTCAATGCAGGATTAATAACGTTTTTATATTTGTTGCTACACTTACTTTTTATTTCATTCTTGTCTTCCCATGTACTTTTTCCATGTGTAGTATTCTGGCAAACATTTTTACCTATTCTAGTGTGTAGCTATTGAGTTCTGATAACTTCTTTAAGAGTATCAGGATAAGTAAACCAGGTTTAGATACAAACTCGGTCTCCATTATATATTGATTTCCTGCCTAATTTTATTGGACATTTGTCATGTCTGTCTGGTCTTTCAATGCCTGCACTATATGTGCAAATTAAATCTGCAGCTCTATGCTGTTTATTATATTGACTGATCATTTCACCATCCTCATGATTAGTTGTTATTAAGTGACATGTTCAGTGCTTTCGGTTACAGGTTTAAATTTTTCTTTGAGGTACTCATCTCCAGTCTGCTGTTCATGTGTTAACAACCATGATTTTTTTTGTATGATATGTGACAAGAATTTTCTATTATGTTGACATGCTGACACATACTAAATTATTACAGCATGTCATCAATTGTTTAGGTATTTTGAATGTCTCAGAATACAAAATACAGCTGTCTCTCAAAGTGGGAATAATTTTTAATCTGATTATGTTTCTTGCGTGGAACATAGTTACACACAGACTGAGTTTGGTTCCACCTTATCAGGTAGTGGTGCTGCTGTGTTATCATGTTATAATTCAAATGTTGCTACTTTACTTCCTGTCCCAATTTCTTTTAATAGCTGATACTAGGTCTGTAAAAAATATTCTGGAACTTTGTCCACAATTTTTTTTCTACACTTACCCTTTAGTTATAGTGCATGGACACCCTTGATGTACTCTCCTCCACGGTTGATACACCACTCCCAATGCTGTTAACACTTCCAGAACCAGTCTCGGTGCACCTCTTGATGGATCACATGAAGTGCCATCTGGAAACTTTTTTATCTCATCTATTGTTGCAAAGCTTTATCCTTTCATAGAGGTGTTCTTGTACCAAGATGTGTAACGGTACCTTGTTGTTAGAAACTGAGAGAGCCTTTCAGGCACAAAAACAGCTTCGAGCCACACTCCTATACACATTCCCTGTCTGGGTGGAGGCTCACCGCACTTTGAATTCGTCGCGTGGTGTGGTATATATTAGATCCCTCGACGGATTGACTGACGAGGAGATTCAGTCTTTCCTGGCTGAGCAGGACGAGACGGTTGTCCATAGTGTCATGAAAAAGGTCAACAATGACCTTGTACCCAACCGGACACATTTCTTGACCTTTGACAGTGTTCAGCTGCCGTCACGCATCAAAGCTGGCTACGAGATTATTTCTGTTTGCCCCTGTGTCCCGACACCTACGCACTACTGACAGAGTCAGCATTTTAATCACACTCGCCAGTCTTGTTCTAATGCGGCTAAATGAGTCACTTGCGGCAGGTTACGCCCATGAGGGTGACTGTCCACCTCCATCTCCTCGTGTGAACTGTCAGGGTGACCACGCAGCATCCTCCCGCGACTGTCCCATCTAAAAGGATGAATGCAGTATACAGGAAATTTGGGTCAAAGAGAAAGTGTCCATCTCGGCTGCTCACAAGCTATTTGCTAGTAGGAAGCCCATTCGGCTCCCAGCGGGGAAATAAAGAACTGTCCTTGCCTCTCCTCGCACTACCAGGGAGGTGGCGACGCAGACGTGCGATCTGACCTTAAGCACTACAGTCGTCAGTTCGGCCAGTGCTAAGATCGCCCGGTCAACATCTCCTCTTCCTCCCGTCACCCCCAAGACACTAGCACCTTCATCATCTTCTGCCAAGACGAAGATCCAGAAGTCAGATGCACGGGCCTTCAAGGAGAAACCGTCCCGTACAGACTTCCTACGCACCTCGAACTCCCAGACATCGACCAGTACTTCCACTAAATGATGTTCCAAGAAGGCTAATAGGAAGCACAGTTCTCCTTCTCCGCCACGGCGCATTTCTTCTCCTGTGCCACCCAGTGGTTGCCGCCCCAGTCCGTCATCCGTTTTGCCTGGCCGCACCACTGGTAGGCGAACATCTGGCCGTTCACTGGCAGAGGAAGCTCCCCCTCCCGGCCATCTTAACAAGATGGCCGACGAACCTATTGAACCAATTAATGATGACTCTCCACCTGTTGATAGCAGTGGCAGTGCTCGCTTGAAGCCAGGCCCTCAGTGGCCTTCGAGGTGGCCCCTTCTTGCTTCTCCTTCTCCGTTTTCTTTTTCTTCTCATGATGGCACTTCTTCATTGGAATATTCATGACATTTGCTCCAACCAAGAGGACTTAAAGTTGCTGCTATGCTTGCACTGTCTACCCATCACAACTCTCCAGGAAACGAAGCTACGCCCATGTGATCAAATTGACTTGGCACACTATGCCTCTGTGCGTTTTGACCTACCCCCTGTGGCAGGTGTTCTGGCTCATGGAGGGGTTATGTTGCTGGTCCAGGATGATTTTTATTATGATCCCATCACATTGCACACTGGTCCACAGGCAGTTGCCATCCGATTTACTCTCCCCACTTTTACATTTTCCATTTGTACTGTTTATACTCCATCGTCGCCTGCCGTCACAAGGGCAGACATGATGCAACTTATTGCTCAGCTACCTGCACGATTTTAGTTTACTGGAGACTTCAATGCCCACCATCCCCTTTGGGGCGCTCCAGCATCCTGTCCAAGAGGCTCCCTGTTAGCAGACCTTTTCAACCACCTCAATCTTGTCTGCCTCAATACTGGAACCCCTACTTTTCTTTCGGACACAACTCGCACCTATTCCTATTCAGACCTCTCTATATGTGCTACCCAACTTGCACGTCAGTTTGAGAGGTACACTCTTTCTGATACGTATTAGAGTGACCACTTCCCTTGTGTTATCCATCTCCTGCATAATACCCACTCTCTGTGCTCAACTAGTTGGAACATCTCCAAAGCAGACTGGGGGCTCTTCTCTTCCAGGGCGACCTTTCAGGATCAAACCTTCGCCAGATGCGATAGGTCGCACACCTCACAGAAGTCATTCTCACTGTTGCTGAATATTCCATCCCTCACACTACTTCTTCTCCACATTACGTACCAATCCCCTGGTGGATCACGGCATGTAGAGACACTTCATGTGTTCGTCAAAATGCTTTATGCACCTTTAAACACCACCCTTCGATGGCGAATTGTATCAATTATAAACGATTATGTGTGCAGTGTCGTCGTGTTATTAAAGAAAGCAAGAAAGCCTGCTGGGCTGCTTTCACAAGCACCTTCAACAGTTTTACTTCTTCTGTTGTCTGGGGTAGCCTGCGCCAGTTATCTGGCACTAAGGTCCACTCACCAGTTTCTGGCTTGACGGTCGCGAATGATGTCCTTGTGGCCCCTGAGGATGTCTCCAATGCCTTCGGCCGCTTTTTCGCAGAGGTTTCGAGCTCCATTCATTACCACCCTGCCTTCCTCCCCCGAAAACAGTCAGAAGAGGCTAGGCCACCTAACTTCCGCTCCTCAAATCGTGAAAGTTATAATGCCCCATTCACCATGGGGGAACTTGAAAATGCACTTGCCCGGTCACGGTCTGCCACTCCAGGGCCTGATTCTATTCATATTCAGATGCCTGAAGAACCTTTCTCCTGTGGGTATAGGTTTCCTTCTTCGTACTTATAATCGCATCTGGATTGAGGGGCATGTTCCCGCATGCTGGCGTGAGTCTATTGTTGTCCCGATTCCTAAGCCGGGGAAGGACAAGCACTTGCCTTCCAGTTATCAACCCATCTCGCTTACCAGCTGTGTCTGTAAGGTGATGGAGCGAATGGTTAACTCTCGTTTGGTTTGGCTGCTCGAATCTCGGCGCATACTTACCAATGTACAATGTGGATTTCGTAGGCGCCGCTCTGCTGTTGACCATCTGGTTACCTTGTCGACCTTCATTATGAATAACTTCTTGCAGAAGCACTCGACCGCGGCTGTATTCTTTGATTTGGAGAAGGCTTAAGACAACTGTTGGAGGGCGGACATTCTCCGCACCATGCATACATGGGGCCTTCGCGGTCGCCTCCCTCTTTTTATTCTTGCCTTTTTAATGGATCGACAGTTCAGAGTACGTGTGGGTTCTGTCCTGTCCAATGCCTTTTGCCAGGAGAATGGGGTGCCACAGGGCTCACTTTTGAGGGTCGCTCTTTTCGCCATAGCGATCAATCCAATAATGGATTGCCTCCCAGTTGATGTATCAGGCTCCCTTTCGTGGACGATTTTACCATCTATTGTAGTGCACAGCGTACATGTTTCCTGGAGCACTGTCTTCAGCTTTGTCCTGACCATCTTTACTCCTGGAGTGTCGCCAATGGCTTCCGTTTTTCTGCCGAGTAGACGGTCTATATTAACTTCTGGCCTACAAAGAGTTTCTCCCACCATCCTTATGACTCGGTCCCATTGCTCTCCCATTCATGGAGACAACAAAATTTTTAGGTCTTACATTTGACAGGAAACTTAGCTGGTCTCCACATGTCATATTTCGCTGCCCGTTGTACCTCTTCTCTAAATTTCCTCCGTGTTCTCAGCGGTACGTCGTGGGGAGCGGATAGAACCATCCTACTTCACCTATATCGGTCGATCATCCGCTCAAAGCTGGATTATGGGATCTTCATATACTCCTCTGCATGGCCGTCCATTTTACACCGCCTCAACTCTATACAATATCGGGGTTTACGTCTTGCGATCGGAGCATTCTATACTAGTCCCATCGAGAGTCTTCATGCTGAAGCCAGTGAATTGCCACTAACCTACCGGCGCAATATACTGCTTTGTCGGTTTGCCTGTCGGCTATTGTCAATGCCCGAACACCCGTCTTACCGTTCCTTTTTTGACGACTCTCTCGACTGTCAATACGGGTTGTATGTCTCTGTCCTGCTACCCCCTGGAGTTCGCTTTTGTCGCCTCCTTCGGCACCTTGATTTTTTACTCCCTGCAACCTTTAGAGTCGGCGAGAGCCAAACGCCACCTTGGTTCCAGGCTCAGGTTCGCATTCACCTTGACCTCAGCTTGCTCCCAAAGGAGGGTACCCCAGCTTCGGTATACTACTCCCATTTTGTTGAACATCATTCAAAGTTCATTAATATGATCTTAATTTATACAGATGGCTCTAAGACCAATGACGGTGTCAGGTGTTCTTTTATTGTCGGGACACACAGTTTCAAATACCGGCTCCATGGCCATTGTTCGGTCTTCACAGCTGAGCTATTTGCCCTCTACCAGGCTGTTCGTTACATCTGCCACCACTGACATTCTACTTACGTCATCTGCTCAGATTCCCTGAGTGCCATCCAGAGCCTCAGTGGTTCGTATCCAGTCCACCTTTTTGTTCACCGGATCCAACGCTCACTTCAGTAGCTGGTGGATGATGGTTCTCCAGTTACCTTTATGTGGGTTTCTGGCCATGTCGGTATCCCTGGGAACGAAGCTGCAGATGCCGCGGCCAAGGCTGTGGTCCTCCAGCCTCAGACAGCTTCTTGTTGTGTCCCTTCATCAGATTGTAGGAGGGTCATTTGTCAGTGCATTTTATCGCTGTGGCATGCTGATTGGGCTACACTTACGGACAACAAGCTTTGGGCCTTAAAACGTCTTCCCATGGCTTGGACAACCTCTTCACACCCTTCTGGGTGGGAGGAGGTCGTTTTGGCCTGGTTACGAATTGGACACTGCCAGTTCAGCCATCGCCATCTGCTGACGGCTGCGTCAGAGTCGTTCTGCCCATGTGGGCAATTGCAGACGGTATGCCACGTTTTAACGTCCTGTCTGAATTTTAATACACTGCGCATTGATCTTGGCCTGCCATGTACTCTGGATGCCACTTTAGCAGACGACACAGGAGCAGCTGCTCGCGTTCTTCGTTTTATACACTTGACAAACCTGTCTAAGGACATTTGATTATGGTGTTCTTTTAATCCTTTGCCTGTTAATGTCTTTCATAGTGTTGCCTCTTTTAGTTGCTGTTTTAACCTTGTACCTCGTGGTGCATTCCTCACTTAGTCTGGGCGCTAATGACCATTGTAGTTGTGTGCCCTAAAACCACAACAAAAAAAAGTAGAGGTGTTCAGCTTTGAAAATAAAGTATTCTGCAGGGACTAGTTCTGGAGAGTATGGAGAATGATGCAGCACAGGGACTTTGTCTTTTGTGTAATAGTCACACACCGATGGGAATGAGTGTACATGTGAGGTATCGTGATGCAAGAGTCGGGAATTATCTGACCACATTTCAGCCTGTTTCCTTGTCACATTTTCTCACGGTCATTGCAATGTGCCCCAGTAGCATAGTTGATTAATAGTTTATTCCTGTGGCACAAATTCATTATGAACTAATCCTTCAAAGACAAAGAAATCTCTTTCCTGACCCATTGTGAAGATTGAACCTTGGTCTCAACATCATTACAGTAGAGCCACATGTCATCACCACTTACACTTCTCTTAAGGAATGTCTCGTTCTCATTTGCACAATCCAAAAGCTCTTCACTGATGGTGAGGTGACGGTCTTTCTGTTCTTGACTCGTGAGCCATGGGATGAAATTGAAAGTGACAAAATTATGCATTCCAAGATGCTGCTGAAATGTTACTCTTTGGCAGTCTCTTGGACAGCCAGTCTTTAGTTGGCACACAAATTTTTATTGATGTTCCTGACACAGGCACCATCAGTGGGTGTCAAAGGGCGTAATGAATGAGGCTCATCTTTAACTTCCAGCAGGTCATTTTTAAACTGTGTGAACTATTTGTAATGCCAAGTATGGTCTAAGCACTTACCACTGCAAGCTTTCTCCACCCTTTTGTGTAGCTCTGTAAAGATTTTCTTGAGTTCCATGCAAAATTTAATGCAGATATGTTGCTCCTCTAACTCTGACATGTTAGCATTCTCAAACTGTGTGACAGTGCTCTCCTCAATAGAGCACTGAACAGCAACAATCAGACATACGACAATGAAACTTGTGGCAGTTACAGGCATGTGCAGGAATGCTGACCACATCTCATTTCAACACACCATTGCTGCAAAATTGCAAATGTTCTGGAATTTTTTGAACAGGCCTCTCATGAAGATGTGGAAAAGTTTTTTAAAGAAAATATATATGTATGTTCAAAACAAAGTTGATATGAGTGAGTTGATAATGTCAGGACATTTTCTTTGCTATAGTCAGCCAGGCCTAATATGACTGAGCATATATTATTAGGTAGAAAGGGATCATTTCTATTCAAATTCTTTTCCCCAGTACTGACCAGTCAGTTACAATAAGTTTTTATTTTCTTTTGTGAGTTTATGTAGAAGACACTGCAATTTCTGTAAAAATTAGTCACATCACTGCATGCAATCGTGTATACCGAGACAATAATAATATTACGTTGTTGTAGCTATACACAGCAATTTATTTATATATTTATTTATTTATTTATTCATTCATTCCATGTGATCTGATGGTACACAGTGTGTTGCAGATGTCGGAAAATATCAGTTAACATTGTTGACATATATTGACATAAAGTATCCTAATGTATTATATTGCAAAGATTGGTTAAGTTTACTTCACTCAAATTGTGCAATTTCTTCAATATAACACAGATCGCAAGATTGCTGTTTTAAGTATTCATTTATAGAGTAAAAACAGTGACACAACAAATGTGACATCACAGCTTTGCTAAATTTTATGTTGTCTTCAGTGGACTCAATACTAGTGGGAAGATTGTTGAAGAGTTCGAAGCCCATATGGAAAGATCCCTTCTTTCACAGTTGAGTGTTTCTCATTAAAACATGCAGATTTGTGTTTTTCATGGTGTTGTGGTTATGTATTTCATTATTCTTTGACTCTGGAGTCAGTTGGCACTATGTGGTTTCTGAAAAATTTGAGAGTCTCAAGAATGTGTAGGAAAGGCAGTGAGAGTATTTCCAACTTTTTGAAGATGGATTTGCAGGAGTCACTGGGTTTGCTCCCAGTAATAATCCTCATTGCTCTCTTCTGGATTTTGAATGTGCTCGGAGCAGTTGAAGAATTTCCCCAGAATATCAAATCGTATTTTAGATGGGCATGTATGTAAGCATAGTACGCACTGGGTAATGTTTTCAGGCTAGCACACGATTTCAGTACACTCAATGCATAACAGCCAGTACTAATTCTGGTATTTACCTTTCTTGTATGTGTGTTCCATTTCAGGTTATCTTGACCCACAGATCCAGGAATTTGAAAACAGTGTCAGTATCTTTTGGCTGGTTATTTACAGTGATAAGTGGCTGAGAGGAATTAGCATTTTGTGTTGTGTGAAAGTTCATGGAAGCTGTCTTTTTGGTGTTGATAGTTAATCTGTTGATTTTAGCCCAGTTGCTGAGTTGTTCAGGGGCCAAGTTCACTGCTTTTTGCACAGCCTCTGTATTATCCCCTTTGGAGAGTACAGTTGTGTAATCAGCAAATATTATTGTTATGTGTGCATCTTCATTCAGGCTCAAGTCATTGATATACAGGAGGAAAAGTAGGGGTCCCAATACTGAGCCTTGTGGTATACCTTGCCTTACAGTTTTATTACTTGATAGGATTTCGGGTATTGAGTTGGTTTTTTCTATTAGTGTATTTCATGCTGACTCTCTGCATCCAATTGGTTAGGAATGAAGCAATCCAATTGTTTGCAATTCTTCTGATACCATATTGTTCTATTTCTTCCAGCAATATTTTGTGGTCAACAGTGTCAAACACCTTGGACAGATCCAGAAATATGCCTGTTAAGGGTTGTTTTCTATCTAACAAATCTAATAGCATATTAATGCAATCATATACTGCAGTTTCAATAGATTTTTTGCTTCTGAACCCATGTTGAGCTAAACTTAGTAAATCTTTTTTTTTTTTATAATGAAGTCCATTAGTTTGTTTGTATATTATTCTTTCAAAAACTTCAGAAAAGCAGGATGAGATTGAGATAGGCCTGTAGTTATTCATATCATTATTATCACCTTTTTTGAAGATAGGAATTACTTTAGAAAGCTTCAGAGCTTCAGGGAAAGTACCTGCCAGGAAAGAACAGTCACAGAGGTTAGTTAATGGTTCAGCAATTGTGTGTACACAATTTTTGATTACAGTTGCTGGGATACCATCAGTTCCAGCTGAATATGAATTTCTTAACTCTCTCAGGGCTTTGGCAACATAATTTTCAGTGACTTTGGTAATGAAAATTGACTTTGCACGTGTGATATTTTTGGTCTGCTGGTTGGTAGTTTGTGTTAGGATTATTTTTGACCAATTTTTCAGCTATGCTCATAAAGAAATTGTTGAAAGAGTTCACCACAACTTCCAGATTAGATACAGATTCATGGTTGAGTTTGATTTCTATGTTTGTGTGTGTAGCTTTAATTTCCCCTCTTTCCCTTTTTATGATATTCCACGTTGCTTTTACTTTATTGCTGGATTTGTCAATGTACACATCATTTTGCATTCTTTTGGCTTGTCTTACCACTCTTCTTAGGACACATGTGTAGTTTTTATAGTATTCTGTTAGTTGGGGGGTCATTACTTTGTTTACATAACATGTGGAGTATTCTTTTATGTTTGTAAGAGATTTTTATAGCTGATGTAATCCAAGTCTTGTTTCTCTTATTATTATTTATTCTTACTGGTTTTTGTGGAAAAGCCTCTTCCATGTGGTGAATTATTTTGTCAAGAAATATGTTGAATTTCATGTTGACAGCATTGGCTGTGTACATCTCTGCCCACTTTTCTTTACTGAGGAGCTTTTTCAAGTTATGTTGAGTGAAAAACCTTCATAAGGTTTTAGGTGGCACTGGGTTTGAGGTATCTTTGTGAACATCAACCTTTAGAATGACAGCTTGTTGGTCACTGAATCCTGCATTGTATACTTCAAGAGTTGGGTTAAGTTTATTTCTATTTGCAAAAATTTGATCTAGAGCTGTCTTGGATGTGGGTGTTATTCTAGTGGGCTCGTTTACAAGGCCATGCAGATTATAAGTTTTTGCAATGTTAATCAATGTCTCCCTGTTTCGTTTGTGGATGGGAGAGTCTATATTAAAGTCACCATATATTATCACATCCTGTTTGCACTGACTTACTTTGGGTAGAAACAAGTCCATTTGTAACAGAAAATTGTTAATACTACTGGAGAGGGAGGGTAAATTGTAGCTACAATTAGATTTCGATCTGTAAGCTTTATGGCTGCACATTAAATGAAGTAGTCTGTTGTTGTTTCCTTTAAGATAGGAAGTGGTCTATATTCTATGTGTTCTTTTAAGAAGATGGCAACCCCACCATGTCCATCATTTGATCTGGAGTAGTGTTCACACAATTTGAAATTTAGTAGTGAGGTTAACTTAACTAAGTGCAGAGCCAGTGCTCTGCTAGCCATACTACTGAGATACCACTGAATCACTGGTCAGCAAAATGCTTAAGTCATCAGTTTTGTTGCTCAAGGACATTGTGATAACAGATTTGCAGGTCTGAGTGGGGTTTACTCAGGGGGCTCAAAGCCATATTTACTGTGGCACTGACCTTGAGTTTAAATTGTGCTGTATATGAGGTATGTTGAAATCTTGTCATGAACTGATGGACTGTTTATGCAGCTTATCTCAGATAGTAGTTCATTATAGATAACTGTCGTCTGGAAAAAATCTGATTTTACTATTAATACTGTCTGCAAGGTATTTAATATACAACATGAATGGCAGGAGTCCCAAAACAGTTCTCTGGGGCACACCTGAAGTTGCTTCTTCGACTGATGATGACTTTCCATCCAGGGCAACATTCTGTGTCCTCACTACCAAAAAGTTCTCAGTCCACTCACAAATGCCACTTGATACGACATAGGATTGTACATGTGTGGTACTGAGACAAATGCTTCTTTGAAATCAAGAAACACTGCATCCACCTCGTTGTCTTTACCCAAAGCTTTCAGTACATCATGTGCGAAAAGTGCGAATTGGGTTTCACCTGATCAATATTTTCAAAAACTGTGCTGGTTTTTACTGGGGAGGTCATTGTGTTAAAGATACCTCATTATGTTTGACCCATAGTATGTTCGAATTTTCAACAATAAATCAATGTGAAGGATATGTGACAGTAGCTTCTTTGTGGGTGACTTTTACTACCCTTCTTGTAGATGGGTGTGACTGGTGCCTTTTTCCAAGAACTGGGCACTATTTTTTTGTTCAAAGGATCTATGATAGACTATAGTGAAAACAAGTCCTAACTCAATCACAAAGTCAGTATAGAATCTTGCAGGAATTCCATTGGAGCTTTGTTCAGTTGTAATGGTGTCAGCTGTTCCTCAACCCCACTGACATGAATAATTATTTCATTCTTGTTTTCAGTGGTATGATGATTAAATTGGACAGTTCTCATTGGTTTTCCTTTGTAAAGGAACAGTTGAAAATGTAGTTCAGCATTTCAGCTTCTGCTTTGCTAACCTGAATTTCAGTTCTTGGCTCATTTGCTAGATACTGGACACTAGCTTTGATACTAGCAACTGCCTTTACATACGACCAGAATTATTTTGGGCATTTTGTGACATATCATTTGATAATATTCTTATATGGAAGTCATCGAAGACATATTGCATTGCTATCTTGACTGTCAAATGTCCATTCATCATCTCTCTACCTATAGTCCATTGCTTTGTTTTACTTCTATTATGCGGTCATCTCTGTTTCTTTCGAAGTTTCTTTGCAGTGGACTGTATGCCATGGAAGCTCTCTCCCATTATGCACTGTTCTATTAGGTACATACCCATCTAGTGTGTGGCCAACAATTCTTTCAAACTTGAGCAATAGTTTATCTACATCTTCCTGACCTGTGCTGAAAGTTAAAGTTCCTCATTTAGCTGAAACATTACTGATTTTTTTTTCCAATTTACTTAACATATGTATCTTTCTGTTAGTTAGAGTGGTCCTTTGTACTTTCGTAATAATTGTAGTCACAACTGCATCATGCTCACTGATATCAGTTCTGATGTGACCATTCTCAAAGAGGAAGCATCTCATAGATGAAATATGTGTGTGAGATTACAGCTCTCAGCAACCTTTGGAACATGAACTATAAACTGCCGGAGATCTCCTTTACACACAAACTGTTAGCCTCTATTTTCTTGCCAAAACTGAATGCTTTGGGAGAAAATTAAACTATTTGTGCATGGTGACATAGCTTTATGGTCAAACACTATGGGTCTATGGGCCCCCAAGTAGGCAACACATACCCCAAATGGGGATAAATATATCACAGTGTTTTACACATGAAAGAGACAATTAAAATGTTTTTACTTGATACCAAATTTTTGTATTAATTAATTAATTAATTAATCAAGTAACACAAAAGAAATGCAAATTTTTGATTAAATTACATGATAATTAAGATAAGACCACATGCTGGAGCTCAAACCTGGAACGTTGAGGCTCAAGAGCTTAGAATTAGTTTGTGGTATTATATGCACTTGAGCACTTGAACTATAAGATTGCATAACATTTCTTATGACTGTGCGGGTCAGTTGCATGGATATGAAAGTAGGTCAGGCCAGATGTGGAGGCAAATTGCCCAGATGTGACAGCAGTTCAGGCCAAAATGTCCTGTCAAACTCCTAGTGATATGTGCATCTCATTCCATTCACACACATCATGAATCCCAGTAAACCAGATAGTGGACCAATGAGATTCATCTGACTCTCATTATGTTAATAGCTTGTTTATTGTGAAGCAGATAAACATGTACTGTCTAAGTTGTGTATGCTTTTTCAGCCATACATGATGAATAGCAGTCATCATAGAACAGTCATAAGCTATTAATTCATAAATTCCAGAAGGTTTCATAAATGTGCAAAATTGCATGAGAATTTCAAATGGAATAAAGATGCACTTGAAAAGTCAAGTAATTTGGTAAACATTGTGACAAACCAAATGAAAAGTGTAGATAACTCATAAATCAGCATCTTGTGAAATTATTACACACTAATCAAATGATTCTTGCATTTTGTTTTGTATGTTAAATCACTTGCCTTTACCAGGAAAAACATACTGAAATGCTATTTTTGATGACTGATCACAGTTTAGAGGAAGGGCAAATATTTCCAGAATTTTCTAAGCCATTTTGCTGTTATCGAATTCACTGTGTGTATTTCAGTCTTATGAAATTACAAAAATTACTCCACAGAAGTAAGAGTGCTCGAAATGTGAAAAACTGTTCCAAAGTGTCTTGTGTTGATGTACATGTGAAGAAATGTCCTATTCAAATTTAAGTGTTGTAATTGAGAAATCTTGTTAATAATGTATTTGATAGTCTGTTTTACATTAATAATCTACTACACACCAATAATAAGTAAGAGATGCCATTTTAGGAAGTAGCATTATCAAAAATTAGTTAAAAGTAAAAGATACTGTGAAACAGAAGCTTTTGGCAACTAACACAGATTTCCATTTTCTAGGCAGGAAAAATTTTTAGACATGAAAGAAACTGTTTGTTTGCAAATATTGCTACAGTAAAAGTCCGCCTTCTGTGTCGAGGTAAAAGACGGCATGCAGCTGATGATGTGTGGGCAGACAAGTCTGCCTGCTATGTAATATATTTTAAAAACTTATTAATTATATTCACCGCAGGCCTCTGTAGCTGAAGAATGAAAAATTTCTTCCAAATACCTATGAAACATTATACATCACTTAAATATGTAGAACTCATAATATTTACAAAATTTGTACTCATGTCGGAAAGCAACAAAACTAGTTAAAATGGCAGGATCAGCTTATGGCAGATTCTACTGCACATCCATTTGTGTGATTTTAAAATCACTTGCAAGACTGAAACACTGACCAGACCAGAAAACATTAGTTACTAGGTATAATATACTCCAGATACAACTCTGTCTTCAGCAATTGGGTAATGAAATCTTATAGAACCATTTTGAGAGCTGCTCTAAATATGTCAAATGTATTTCTAAATGAACCCAAATAGAATAACATTCTGAAACCAACTATAGAGTTTTGTTATGCATTAACCTACTGGTTGAGCATGAGCAAGAAGAGAATTTGATTTCCATGTAAATCAACATGCAAATTGATGTTGAAACTGGTGGTAGTGGTTGAAAAGTGCAAAAATTGTAATGTTATGAAAGAGAGAGAACTGGGGTTATTATGGGACCAATAGGAAATAATGTAGATGTTTGGAAAATCTGGGAATCTAAAAACAATTTACACTGATGTCATACTTTCAGCTTGTTTATATTTATGATCTTAACCAGGTACTAAAAGAGATTTGTAGGAACCAATGGAGAAAAGATGCATGTCCTAAAATTTCTAATATTTTGTGGTTACTGAGGTGAAATTGCACCTCCAATATTCAATGCCACAATTGTGGGGAAAGCATTTGTACTGGAGAAACAACAAGAGCTCTGGAGCCAGTGGATAGTATGCTCTTCTCTTATGTGTTTCTGGGTACCATGCACTACAGATAAAGTGCTGAAATTGTAGATACATTTTTATAATGAACCCATACCCAAGGTGTTACCATTTGGACATAAAATGAGTTCCTAGACTGAACCACTTTCAAATCTCTGACTACATGGTACACACAAACTGAGAAGAGCATGTCATTGTCAGTCCCTGTCATAATTATGACACCACATACCATTTTCATATGCCAAAAACAGTGGCTGTGAGAATGTGGTATATTTACAGCTAGGAGGATAATTGGTGTTCTGTGGACATCCTTCACTATTGAGTTGAAAGAGTACCTCCTTCATCACTCAGAAGGGAACCCAGTGAAAAATACCCAAAACATTGTCCACACGTTGGGCTCCTGTTTGGCCCACAGAGCAGAGGTACTCATTTCTGTTATTTATGTACCCTGAAGCAGGAGATTTGAAAGTGCTGCAGTTCTCAACCCAAGTTTCATGATTATTAAGTTTCAGTGAAGTATTTTGTACTTAAATTTTCCTATTATTTTCTTTTCTTGCATGTCATTTACAGTAAAGTAATGTACACATCTAATTCTCTTTGTGATGTTCATTAGATACATTGGCAGAAACAAAACGAAATACCTGACTGCAGCTGTGACATCAAGAGTGGGTCAGAGCTGCAGTCAGGTCAGGCTCAGTGGTGGCAACACCTGCCAGCTGGTCGGCGAACTTCATGATGTTCGTAATTGTAAGTATTCCAATAATTACATATGTCATAAGCAGCTGTACTTTTTAGAAATGTTTGTATTTAGACCTTGCTGTCTTTCTCCTGTTCAACTTTTTATTTGTTAATTTTTCTTAATCCTACAATTAATTTACTCATTTGTGTAATGATGTCTGAAAATTAAAAAAGTTTACAGATGGGATATTAGGAAATGCTGAATAATTAGGAAGATAACCAGGTATTTGTGTTTTCTTTAGCATCCTGCAAGTTGATCAGGATCAGAGCTGACTAATGTTAATTTGCATTTGTGTAGTTGGCTCTTCCAACTCATAGCATTGGTGTCTAAAATTACAAGCTGGAAGGTTTCCAGCTAGGGGACTTGCTGCAAAATGATAAGGAAATTTTGAACAAAATATCTAATGCCAGACAGCTGTGTATGATAAACTGGGATTAATCCAATGAGGTAATAACACAATGACATTGTATAAGGTGTGATCAAACAGTGGGAATTTCTTAATTTTGTAGGCTTTATACATCGTATTTTCATCTTTTATCTTGTTAATACACACAGTTCCTGATGTATTTTTGAATTTTCAGCTGTTTTGAATATTTAGTTTCTTGTTGACAGCTGAAAAAGTGATACATATTTTCTAGTAATCGACGAAAGATGGATAAATGAATTTGCATTAAAATTATTTTTAAAACAGAATGAAGTACAACAAAATGTTGCATGTGGGTTTTTGCAAATCTACTACCAAATAGGAAAGAATTTAAAAGTGATTTAAATGTTTCAAAGAGGGTTGAAGGTATTGAAGACAATGACCACCCTGGATGCCCAACCACACCAATAACTGATGACAGTGTGAAGGAAGCAAACAAAATGGTTCTGGAAAATCTGAGAGTTTGCTGATGATGTTGGCATATCCTTTGGCCCATTCCAAGCAAATTTTTTGAATGTTTTGGGCATGAAACCTGTAGGAACTAAGTTTTTCTGTGAAGTTGTTGAATTTTGACCAAAAAGAAATTGTGTAACACTGCTCAATAATTGTTGAATTGGTTCAGCAATGATCCAGAACTTCCAAAGAAAGGTATAATGGATAATGAAACTGAGGAACTGAGGCCCAGCAAAGAAAACTGCCTGAAGAGCCAAGACTGAAAGAAATTCTAAAAATTTAATCTCATGTAAGAGTTCCCCCACTCTTTTCTTAGATTAAAATGGGATATTGCATCAAGAGTTCCTGCTTCATGGTTGTACAGTCAGTAAGTAATACTACCCACAAGTTAAGCCCCATTTGTGTGAAGCAATACACAGAAAATGACCAGAACTGTGGCAAAACTAGTCACGGAAATTGCATCATGATAATTTTCCCACTTGCACGTCAATGCCTGTTAATGGTTTTGTTTTTTCTTGCCACAAAATTGTGGTGTTGACTCAGGTAGGGTATTTTCCAGTCATAGCCACTGCAGTGTTTTTCTATTCCTGAGGCTGAGGAGAACTGTGTAAGGATGTTGTTTTGCCACTATGAGGTAAAAACAGAATTGCTGAAGGAGCTGAACGACACAACAGAAAGTGAATTCCATAAGATGTTTGCAGATTGGATAAACTGCTGGTACAAGTGTTTTATAGTTGAGGGCAATTACTACCAAAGGTACAAATTTGAAATTGATGAATAAATAAATATTCTGTGATAAAATCAAGAATTCCCATTACTTAAACATCTTCAATATTGTACAATCCTGTTTCTACCCTGTGCATCTAAGTGCTGTGAGAAAGTAAGCCCCACTCCTGAAGCAGAGCATAGCAGTTCCTGTGTCCAAGGCAAGCAGTCATTTGAATACCTCACAATGCATGTTGCAGTGTTTATATTGGCTCCCAAATGTGACACCTATGGATTGCATGCTGCATATATCACCTGATCTTCTTCCATCCCAGCTTCACTATTTATTGCCATGTAGTCTTCCTGTCCTTAGCCAAAGAACAGTTTCTCAGCAACCTGGTTGACATAAAGTTTCACTTCTTCATGTACACATTATGCCATATTATTCTTTGAAACTACTCAAGGTACCTAATGTAAATCATTTGCAATACTTGCCCCTTGAGTGAAAGTCTTGTAGTCTGTTCTTAGACTCCAAAAATATTTCTGTCAGTTTTATGTAGGACACACACACACACACACACACACACACACACACACACTTTTATCTTCATTACATAATTAATTTTTAATTGCTCTATAAATCCTTTAATATACGGATTAACCTCTCTATACATTTAATTCATCTCTTTCCAGTAACCCTAAATCTTTCACCATATAAATTTACCAGTATGCATAATGAATTCATCTTTTTCAGTTAATCATAGTCATTCAATACATTAACATACTATAAAATGCAATCTTTTATCTTGAACATAAAAATAATTGTTTAATCTGATTTGCATGTAATCATCTTCAATACATAAATCTACAAACATTTATCATTCTCTTATCATGAATAACACACAGTACCCATATACAGTACAGGATTATTGTGATTACAATATGAATACATTCAAGTCTTTTAAAACCACTTATTTTCATCTCTTGCCTATTCTTGACATAAACATCGGTGGTTCACTTCTCTATACATCCCCTAAATATTGCCTTCACACATTGTTTATTTCAGATGTTACATCACTACTACATACTTCATATCTAATGGGTGTTCTTCCAAACACTTCTTCCCTATTCTCTCTGAAATGTCTTCAGCAGGTTTATATTTGATCATTTCTCTTTTAGGACAGTGATTCACTATTGTACCTCCACACATTTATAGCCTGCAACTCTAAACGGAAATGAAAAACCCCCTCAGGGGGCTTGCCACTCCTTGGCGGGTTCGTGCATGGATAGCATGGGGCCCCAACCTTTGCAATACTTTTCCCTTCTATGCTGTATATCTATCCTCTTCCTGTTCTTCTTCTCGTCCATTGGGGAACATGTCTGGGGTAGTACTGGGAACATTCTGCATTCTGTCGCTGACCTTTGAATGCTCTTGACTTTATTTTAAACTCCCTTTTATTTGTTCCCTTCCCCCTCTAGTTCCTCCACTTCAGCATTAGAGGATCCTTTTCTTCTTCTTCTTCCTCCCTGTGCACTTCTGAAGGCTGGCCCAAGTGTCTGACACACAAAAGGTGACTGGGTAATGCATAATTCCCAGCCTCGGGTCCACAGGTAGGTTTTGCACATACCCCCAGGTACAGGCAAGGCCCAGGGAGGGGACTGCCTGAGCTGTAACCTTCCTGACTTGCAATTGGTCCCTCCATCAGTTGTTCAGTAGGTGTGACCTGATGTGTGAACAATCACCTAAGGTAGGTGAGCCCCCTTGTGAATGGGTCCCCCAGTTGGAAGGAGCAGGCCATTGGAGATACTGGAAATCATCTGGGATATCCTCATGATGAGTCAATCATCCACTCAATTGACATTGAGGAAACGTAAACTTATTGAGGCTGCTGATCTACAGATCCTTCAGACTGCACTGCGGTTCATTGTCATATCACATACTGAAGACAGTTGGTCCTTCGCCCCAGTCAATCCGTTTATTATTCAGAAAGGTGTTAATGCCATTGCTGGCTCTCTGAAATCCTGCTCTCATTTATGAAATAGCACTTTGCTTTTGGAGACAGCTTCTGATTTTCAAGCACAACAACTGCTTGCTGCCTCGCTTCTCCATGGCTACCCTGTTCGTGTCAAGGCACATAGAACTTTGAATTCTTCCCATGGTGTCATTTACACCAAGCTGCTTGACGGTCTAACCGAGGCTGACTTACTTCTCTGATCAGGGTGTCATTGCTGTCCATAGCGTAATGAAAGAGGTAGATTCCTCTGTGCTGACCACCCACACTATTTTACTCACCTTTGATAGGGTGGTGCTGCAGTCCTAGATTAAAGCAGGCTCTGAAATTATCACAGTCCGGCTGTACATTGCGAATCCAATGCACTGCTATCAGTGACATTGTTTAAACATACTCAAACATCTTGTCAAGACCAAGCCAAAGGTATAACATGTGGCATGGATGCACACAAGGGCAAATGTCTGCCTCATCCTCCCCACTGTGTGCTAAGGTGGCCATGCCGCCTCGTCCTGGGATTGTCCCATTTATCTATACGAGTGGGCTGTTCAGGAGATATGGGTAAAGGAAAAAGTGCCTTACCCACTAGCTCGCAAGTTACTGGCTAGTTGCAAACCCTGTGTTCTCCTGTCTGGCATCTATTGTTCCATTGTTGTTACCCCCCTCGCTCCATGAAGGACGTGGTCACGCAGACATGCAACCCCAAATTTGGCTCTGATATTGTGAAGCCACTCAATGTCAAGGTAGCATCACATTCCCCCCCCCCCCCCCCAACCCACTGAGCAACTAACCATTAAACTCTCACCTAAAGGGGCAAAGCTACTCACCATTCAACTGGCAGGCAGAAAAGGACAGGTGGAGTACTCCCAAGAAGGCTAACTTTCTCCCTCCAGCCAAACAACACCCAAGTCTTCCTTTGACCAGAAGGGCTTGAATAAGTGCATTAAGGGCAAACAGTCTTCTCCTTCACCCACTCAAAGGTCCTGCTTCACAGTGTCGCCACGTGATCACGTAGCCTGGAAGGCCTATGTCTCTCTGGTGCACACCACTGACCGTTTTTCGGCACTGGACTCCACAGACTGACCTCACAAGCATTCCAATGCTTCTGTGGAACATGTGGAGCAGGATACTTCTGCTTCTGTGCCCTGTAGTAACACCTCCACACCAGCTGTCCCTCGGCAGCCGCCGAGTTGACACCCCTACGTCCTTTGACCTCATGACTGTCCTCCAATGGAAAGTTTGCAGCCTTCAGTCCCACAGAGAGGATTTATGGCTCTTCTGGCATCAGAGCATCCCCTTGAACTCTGCCTTTAGGAAACAAAATTTCACCCTCAAGATGGCTTTGAGCTTCCACATTACTTATCGATCCATTTTGATCTTCCCCCTGACATTAGCATCCCATCTAATGGGGGTGTCATGCTGCTCATACGGGATTACCTACGCAGCCATCCTGTCTCCCTGACTACCCATCTTCAAGCTGTTGCCATTTGCCTTTTCCTTCCACACCTGACTTTCTCCCTCTGTACCATTTATGTACCTCCGTCCTTCGATGTCACCAGGGCAGACTTCCTTCAGCTTATTGGGCAGGTACCTCACCAATTTCTGCTTCTTGTGGGCATTAATGGGCAGCACCCCTTTTGGGGTCCTCACAGAACCCATCCAACAGGTGCCCTCTTGGCTGATCTTCTTCATCAACTAAACCTCTTCTTCCTGTCAATACAATTTGTGCATGGAGATGTGCCACTCTACCCTGGAAAACTGTATTTATTGTAAATAGTTGTGTGCAAAGTATCGAGTTTTTCAGGATAGCAAACTAGCTAGCAGGATATCATTCACTAGTTTCTTTAACAGTTCCACACATTCCCCTGTAGTGTAGGCCAGCTTCTGATGGCTCTCTGGAACCAAGATACGTTCCCCCATTACTGGTCTGACAGTAGGTGCCAATGTCATCGTAGGCTCAGGCAATACCCTTCCCTTCTCCAAATCATGAGTGCTATAATGACGCATTCACTATTAGGGAGCTGGATCATGCTCTCAGTTCATCTCAGTCCTCCGCCCCAGGGCCAGACTCTATCCACATTCAGATGTTGCGGCACCTCTCTCTTGCAGGCAAGTGCTTTCTGCTTAACACATACAACCGCATCTGGGCTGAGGGCACATTTCCAGGATGCTGTCATGAAGCCACCATCATACCCAAGCCCGGTAAGGACAGAAACCTTCATTCTAGCTACCACCCCATCTCCCTTACCAGCTGCATTTGCAAGGTAATAGAACATATGATTCATGCCCAGCTGGTGTGGTGGCTAGAGCCTCGCCATGTACCCACAGATGCACAGTGTGGATTTCGTGTTTTCTTTGCGCATTTTTAAAACGCTGAGTTTTCAAGTTGCATGAGTGTTGTGCGTTGTTGGACACCAATATTCAGGAAAATGGTGTTCCTCAGGGTTCCGTCCTGAGTGTCATCCTCTTTACTATCGCCATTAATGCTATAATAGCCTGTCTCCCACCAGGCATCTCCTACTCCCTTTCTGTTAATGATTTTGTGATCTTTCGCAGTTCTCCATGGACCTGTCTAACTGAGCAACGTCTTCAGTGCTGTCTTTATCATCTTCACTCCTGAACATCACCAATGGCTTTCACTTTTCCACTGACAAAACCCATCTGTATGAATTTCTGGTTGCACAAATGGTTTCTCCCACCATCTCTACATCTTGGGCCTGTTACCCTTCCATTCATTGACACTAAGAAATTCCTGAGGCTCATGCACATTAGGAAACACTCTTGGTCCTCCCATGCCTCTTATCTGGCAGCCCGCTGTATGCTGTTCCTCAATGTCCTCCATGCCCTCAATGGTACTTCTTGGGTTACCAATTGAACCACCCTCCTCTGTTTATACCAGCTCCCTCCAGCGTCTTTGTGCACTGTACGCTGCTCATTCCTTAGTGCGGAGGGTACACTTGCTCACTCTTGGTGGAGCCAATGTGTCTTTTCTGTGAGTCCCTGGTGATGTTGGTCTGCCAGGCTGCAGTGCTCAGACCCCCCCGCCCCCCGTCCACGCCGCACACGCTGTGGGTCGAGAGGCTAGAATAGCCTGAGGTATTCATGCCTGTTATACGAAGTGACTAAAAGGGATTTCACACATTTCGGCATTTATGTGATGGTCCCCTGTAGGGTTTGACCTCCATTCTTCAAAATTTTTCTGAAGAGTTAGCCAATTCCGGAAAGGCACCTTAAAAGGTGCATTGTGTCCATTGTGCATTGAGATCTTTAGCCAACTTTCTCATTGTCACATTGCAGTCCTGCCCACTCTTAGTCTCTTGGGTGAGGACACTTTCCTGGGTGTGTTTTCCACCATGCACTACGCAGTGTCGATTTCTGCGTCAATAATAACCATGGAGGTATTTGCACCTGATATCCAGAACGGTAGCCAGTCCATTGTGGTGGCACCACCGTGTACCCTGTTAATTGCACCCCCCTGACCACACAGGGATCACTCTGCTGATGCCTGCGCTGTTAACTCCCCACATAGGCCAAGGGGTATATTCCCACTCCCTAGGGCATTGCATTGGGACTGCCAGCAATGGCCATCCTGCCAGGTAGCATTTGCTGCAGCTAGGTGGCGCCCATGTGGAGGGCCTCTCGTCGCATTGGGTGGCATCATGGCGGATGGTGTGCGATGAAGCATAGTCCATCATCTCTTGCTGGTGGTCAAACACCAGCAGTCTCCAAGTGATCATGAACTTAATTCAGTGCACAGAAGTACAAATCATTCCCCTCCCTGGCCACACCATGGGAGAAACGTCAGGCTAAGGATGGCAACAGATCTCATTCACCCCGGTACCTTGTATGTTTGAGAGCTGATGGGGAATCTTTCATGACGGTGGAGCTTCAGTTTTTTGTCGAGCATTTAGAGGACAAGTTCGGCAAGGTGGAGGGCTTGTCCAAAATGAGATCTGGGTTAGTCTTCATCAAAACAGCATCCTCTGCCCAGTCATGGCAGTTAATCACTTGTGACAATCTGGGGGAAGTTTCTGTAACCATCACACCCCCTAAGACCTTAAATATGGTCCAGGGTATCATATTTCACAGAGACATTCTTTTGCAGTCTGACTATGAGCTGCACACCAATTTAGAGGGGTGAGGTGTACATTTCATCCAGTGTGTCCACTGGGGTCTTAAGGGTTGTCAGGTTGCCACCGGTACCTTCATCTTGGCCTTTGAGGGTGATATATTGCCTGAGATGGTCAAGGTGATGGTGTACCGGTGTGATGTAAAGCCCTATATCACTCTCCCAGTGTGGTGCTTTAAGTGCTAAAAGTTCAGCCATATGTCTTCCCGCTGTATTTCCAACATCACATGCTGAGACTGCGGACACCCATCACTTCCCAATACTCAATGTGCCCTGCCTCCCATCTGTGACAGCTGTGGAGAGCACCATTCGACTTGCTCGCCTGATGGCAGGATTATCAAGAAAGAAAGGAAAATCATGGAGTACAAGACTCTGGATAAACTCACCTACACTGAGGCTAAGACAAAATTTGAGCCTCTGCGTATGACATCGTCTTTCGCCGCCGCAACAACATCTCTGGCACCATCAGCTCCGCCAAACCAGGTCACCTCTCAGAGCTGGAAGACTACATTTTCCCCCTTGATGGTGGGGGAATTTCCCTCCCTGTTGCTCCTGCATCATCTACTTCGGGAGCAATAACCGCACCTCCGCCCCCCCCCCCCCCCCACCACCACCCCCACCCACCCACAAACCATCAGGGACGTCCGACCCCACTTGTGAGCTGGAGAATCGTAAGTAGTCTTCGGCTTCTCTCACTAGGAAAGGGACCTTTGTGTCACTCCCTTCCCAGGTTTCTCCTAGTGGGAAAGATGTCACCTGCCAGAGGCTGAAGAGCCCAAAAGCAACTGGTCGTAGTGCTTCACACTCATTCTCAGTCCTGGAGGCTGAGCCAGTGAAGTACTCCCAGCCAGAGGAAACCAAGAAGCAGCAAGAGAAATCAAAAATAAAATCCCAAAGACCGAGGAAATTGCTATCTACAAGCCCTGCGGCTGAGAATGGGGTGGAGATTTTGGTGTCCGCTGAGGACCTAGATCTCATAACACCCTCAGACACAATGGATATAGACTGCTCAGGCAATAAATCAGTGGCAGCAGGTGACTCTGAGGTGTAAACTGCCTCATTGAATGTTCCATGCCTTCCCACTCTCACTATGACGACATCCTCCAGTGGAATTGCGGCACTTTTTCCACCACCTGGCTGGGCTACAGCAACTGTCAAGCTTTACACCTGCGATCTGCATTGTCCTCCAGGAAACCTCATTCCCAGCAATGTGGACCCCTGCCCTTCATGGCTATAACGGATATTACAGGAACCATAGTGACTATAATGGTGTGTCTGGTGGAGTTTGCATTTATGTCCTAAACTCGGTCTGTAGTGAACACTTGCCCCTTCAAATCCCTCTTGAAGCTGTGGCTGTCAGAATAAGGACGACACAGGAAATAACTGTCTGCAATGTATATCTTCCCCCAGATGGTGCAGTACCCTTAAATGTATTAGCTGCAGTGATTGATCAACTCCCTAAAGCTTTCCTACTTCTGGGAGATTTTAATGCCTATAAGCCCTTGTGGGGTGGTACCGTGCTTACTGGCCAAGGCAGAGACGTCAAAACTTTACTGTCGCAATTTGACCTGTGCCTCTCAAATACTGGGGCCGCCACACAGTCCATTATGGCTCATGATAGTTACTCGGCCATTGATTTATCAATTTGCAGCCCAGGACTTCTCCCATCTATCCACTGGAGAGCACATGACGACCTGTGTGGTAGTGATCCTTTCCCATTTTTTTATCACTGCCCCAGCATCAGGCACATGGACGCCTGCCCAGATGGGCTTCGGCAAACTGGAGAACTTTCATCTCTGCTGTCACCACTGAAACTCTCCCCCCACGGCAACATCGATATGATGGTTGAGCAGGTGACTAGCACAATTGTTTCTGCGGCAGACAACTAGATCTCTCACTTTTTAGAGTGCCTGCAGTATAAGGCAGTCCCTTGGTGGTCGCCAGAAGTCGCTGAAGCAATTAAGGAGTGTTAGTGAGCTCTACAGTGGCATAAGCGGCACCCTTCCCTGCAGCACCTCACAGCCTTTAAACGTCTTTGTGTCAAAGTTTGCCAACTTACCAGATGATGGATTCAGGAGTGTTGGGAGAGATATGTCCGCACCATTGGGTGCCACATGGCACCTTTCCAAGTCCGGGCAAAGGTCAAACATCTTTTCAGGTACCAGGCCCCAACAGCTCTCCCTGGTGTTACCACAAATGGCGAGTTATGTACCGATGCAGACACGATTCCTGAGCACTTTGCTCGAGCCTCTGCGTCAGAGAATTACCCCCCAGCCTTTCGCACACTCAAACGGTGGCTGGAACGGAACGTCCTCTCATTCACTACACGCTGCATTGATTCCTAGAATGCCCCATTTACAGAGTGCGAGCTCCTCAGTGCTCTTGCACATTGCCCCAACACAGCTCCTGGGCCTGATCGTATCCACCACAAGATGATTAAACATCTCTCATCAGACTACAAATGACATATTCTGTTCAGTTTCAACTGGATCTGGTGCGATGGCATCTTTCCATCGCAGTGCAGGAGAGCAGCTTGATGTGGATAGCTATTGGCCCATCAGCCTCACCAACGTTCTTCGTAAGCTGCTGGAATGTATGGTATGTCGGCGGTTGGGTTGGGTCCTGGAGTCACGTGGCTTGCTATCTCCATGTCAGGGCGGCTACCGCCAGGGTCGCTCTACCGCTGATAATCTTGTGTCCATTGAGTCTGCCGTCCGAACAGCCTTTTCCAGATGGCAACACGTGATTGCCATCTTTTTTGACTTATGTAAAGGTTACTACACGACTTGGCGACATCATATCCTTACCACATTTTATGAGTGGGGTCTCTGGAGACCACTTCCAATTTTTATCCAAAACTTCTTGTCTCTCCATACTTTCCATGTCCATGTTGGTGAGTCCCAGAGTTCCATCCATATCCAGGAGAATGGAGTCCCGCGGAGATCTGTATTGTCTCTCTATTTTTAGTGACCATTAATGGTCTAGCAGCAGCTGTCGGGCCCTCCGTCTCACCTTCTCTGTATGAAGACGACTTCTGCTTTTCGTACTGCTGCTCCAGTACTATTGTTGCTGAGCAGCGCCTCCAGGGAACCATCCACAAGGTGCAGTCATGGGTACTAGCCCACGGATTCCAGTTATCAGTTGCAAAGTCGTGTGTCATGCACTTGGCATTGTACCATTCATCCAGAAACTGCATTTTACCTTACTGATGATCCACTCACTGTAGTGGAGACATATCAATTCCTAGGGATGGTTTTCAATGCTTGATTGACTTGGCTCTCTCATCTCCGGCAGCTTAAGCAGAAGTGCTGGCAATACCTCAATGCCTTCTGTCGCCTGAGCAACACCAATAGGGGTGCAGATTGCTGTACGCTGCTACAGCTCTACACAGCCCTTGTCCAATCCCGATTTGACTATGGGGGTGTGGTTTATGGTTCAGCAGTGCCTTCAGCATTGCATTTACTCAGTCCTGTGCACTACTGTGGGGTTTGATTAGCAACAGGAGCTTTTAGGACCAGTGCGGTGACGAGCGCACTGGTGGAGGCTGCTCGCCAGTTACGCAGCACACATTCGTAGTTCCTCTGAGCATCTGAATTACTGTCTCCTTTTCCTGCCCATGGTAGTCCATCTCCCACATCGGTGGCCCAGATCAGGGCTAATGATTGTGGTTCACGTACCGTCCCTTCTCTCCGTACTGCAGTCCTTCCCTTTACCATCTCTACATGAAGTCCGTTCAAGTACGCCTCCATGGTGTATGCCTTGGCTGCAGCTTTGCCTGGACCTTTTGCATGGCCCTAAGGACTCCGTTAACCCTGTGGCTCTCTGCTGTTACTTCCTCTCGATTCTTATTGAGATCGGGGGCCCTGAAGTGGTTTACACCAACAGCTCAATGGCTGATGGTCACGAAGGCTTCACATTTGTTCATGGAGGACATGTTGAGCAGCACTCCTTGTCAGTTGGCTGCAGTGTTTTCACTGCAGAGCTGGTGGCCTCATCTCATGCTCTTGTGCACATTCACTCATGCCCTTGCGAGTCATTTCTCCTGTGTACTGACTGAGCAGCCTACAAGCAATTGCCCAGTGTTACACTGACCACTCTCTGGTAGCGTGCATTCAGGAGTCCGTCGGTGCTGTGGAACAGTCCTGCCATTCTGTGGTGGTTGTGTGGATCTCAGGACATGTCAGAATCCCCGGCAACGAACTTGCCAACAGACTGGCCAAACAGGCAATGCAGAAACCGCTTCTGGAGATCCGCACTCTGAAGCCGACCTGCATTCTGTCTTACACTGCAGTGTTTTCTGGCTTTTGGAGATGGAATGTCATAACAGCACACATAATAAACTGCGTGTCACTAAGGATACTATGAATGTGTGGAAGTCTTCCATGGAGGCCTCTCGCAGGGAATCAGTTGTCCTCTGCCGGCTCCGCATTGGCTGTACGTGGCTAACGCATGGTTACCTACTCCATCGCGAGACCCACCTCAGTTTCACTGTGGCTCCAAAATGACAGTTGTCCACCTCTTGCTGAACTGCCTACTTTTAGCCACCCTGCAGTAGAATTTTAACTTTCCCAGCACCCTTCCTTTGGTATTGGGTGACAATGCCTCCACAGCTTTAGTTCTACGTTTTATCCATGGGAGTGGGTTTTATACCACTATGTAGGTTTCAGTGCATGTCCTTTGTTCCTCTGTCCCCTCCACCCTAATACTTTTAGGGTGGAGGTTTTAATGTATTGCAGAGTGGCTGGCTTTCCCTTTTTATTCTCGAGGTTGGCCAGCCACTGTAATCTGCTTTCATGTTTTACTCCCTTCTGTTTCTAGCTTCTGTTTTCTTGTCCTCTTTTGTACATTTTAGTATTTGTTGCCTTCCCTTTGTTCTTGTGGCTTTTCATTTCTTTCCGTTTTGTGTTATATGTTTCGTCCATTTTACTCTCACACTTGTGACATTTATTTTTTAGGACCAAGGGACCAATGACTACATGGTTTGGTCCTTCTCCCACCCCTAAACCAACCATCCAACCAAACTCGTACCTCAGCCCACGAGTACCTCTGTTCTCCCCAATGATCTGAGTTTCTGTCTGTCAGGAGGTGGTGCCCATTTGGCATCACCAGTGTTCCTCCTTCATGAGAATAACCTTAGGCTTATTAAGCATCTCCCAACACCTTGGACGACCTCCTCTCGGCCCTCTCACCGGGAGGAGAATATTTTAACTCGGCTGCGTATTGGGCACTGCCTTTTTAGTCATTGTCATTTGATCAGTGGTGCTGCCCCACCACTTTGTACACATTGCGCCCAAATTTTAACTGTCCACCACAACCTGTTGGAATGCCCTTTCCTTTTTTTACCAATAGACATTCCAGCGTGGATTTGCCATCTGATTTATCAGCCGTTTTAGCAAATGCCTTGTGGGTGGTCAACTGCATTTCACTTTTTGTCTACTGAAGCAATACGGCAAAGGCCATTTAATTTTTAGTTTTAGACCTCCACTTTTGTATACTGTTTTTTAGTCCTTTTTTCACATGCCTTTTTTAGCTGTCTTCTAATGTCCATTGAAACTGACGCAGTTGCTTCCTTCGTGAAGTCAGGGAAGCAGACAACTTTCAGAATGACTCTTGAGATTTTGAAGAGTTCCAGAAATCAGTTATTGCTTAATGAACTGTTTATTTCATCATAAAGGGATCCAGCAGTTTCTGTGGCCAGTTTTTTATTAAACAGTCAGACAAACCATCAGTACCACAAAAGCATGAGATATTTGATTCTCTGATAATTTTTATAACCTCTGCAGCTGGCGTTGATGTTAATAAGATTGACCTGTGTGATTTTTTTAGCATTATTTCAAAAAGGTTTTTTTGTTGTTTGGTCATTCCTGAAGAAGGAATACTCACATTATTTGTGGCATGTGCATTAAAAAATTTGCTTATTTCTTTATAATCTGATATTCTTTCCCATTCTCACTTAGAAAAGAAGGCAGTGGTTGTTTAGGCTTTGTTCTTGTAGTACCACTGACAACTTTCCACACAGCTTTATTTGTGTTGATAGAATTTTTAATGTACTGGTTGACTGAGAGCTTATCTGACTTGGATATCAGTTCCTGAAGAACTTTCTCATATTTTTTGAAATAATTAAGGAAACTGGGGTGTCTGTTACTTTTTCTTTCCTTGTACAGTCTTTGCTTAGTTGTGTAGGAGCTGAATATTCATTGTGTTATCAACCCTTCGTTTTCAGTTTCAGAGTGTCAACAAAATTCTTAGCCTTTTTATGAGTGAGTGTCTTCTTCCAGGTAAACATTTACCAAAGATTGTGTTTTACCAAATCCTTAAATAATTGCTAACTATCAGGATCATAAATGTACCTCCAGTGAATTATTTTGAGTGAGGTGGACATGGAATTTACTTCATATTGTAGGCTTACATCTAACAGGAGGCCTTTGCCATCAGAGAGACCATTTGACAAGTTCTCAAGTTTTATTACTGGGGCAGAGTAGGGATTTACAGTGATAGTGTCAATGGAAGAAAGAAAGTTGGAGTTAGTCTAGTAGGTTCTTTTAGAGTATTTTCCATTGAGAAAGTTGCTAGTTCTTTTCTTAAATCACTGGCTTCATATGACACCACTGCTAATTTCCATTAAAATAAAAGTACAGAACAACTTTTTTTCCTTTTTGAAATGTAATAAGTAATTGAGATTACAGACTTTTAGAAAGTGAACAATGTTTCCATCTGTTGATCTGTAGCTGCAAGTAATGACTGTTTGCTGTATTATTCAGTCAACAACCCTTTCAGGGGCTCTGCAATATCTAGTGCCATGAGATTATTTGGAAAATTAAAAATGAGAGCTCATTAGCCTTCATCCAGTGCTCAGAAAGGAATATAATACCTACAATGGGAAGATTGGACAAGCAATAAGTTTCAAATTCTAGGAAATTATCTCACGGTGCCTTAGGGTTCGGTGGGGTGTGCGGGGGGAGGGGGAGGGGGGATGGGAGGAGAAACAAATATTTGCTTGCATATGCTATTCTGATCACTTTTAAGTGATCATTACTTAATGTTGCTTGCTTCATTTTGTGTATTGACATTTGGCATCATGAATTAACATCATTTCCTTGCCTTGGGCTATATGAGTATAACAAGTTACTGTTTTGTTTGCGTCTACTTCAATAGGAAGGGACAAAATATTGTGAGGAATGAATATATAAAGATCAATTATTTTAGGCACCTGGGGTAACTGTTGTACCCTGCAAGTTCTATTAAGAATGATTTGTCTCAAATGTCATCCTTCACAAGTTTCCAATATTTAACTAATGGAACATGAGTATAAATGGGGGTTATAAAACATCCTATTGAGTATTTACAGTTAATGTAATTCGCGGGTAATAATTTATAGTTTAACAATGAAAGTAATCAATTTATAAGTTTAACGTGTGCGTGCGTGGGTGCTTGCGTGCGTGCGTGCGTGCGTGCGTGCGTGCGTGCGTGCGTGCGTGCGTGTGTGCATGCTTGGTGAGTAGATTTCAGTTATTAAATATACATCAGTGGTATCAATATAACAGCTCTTTGCGGCATTTGATAAATGATGTTTTTGAATTGTACTGTATGCAGACTGAGCCTTTTCAGTCCTTGACTAATAATTTGTTCACATCCTTCCATAAAACTTACAATATAATTGACATTTGTTAATGTGGCCGTTGCTATCATTATCTGTTGCCTGGTCAACCTCAACTGGAATACATATGACTGTGAGCCGTACCAGTGCTTCCCAAATGCATAAAAAGTGGTTTCTCCAGGGCTCTGACTTTGGGGTCTATTGGTGACAGAAAGTTAGGGTCAAGTGTTTTGCATAGCCCTTGGGCTAGGAAGCATTTGTGTAACTATAACTATCCTGCAGTACAGGGTCAGGTTTTTAAATATTACACAAGTTTTTCAGGTTTGGAAAATGGAGCAAATAGGTTGGTTGTTTTTGTGTTCAATGTGGTCTACAGTGTGCCTGAAGCAGCTCGTGGAGGCATCAGTTAGATCATTTGTGGTTCCTGCAAAGACCCAAAACAAAAACAAAAAAAGTTTCTTAGCATTTGTTTGTCAGCTCTGGATAAATTAAATAACTAACAAGATCAAACTGCTGAAGTTTTAAGGATATAATCTCTATGCATTTATCTAGAAATACCATCTTCCTGTTTTCAAATATCAGTGTCCATTATCATGAAATACCCCAAAAATGTGATTTTCGAGTATAAAATGCAAGCCACGGATTCCAAGACAGCTATGTACAGGAAATGGCTGTAATTTTTATGACACATTCTTAAGATTCCAGCCCTGAAAAAAGTTGAAAATTTATAGATATCTGTAACCATTTCCAAGATACTGTGTTTCAAAGTTAGCCTACCTGTGCTTGTAAAATATGCACATAAATGCAGTGTGAGGCAAAAAACATTGTTTACAAAGTGAATAAAGTGACTTAGTAATGGAGAAGTGAAGTGTCTGTTGTCATAAGAAGGGTTCTGGAACCTAAACTTGTAATATTTGAGCACATATGACATTTTTGTGCATGTAAATTCTGGACTGAGGTGTAAATTTACCTTTGACTTACTCTGTTTCACAGAAGCAAAATCTCAAAATGTTACTGACCCATGAAATACTTGTCATACAAGTGACATTCATTTCAATAGCAGGGAAAGAAGGGAAACAGCAGTTAAATGCTGGAAAAGTAATAAATAATGGATGATACTATACAATGGTTGTGGTATAGAAAGGGTGGAGTGAAATAGACAATGAGAGTTTGAGAGAAAGAGAGGAACAAAGTGGGAGTGGAACACACATGACAGTGACAGAAGAGTGCAAAGAAAATAGTAAAAGACTGTTCTGTTAGGAGAAAAATCCACAGAAGAAGAAATTAGTATGAGTGAGAACGAGTGATAATCAGAGACAGTCAACAACAATGGCAACAAAGAAGAGAGAAGATAACAGTA
Source organism: Schistocerca nitens (assembly GCF_023898315.1). NCBI lineage: Eukaryota > Metazoa > Arthropoda > Insecta > Orthoptera > Acrididae > Schistocerca > Schistocerca nitens. Next base: position 198,957,660 of record NC_064623.1, on the reverse strand, counting down.
GTGAGAAGGCATTTGCAATTGAAAGGATATAATGAGACATTAGCAGTAAGAGGGAGTGGCAGTGAAAGGAGATAATAGCAGGAGGACAGAAGGAAGGGAACTATGACTATGACACAGGGGACAGTTACAGAGATAGAGAGAAAAACGACAATGATTGATGGGTATAAGTGACTTGGTGTGATGGCTAGTGAGTGTAAGCAAGTTACAGTTAGGGGAGCTTTTGGGAGTGAGAGGTGAGGTGCATGTGAAAAGATAAAGATTTCTTCAAATGCCAAAATTTTTGGGAACCTTTTTAAAAGTGGTGCGGAAGATAGAATGTGGTAGCTAGTTCAAAAATGGCTCTGAGCACTATGGGACTCAACTTCTGAGGTCATTAGTCCCCTAGAACTTATAACTAGTTAAACCTAACTAACCTAAGGACATCACACACATCCATGCCCGAGGCAGGATTCGAACCTGCGACCGTAGCGGTCACACGGTTCCAGACTGCAGCGCCTAGAACCACACAGGCACTTCGGCCGGCTGTGGCAGCTAGTACCCCACTTTTTAATCAGTTTATTAAACAGGAGCATATTTGCCTTTTTGTGCTCAGATAGGAGCATTTTTCTGTTGGCAAGTGGTTTTGTCGCCCTCGTATTACCCCGGTCTATGCTTCAAAATAAGATGCACCATTTTCATCTAGAACTCCAAATTGAGTTTACATATTACTCAGAGGGAATTCATTGCCCCCCGGTTTCTTAATTTTTCACATGTCTACCTGGTTGTCCAATTATATTTTGTGACTTTCTCTCTTTCCACCAGTGTCATTTTGAAGTCTGTTTTGCACCAGCACACTCAAAGGTACTCATGATAATGAAAATGATTCTCCTGACAAGAGTCTACTGCTCTCTTATGCAGGTACCCCCATGGTTTCAAATTAGTTCCTCAATTTCACCAATTTAAAATTACTTAGGACACTCTATGATAGGGGGTTATATCAATTTATTTTTCAATATGATACCAATGTACACTAATACATATGTGGGCACACTCAGATAACTTCTTCAAACCATTCAAATAAAAATTCTTGAATTTCAAATCCAACCAAGCATTCACTGCATCATCATTGTAAAATCATTGTTCTTTGAGGTCATTTTCAGGTTTGGAAAAAGAAAAGACTTATGGAGCCAAATCTGGTGAATGTGGCAGATAATGTAAAAATTCAAACCCACCGTCACAGTGTTGCAAGGGCTTTGTGTGCTGATGCATTGTCCTGATAGAAAAGAACTCCATGTGCCAATTTTCCACGCATTTTTCCTTTATCTCTTCTCTCAAATGGTGCAGGAGGGTACAATAGTATGATCCACTGATAGTTGCACACTTTCGCAAGTAATATGCCATGTTTACCCCTTCTGCATCCCAGAAGACCAATGCCAATAAGTTACTGGCTGATTTTTGCACCTGGAATCTTTTTGGGGTAGGGGATGAAAGATGTTTCCATTGTTGTGACTGCTGTTTTGTCTTGGAATCAAAGTGGTGAACCAACATTTTGTCCATTATCACATTCCTTGCAAGAAAGCTGTCTTCATCCACTTCAGATTGGTGGACAATTTCTTCATAATGCTGCACATGTTCCCACCTCTGATCTGCATTCAAGTCTTCCAGGACCAACTGAGATGAAACTTTGCATTCCCAAAATATGAACAACAATGTTGTTATCATGCCCATGAAAGATTCCAAATGTGGTTTCAGTGTGCTGCAATGTTGTTCGATGATCCTACAAAATCGTACCATGAATTGCAGTCACTGTTTCATCAGTGGTAATGGTGATAGGTCTTCCACTGCTTGTCATGTCTTCAACACTCGTTCTTCAATGTTTGAAGTTGGACACCCAGTTTCTCACTGTTTCATAAGACAGAGCACTGTCCTTACATATATTCCACATGTCCTCCACAATTTCCTTGGGTGTCACTCCCTTCAAATGAAGATACTCAATCACAGCACAGTTCCTTATTCTCTCAATATTCACCATTTTGCTTACACTAAGATATAAAACACATCCAAGTGGCAAAACTAACAAAGCTGGAGATGCGAAATTTGACTTGCATACCCAGAAAGGGTCACCATAAAAGTAGCTGGTGGTATTTGTGCAAGACAATATGGTAACTAACTTAGGCTATAAAATTTTTGACCACCCCTCATATATCTTGCTGTAAACACTGACTCCTCTACTGCTGTCGTAGTATGATCCTGGGGATGAACGGACTAAGATAACTTACAGATCTGGATGATACTCCACAATTGGACCAAAGTAATCCTGAATTCTGTTACAATTATTCTCACTTCCAGAATGTGCCTCTGCCATCCTCTGACCATAAGAAATCTTTTTAGGTCATTTGTTTGCCCTCCATAAGATATTTATTCTCTCATATTAGAATTACTACATTGGATCATTTAATGTGTTTCTCAGTATAAGGGCCTTACAATGGCTGATTTCCCTGACCACCTATGTCACACAGTTTCATCAAATAAAAGAACATTTGTGCATTTTGGATGCTGTGTAACGTAGCAAGTTGTGTTTCCACTGGCAACTCTCATTTGTGGCTGTTCTGAGGTACCAACTGTAACCTAAGACCTGACACTTTGGACGACATGACTACAGAACTCTCTTCAGATGCAGGGGCAACTGTATTGGGACAGGACAAGAGATTCCCAGTGAGCCTGGCCAAGGGCTTATGAAGGTTATGCGTAAAAGACATGAAAATCACAGAACTAATGGCAAAGATAAAAGCCTTCTGTCGTTTAAGCTCAGATTGAGATAGAAAAAATTTAGTTCTGTTGGAGGGGATAAAAAGAATCAAGGTAGAGTTAAAGACAGCAGTTTGGATAATTCCCTTATTTTTGAGCAAAAGAATGAATACAGCCTGTTACCTGGTTGAGGGCAGGAAACTGACTGAGCTCTAGAAGAAAGTAGGGTGCAGCATACTATTAAATTTTTATTATGATGCACATCAGAAATAAGGTGAGCAGGAAAAGCTAGATCTCACTGCTAGGTAGCAATCAATTGGGAGGTGTACATTTGTGTGCGTTTGAGAGAGAGAGAGAGAGAGAGAGAGAGAGAGAGAGAGAGAGAGAGAGAGAGAGAGAGAGAGAATAAAAGGTGTCTTGTGAACAGAGGTATATTGCAATTGCACCTTTGGTTAAAATCGCTGTATGCAAGGTAACATAGCTTAAACAATGTTCATACATCTGATCTGACATAACGTGAACCCAGTTTGACAGTTGAATGACAGTTCCAAAATTGACTGGCCTAACACACATCTTCAAGACAGGATGCTGTAGCACAGAATAATGTAATGCTCTGCAGGCACTGTGCTGTGAGTTGTCCTGAGGCTGCAAGTACTATTCTGTCTTGAACAAGTGTGGTGTCCATCCCTATCAGTTTACATACATGAAAAATAACAAAACTTCTGACCAGTCTACAAGCCTAATTCCATTAATAGGTATAAGTTGGGTAACACATAACATTACCAAAGTTACCTAAATATTTCATTCAAATACACCGCCTTGAGACAAGTCCAGATAAATGAATCATTATACACAAAAGAAACTTATTTGAGTAAGCTGTGATGCATCGGATTGTTACAGGCCCCAATAGTCAGTCCAGCATAAGGAAAGTACTTGTAGTTTGGAATGCTTTGGACAGTTAAAAAAAAAAAATCAGAATGATAGCTTTCAACAGAATAATAGCAACACACAGGCTTCTCTGTAAAGACATTCCAATGTTTGACTCATTTGATCTCGTGAGGTAGGTGGGTGAAGCAGCAGCACCCTGTGCACAGCATTTGTCCACAATCCAATCCAGCATTTTACCTGTGACCCTGCTTGCACCTACATCTGCATCTGACACATACATACCCCCCATTTCCCCCCCTCCCTCCACTCTATGTCTACCTCTACCTCTACCTCCCACACTTCGACCACCTTACACTCAAACCTCTACATGTACATTTCTTCCACAACTCCTCCTTTCCCTCTCTCCATCTCATCCTCCCTGCCGCTGCCTGCCCATGTACTGCCCCTCCAGCAGCCAAAGAATTGAATAAAGAGACTGATACTACACAGACATGACATGCCAGCTGTGCTATCTGCCCACATCTCAGCCTCAGTGTCAGTTAGGGGTTTCTAACACCCACACTGCAAATACCTGTGAAGCTTGTTGTTGGTGTGCCAAATGTGGTTGTAACTGATCCAGGGGTTTTGGACATCATGTAAGTTTGCAGCATGTTGCCTTATCTTTGACTGAGAATGTGTATTGGCGATATAAACCTAACTCAGTCTGCAGCCTAGTTAGTGGTCACATTTGAAGCCACCAAACTTGCCAATAAGTCAAGCTGTTGAGCTAGTTCAGTGGTAAATATAAGTACACACTTCTGACCTTGAAATGGTCATCTAAATCCAGTTGGTTCTCATACTGAAGTAGAATTTCAAGATAAGAAAGCTGACAATACGTGTAGATACATACAGAAACCCAGTTGATAAATTATTCAGTGGCACACATTAATCAGTCAAGTTGTATGTTCACAAGAAGCTAGTTACATTCACATTTTCCTAATTCTTTTCTTTTTTTTCTGGTTCGAGTCAGAGAACTATTATAAAGCAGAGAGATTTATTATATCTCCAATGAGATTGGAATAGACAGCTGAAACAACATTCTTTTCACAAAGTGACCATGTAAACTCCAGTTAGTGACAGACTTCTGCATGTGCCCTCTCATCACCATAGTGATATCGCGCATTTCAGGTGTGAAGTAGAGCAGACAGCCACCAAAACAACTGCACGCCAAAGTGCTGAACTGAAAGGCCAACAGGTTCTGTCTCTATTTCTATGATCATGATTAGGGACTAATGCATGTTTAAGAATATTCCTTGTACTGAAAATTGAAAAGCTCAATGGCCAGGTGTGATATGCTGTTTCGTAGAAACACCAGTGGTTACACTGTAAACATTACAAATAGATAAACTAATTTGTTTTTGATTACTATATGCTGTAAAACAATTTCTGATGAGGGTAATTTCATTGACTCTGTCCCAAAAATGAAGGAATGCAAATGAAAAGACAGCACATGACAGCAGACAGAATGCGATTTTCTGCAGAGAAATTTTTTAAGCCATGAAGAACACACACCTTCAAATCCAGAAAATGGACTGTGCAGGTCAACTGTGCATAATGACATAAAAGTTTGGTTCAAGAAGCCATTGAGAAATGAAACCAGTAAATTTGTGCAGTCCAGTTTCATGCCAGCATCTGTGATGATGAAAGAATGAGGGGGAGTTGCCATTAGAAAATGTAAAATGGATCACAGAACACTGACACAAACTTCTAGAATATGCCATTTGTAAGCAGAACTGCCATTCGCTCTATGGTATGGGGAAGTGGTTGTAAAATTCTAATTATTCCCTCAAAAACTATACTCTTCTTGGTTCTATATTTACCACATAGAGTCTGAAGAAGACACAATAGCTTTAGTGTCTTAATCAGCTCTACCAGTGTCATTCCTACTATTGTTGCTCATCTCTTTTGACTTATTGATCACTGAAAGTGCAAACGACATGTTCAGCATCTGAAGCAGCAGCATCTTACTTACTTGGAATCCATTCGTCTGCAGAATTTTCTTCTCCGACATCCGTAGTTTCAACAGTAGACAATTACTTTATGGTATAGTCTTCTTTGATTTGTCACTTAATCTGCTGTATTCGGATTCAGAGAATCCTTGTATACTGTCCACAAGAGTAGCCAGCAACAATTCGACTATGTTGTTGTAACGATTTTGTACATACACAATTGTGCATGTACAGTAACTTACTTGCGTTACAGTGCTGAACTGATTATAGAACAAGGCTTTTTTTTTTTTTTTTTTTTTTTTTTTGTGTTTAGGCAGAAAGGTTGATGCAACATATTTTTTTCGAATTACATATTCCTTGACAGATACCTCAGTTGTAGAAGTCTGCATTTTGATCGTTCAGAAAATGTTCCACCCTAAAAATGGACTCCGTTCCATTTGAAAAATCGCTGCCACCCTATGGTTTCTATGTCTGAGGAAAAAATCACTAAGTGGAGAATATGGGGATGAGGCAAAATTTGTTAGCTGAAAGAGACGACATGTCTGTTCTGTACAGAATGAGCTGATACATTGTCATTGAGCAAAAATATGACCTCATTAAGCTTCTTGTGACACCTCACCCTGACAGCCTCGCCTTACCTCATTTGGAGATTTCACCAGTATGTGGAGGTTTTCTCCTTGTCGTTATAATCTGACAGCAACACACAATGGCACTTTCAAAGAATACTCTGCATCAACTTACCTGATGATGTTTGCATCTTTGCTTGTTTTATTGGTCATGAATCCATGTTTACCCTGCTTTCTATGCTCCTTACTTTGGGGTAATGACTGGAAGTGGTGCAATGTGCCTTCACCTTGCACTGTGTGGTGGTGTGTGGATTATGTGCTTCAGTTTGGTGGGCTTTTTCAGTAAGTGTTCTTCACACTATAGCAGCCTGTGTGTGTGTGTGTGTGTGTGTGTGTGTGTGTGTGTGTGTGTGTGTGTGTGTGTGTGTGTGTGTGTGTGTGTATATGTGTGTGTGTGCGCGCGCGCGCTATGTGGCCTAATATAATGTGTTCTAATACAATTTCTCAGGTCCTGAAATGAGATCCATTGTATGTAAAATTTTGTTCTCCACATCTAGAACAGCATTTTGCCACCCTCCCAATATCTGCAATATTCTTGTCAGACCCTGTGCTCCTTTTGCACCCATCTCCCTACCCAATGGCTCCTACCCTTCAACTGCCCCAATGCAAGATGTACCAAGCCACATGCACCCTCCTACCATCAACTGTTCCAGCCAACACATGTCATACACAAACTGTTACGTAAATACTGTTCGGCCTTTTATCAACAAATTATCAATTAGGATGAATGGGAGTAGGTAGAGGGTGTATACTGACAACACACAATATAGTGTTGCAGAGCATGTGCTACATCATCACAGTTGTGACCTCGGTGCCTGTTTCACCACATGTACTGTTCGGAATCTTCCCCCAAGCAACAGTTTCTCAGATTTATGGATGGGGAAACTAAGCCAAAACATGTCCTTGCTTCTTACCACCCACCTGGCATTAATTTACGTTAATTTCTTCTGTCTTGGCATTTCTTCACAGTAAGTTCTCCTTCTGTCACTCAGTTTTAGTTTTCTACATCTTTCATTGTCTTACCTGTCTATTTTTCACTGCACCATCTGACCTCTGTTACATACAATCCACTTATCTTTTCACTCTTATTAACTCATGTGTGATGTTTAATCAGTAATCTGCATCTTGCATATTATCCAGTCTTCCACCTTTCAGCTCCAAAATTCTTAAATCTCATACAATGCAGTCCCCAGCAATCAGTCTTTCCTTTTCACCCTGTGTGGTAAGTCTCTCCTGACCCACAGTTCCAGCTGACCTTCCCAAAATCTACCTTTTTTCTAGACCTCTCCTCCCCTGCGGGTTCGGGGGTTAGAATAGGCCCGCGGTATTCCTGCCTGTCATAAGAGGCGACTAAAAGGAGTCTCAACTGTTTCAGCCTTTAATGTGATGGTCCCTATTGGGGTTTGACCTCCTTTTTTCCATATTCAACAGAAGTACGAGCCTTTTGGGGAAGGACACCTTACGTGGTGCACCATGCGTCCTCTGTGCCCTAAGACCTTGGCACTCATTATCGTCTTGGCGTCATAACTGCACCCTCCATCCCTCATTTTGGGCTTACACAGCTGATGGATAGTGTAAGTTACGCCCTTAGTGCGTCACCATCTGCACCCACGATCACTATGGACTACCCATGGCACCCAAAATCCAGCACGGTAGCCAGCTCATTGTGGTGGGGTTTTCATGTACCCTCTAGGTTGTAGCCCCCTGACAACACAGGGATCGTACTGCCGATGCCTGAGCTGACACCTCCCCACGTAAGCCAAGGAGTAGATGCCCGTCTGTCTGGGGTATCAGGACTCCCAGCAACGGCCATCCTGCCAGGTGGTCTTTGCTGTGGCTGGGTGGCGCCCATGGGGAGAGCCCCTCGTCGGAGTGGGTGGCATCGGGGCGGATACCCCGCAATGAAGCAGGTAAAGTCTCAATCCGGTGGTCGCATGACCAGCAACGTCTCTAAGCGTGGTAAAGTCGACTTGAACGCTGTGGTATATGACCCCAAATCATTCCCTTCCCTAACCACGCCCTGGGAGGGACGCAGGGCTGCGGACAGACAGGAGCCATATTCACCGCGATACCTTGTGCGCAGCAGAACTGATGGGGATTCATTTTTGGGGACGAAGCCTCTGTTCTTTGTGACCCATCTTGAAGATAAGTTTGGGGAAGTGGCTTCTCTTTCCAAAATGCGGAGCGAGGCCATTTTGATACAAGCAGCTTCCTCTGCACAGTCAGGGCGTTACTCGCCTGTGTGAAGCTTGGTGACATACCCGTCACCGTCACTCCCCATAAGTCACTAAATTTGGTCCAGGGGATTATCTTTCATAAAGATCTTCTGCTACAGTCTGATGACGAGCTACGGGAGAACCTGGCACGACGAGGTGTACACTTCGTTCGTCGTGTCTTTAGGGGACCCAAGGATAATAGGATCGCTACCGGTGCTTTCATCCTGGCCTTTGAGGGCGACTGCTTGCCTGAGAAGGTCAAGGTCATGATCTACCGGTCTGATGTCAAGCCCTATGTCCCGCCCCCCTATGCGATGCTTCCAGTGCTGGAAATTCGGATGCACTGCCAGCCCCACGTGTCGAGATTGTGGACGACCTTCTCATCCCAATGCTCCGTGTGCTCCGCCTCCCATCTGCGTTAACTGTGGGGAGCATCATTCTCCCTGCTCACCGGACTGTGCAGTCTACCAACGAGAGCGGAAGATACAAGAAATTAAGACCCTGGACCGTTTAACTTACCAAGAGGCGAGGAAGAAATTAGAACGGCTCAACCCCACACCTATGTTGAGGAGTTATGCTGCTGTAACACTGCCGCCACCAGTTCCTGCAAAGATTCCTCTCACAGTTGGTCCACCGAACAGTCACGTTATGCCTGCCCCACCACAGGTGGGGGCCACTCTCTCTTCCACTGCTCCCAACACACACAGTTTGGGAGCAGTGCGCCCCGAACAACTGGGGACGTCAGTCCCCACCTCTCAGCCGGGGAGGCGACAGCCCTCTCTGGCTTCTCAGCCGGAGAGGCGACAGCCCTCTCTGGCTTCTCAGCCGGGGACGCACGGGCCTCCTCCAGCCTCACTTGTTCGGAAGGGATCCCTTGGGGGAGTCCCTTCCAAGGACTTCCCCAGTGTCTCACAAGACACTAGCCAGTGGCTGAAGAAGCCACCAGCTGCTGGTCGAAGGGCTTCACGCTCTTCGTCTGTTCCTGATAATGCGTCAGGAAAGCCCTCCCAGCATGTAAACCCTCCTCCAAAAGACAAGAGAGAGAAGAGGAAGCTCTCTAAGAAGCCTAAGGACCCAGTTGTTCCAGCGCCACTGCTTCCTGTCAGCTCAGCCTCTGAGGATGAGGTCGAGCTCTTTGCGTCCCCTGATGACCTAGATCTCGCCGTCTCCTCAGAAACGATGGACGTAGCGACGTCCGTCTCGCAGTCGATGGCAGCATGTGACCCTGCGAAGTAATTTGATTTTTCAGTGCCTGCATGCCCCTACAGGACACACTTTGTACAATCCTCCAGTGGAATTGTGGCGGTTATTTTAGCCATCTACCTGAGTTACGTCAGCTTCTAAGCATAACACCTGCTTTCTGCATTGCCCTCCAGGAAACCTGGTTCCCGGCAATGCGGACCCCTGTCCTTCGTGGATACAGGGGTTATTACTGCAACCGTAGCACTTACAATTGTGTGTCAGGTGGAGACTGCGTGTATGTCCTTACCTCTGTATATAGTGCTCCTGTGCCCCTTCAAACATCATTGGAAGCTGTGGCTGTCCGCGTAAGGACTACCCAGGACATAACCGTCTGCAGTGTCTATCTCCATCCAGGTGGTACAGTCTCCCTGACCGAATTGGCTGCACTTGTCACCCAACTTCCCACGCCTTTTCTTCTCCTGGGGGATTTTAACGCCCACAATCCCCTGTGGGGTGGAACGAAGATTACTGGCCGAGGCAGAGATGTCGAGAATCTCATCTCCCAACTCGACCTCTGCCTTTTAAACACTGGCGCCGCCACACATTTCAGTGTGGCGCATGGCACGTTCTCGGCCATAGATCTGTCGCTTTGCAGCACAGGGCTTGTACCATCGGTCCACATGACGACTTGTGTGGTAGTGACCATTTTCCAATCTTCCTTTCACTACCCCAGCGTCGCTCCCATGAACACTTGCCTAGATGGGCATTTAGCAAGGCAAACTGGGAAACGTTCTCCTCTGCTGCCACTGTTGACTCTCTCCCCCACGGTACCATCGATGTGGCGGTTGAGACACTGACTGCAGCGATTGTTTCCACTGCGGAACGTACCATTCCTCGTTCGTTAGGGTGACCCCGGCGAAAGTCAGTGCCTTGGTGGTCTCCAGAGGTCGCTGAAGCCATTAAAGAACGTTAGTGGGCTCTTCAGCGACATAAGGGGCACCCGTCTTTGGAGAACCTCATTTTTTTCAAACGTCTCCGTGCTCAGGCACGGCGGCTCATCAAAAGGCGGAAACAGGAGTGCTGGGAGAGGTACGTTTCCACTATTGGCTCCCGTACTTCACCCTCCCAGGTGTGGATGAAGATTCGGCGCATCTTTGGATTGCAGCACTCTACAGGTGTAGCAGGGCTTACCCTCAACGGGGCGATATCCACCGATGCTGATGCAATCGCCGAGCATTTCGCACAGCACTATGTTCGGGCCTCTGTGTCGGGGAATTACCCGCCTGCATTTCGTGCGCTCAAACGCCGGAAGGAAGGCACACTGCTTTCTTTTGCTTCTCGCCACCCTGAGGCGTATAATGTGCCATTCAGTTTGTGGGAACTCCAGAGCGCCCTGGCACAGTGCCCCGATACAGCCTGTGGGCCAGATGGCATCCACAATCAGATGCTCAAACACCTGTCCCCGGACAATCAGCGGTGTGTTCTTGCCATCTTCAACCGCATATGGGGCGATGGTGTCTTTCCGTTGCAGTGGCGGGAGAGTACAGTCATTCCGGTGCTGAAGCCTGGTAAGGACCCGCTTAATGTGGATAGCTATCAGCCCATCAGCTTGGCAAATACTCTGTGCAAGCTATTGGAACGCATGGTAAGTCGACAGTTGTGTTGGCTGCTCGAGTCTCGGGGTCTTCTGGCTCCGTGCCAGAGCGGCTTCCGTCAGGGCCGTTCCACCGCCGATACTTTGGTCTTTCTTGAGTCTGCAATCTGCACTGCTTTTTCCAGGCGCCAACACCTAGTCTCAGTCTTTTTCGATCTCTCCAGAGCATATGACACGACGTGGCGGCACCATATTCTCGCCACGTTGCACGGGTGGGGTCTCCGGGGCTCTCTCCCCATTTTTATTCAGAATTTTTTATCTATTAGGACATTCCGCGTTTTAATTGGCACATCCCATAGTTCACTTCATATCCAGGAGAACGGCATTCCACAGGGCTCTGTATTGAGCGTGCCCCTTTTCCTTGTGGCCATTAATGGCCTTGCAGCAGCAGTAGGGTCGTCTGTCTCACCCACGTTATATGCTGACGATTTCTGCATCTTTTTCAGCTCGTCCACCATTAGTGTTGCAGAACGTCGGTTGCAGGGAGCCATACGCAAGGCGCAGGCGTGGGCCCTAGCCCATGGGTTTCAATTTTCTCCTGCGAAGACTTGTGTTATGCACTTTTGTTGGCGTCGCACTGTCCATCCCCACCCTGAGCTCTATCTTCAGGATGCCATGCTCAGGGTTGTTGACACTTACGTTTTCTGGGATTGCTGTTCGATGCCCAGCTTACTTGGCTTCCACATATTCGTCAGCTCAAGCGTCAGTGCTGGTGGCATCTGAATGCCCTCCGCTGTCTCAGCAACACAACATGGATTGCAGATCGTAATACGCTGCTGCAGCTCTACAATGCCCTCGTGCTGTCTCGACTGGATTATGGGAGTGTGGCGTATGGCTCAGCGTCGCCCACAGCGTTGCAGCTGCTGGACCCAGTTCACCACTGTGGGATTCGACAGGAGACAGGAGCATTCCCCACCAGCCCTGTTAATAGCCTCCTTGCTGAGGCTGGGGTTCCTCCACTTCGTATTTGGCGTCAACAGCTGTTAGCCAACTATGCTGCCCACGTCCGTTGTTCGCCCCGTCACCCTAACTATCGTCTCCTTTTCGCTAATGCGGCAGTCCATACCCCACACCGGCGGCCATGATCAGGCCATACGATTGGGATCAGTGTTTGGTGGCTCCTTAATGAACTCGAGTGTTTGCCTCTTCCATCTGCTTTCCAGGTCCGCCCACATACACCACCTTGGTGTATTCGTCGGCCGCAGCTTCTGCTGGAACTTTTCCGATGGCCAAAAGATTCAGTTCCTCCTGCAGTCTTGCGCTGCCAATTCCTTGCTCTCATAGGTGCATACCATGCCTCAGAGGTTATCTATACCTATGGCTCGATGGTTGATGGCCGTGTGGGGTACGCTTACGCTCATGCGGACTATGTCGACCAGCGCTCCTTGCCGGAAGGCTGCAGTGTTTACACCGCAGAAGTGACAGCCATTTTTCGTGCCCTTGAGCATGTTCGTACCAGCACTGGAGAGCCTTTTGTCATTTGCAGTGACTCGCTCAGTGGTCTGCAGGCTCTTGACTAGTGCTACCCACGCCATCCCATTGTTGGTGCCATCCAGGGGTCCATTCACACTCTTGAACAGCGTGGTCGTTCGGTGGTGTTCATATGGACCCTGGGACACGTTGGGATCGCGGGAAACGTACTCGCCGACAAGTTAGCCAAAGAGGCTACCCGCAAACTGCCGTTGGAGATCAGCCTCCCGTCAACTGATCTCCGAACGGTTTTGCACCGTCAGGTCTTTGGGTTGTGGGGAGACGAATGGCGCACTCTGTCTGCACCCAACAAGCTGCGGCAGGTAAAGGAGACCACGACTGTGTGGGGTTCCTCCATGTGGGCCTCTCGCAGGGATTCTGTTGTTCTGTGTAGGCTCCGCATTGGCCACTCTTGGCTGACGCATGGTCATCTGCTGCGTCGAGAGGACCCCCCTCATTGTCGTTGTGATGCGAATATGACGGTGGTCCATATATTGTTGGACTGTCCTCTTTTAACCGCCCTCAGGCGAACTTTTAATCTCCAGGGTGATTTATCATATCTTTTGGGTGACAATGTCTCTATGGATGTCTCTATGGCAGATCGTGTTTTAAGTTTTATTCGAGCAAGTGGCTTTTATAGGTCCCTCTAATTTTACTGCATCACCCTCTTTTGAGCTGTATATTTTACTTAGTTTTGTGTTGTCATCTGACTCCACCCTAAACTTTCAGTCTGGGGGTTTTAACGTGTTGCAGTGTGGCTGGCTCATCCTATTATTTTCGTGATCAGCCAGCCTCATTCCTCTGCTGTACAGTTTTACTTCCTTCTGCCTTTCTTCTCTGTGTTGTTTTTGTTGCTATGCTCCGTTTTCCATGTTTCTTTATTATTGACCTTGGGGATTTTCTTCCCCTGGAATTTTTATCTTGTGCTTCGAATGACTAATGGATGGTTTCCCTGTGCTCTGTGTGTTTATGAAACAAGGGACTGATGACCTCTGCAGTTTGGTCCCTTTAATCCTCAAACCAACCAACCAACTTTCTAGACCTCTCTAGTCCTTTCCCTTAAGCCATCTTCCTTCCCCTTCAACTGTTCTGCCTGAAGGAGGAGCTACTGGCTTCAAAAGCTTGCCTAATTACAACTTTCTTTTATGTGCATTTTCTGCCACCACTTGATTAGTAGATTTATATCTATGTAATTAGATCATTGTCATTTTCATACTGTGTGAAAGTTATTTGTTGCTAGCCAACCTTTCAGGTCATGGATTACACCTGTTTCTTATAGAATCAATTTTTATTGTAGGTTTTAATGGGACTCCATATCTGGCAGTACAGATTCCTTGACATACTGGTATTATAGTGGTCAAAAGTCTTTAGCCAGTAGACTGTCACCTAGGTAGCATACAATAGTGTTTTCTGATTTACACAGTAACATTTGGCAACTGCCTCTTAAGTCTCCTTCCTATTCATCAGGGCATTGTGCAAATTCCTCCTCAGGGTGGAGAATGCTTACATAAAACAAATGAAGAAGGATGAAAACACAGTCTTAATACTTCAAGAACATACACATCTCTGGGGATAACATATTTTATGGGATTGACAGTGAGTGCTGGATCTTCCTATAATAGTTGTATAAATCATTTAACTCCAGTGAGTACATGTTTCATTGTAGTTTCACCTTATATTTGGAAATATTTATTTTCTACATGGTTGTTTTTTCACTGAAGATGCAGCTGGAAGTGTTCTGAAACTGATAGTGTCTAAGAATAAAAGGGTTTCACAGCTTAAGCAGTTTCATTTCTCAACATGGTTTGTCAAGGCTATGTTCTACATCTACATCCACATCCATACTCCGCAAGCCACCTGACGGTGTGTGGCGGAGGGTACCCTGAGTACCTCTATCGGTTTTCCCTTCTATTCCAGTCTCGTATTGTTCGTGGAAAGGAGGATTGTCGGTATGCTTCTGTGTGGGCTCTAATCTCTCTGATCTTACCCTCATGGTCTCTTCGCGAGATATACGTAGGAGGGAGCAATATACTGCTTGACTCCTTGGTGAAGGTATGTTCTCGAAACTTCAACAAAAGCCCGTACCGAGCTACTGAGCGTCTCTCCTGCAGAGTCTTCCACTGGAGTTTATCTATCATCTCCGTAACGCTTTCGCGATTACTAAATGATCCTGTAACGAAGCGCGCTGCTCTCAGTTGGATCTTCTCTAGCTCTTCTATCAACCCTATCTGGTACGGATCCCACACTGCTGAGCAGTATTCAAGCAGTGGACAAACAAGCGTATTGCAACCTACTTCCTTTGTTTTCGGATTGCATTTCCTTAGGATTCTTCCAATGAGTCTCAGTCTGGCATCTGCTTTACCGACGATCAACTTTATATGCTCATTCCATTTTAAATCACTCCTAATGCGTACTCCCAGATAATTTATGGAATTAACTGCTTCCAGTTGCTGACCTGCTATTTTGTAGCTAAATGATAAGGGTTCTTTCTTTCTATGTATTCGCAGCACATTACACTTGTCTACATTGAGATTTAATTGCCATTCCCTGCACCATGCGTCAATTCGCTGCAGATCCTCCTGCATTTCAGTAAAATTTTCCAGTGTTACAACGTCTCGATAAACCACAGCATCATCTGCAAAAAGCCTCCGTGAACTTCAGATGTCATCCAGATTGTAAAGTTTTTAAACAAAAAAACTCAGAAAGTGTCTGTGGCATCTGATAATTGCATCCTGTGATGACACAATGTCATACACTTCCACTAAATTTTGGGTTGTAGCAACATTGTCCTCCTTTAAATGCAGAAAATGCTACACAATTTATCAGGCCTGCAGAGATTTGTCTGGAAACAATCAGACAGTTATTATGTAATTTTATTTTTTCAAGGTGGTGATTAAAATGTCATGACGGCCTCTTCTGTGCTGGTGTCAGATACTGCTCCCTAACAAATCTGTACTAATGTACCTATGGCAGCTGACATATTAGGGTTCAGTTTCTACTGTTACCTCATCCAATGTGCACTTTTCTGACAACATAATGCACTACTAAAACTGATAATAGTGCCATACTTGGCAAAAAGAAAAAGAAGAAAAGAACCTTTATTTATTCTTCCTTGGAGTAGGAAATATTGGTTAGTGAAGGTTGAGGAAAATGGGGCATCTCACTCAGATCACAGACTGAGTGGACTGTGCTGTGAGGAGAAAGTATCACAAAGTTTGGTTTGGTTCCATTTTTTACATGTTCTGTGGATAACTTTTGTGAGAGCTTGTCATGCTTGTGTTGGTTCAAGGTGATGGTGGTAGTGTTTGGAATTTAATGCAGGACTTTCACACAAATAAGTCTGCAAGACCTTCATGCCTCCACCTCTTCTCTCCTCGCCGGCCAAATACTAACATTGAAGTTCTTCTCCACCACCAGGATTCAAACCAGCAAACCTTAGCATTGAGCGCCTACACAGATATGCATTAGCTTTCTTGTCTACAGAGGTAAATAAATCGGATAATATTCTTACTACACATGTCTGTGAAATACATTGTGTATTGCATAGAACTGACCCAAAAAATTATTTCATTTGACACCAGTGAATGGAAGTAGGTGACGAAAGCTTCACAAAATTAGCTTACTTCGCAAAAGTTTGAAATGATGCAGAGAGCAAAGTTTCTGAAACTGAGGGTTACTGAACATCTATAACATGTGATTTCCAGTTAAAATTAAAAGGGCACTGAGGAATTTTCAACAGTTGGTTGTGCAGGTTATCTTGCCTGATGTCCCATATTCTTGATTGCTATGATGTTCTTAACTTGTACATAACTGAATGAATTGTACCTTTTAAAAGCTATGTGATATACTTTTACTAAAAATCAGTTAGTGATACCTTTTAACATTTAATTTATGGGGCATGGTGTAGCTTGGATTATGACTTTTGCATCATACAAAAACAGTAGTCTTTCTGCTTTACCAGTGTAAAGTGGGAGATCAGTTACATGAAACGAGAACAGGAGTGGTTATGCAGTTGAATCCTACAGGACAACAGTAGCAATTTGTCCCCTCTCCACTCAAGATGCTATCATGATGAATCTTCTATCTGACACAGTACTTTGCATCCTTTTGGTTAAGTAAGAAGTGGACCACTTACTCATTGTACCTCAAAAGCATCTCAGTTCCTCATGTTCTTGTTGTTGATTTCATTGTTCTTCTTATTGTTCTTGTTCTTGTCTTGAGTCCGAAGACTGGTTTGTTACAGCTCTCAATGTTAATGCAACCTACATCCTTCTGAATTTGCTTGTATTCATCACTTGATTCTTGGTTCCCTTCCCAGATTATTACCAGTCCCCTCCCCCTGCTTCCCTCCCAGCCATACTGGAGACACCTTGATGACCCCAAATGTGTCCTATCAACTCATCCCTTCTTTTGGTCCAGTTGAGCCCCAAATTTGTCTCCCCAAATATGTTCAGTACCACCTTATTAGTTACATCATCCACCCACCTAGTCTTAAACATTTTCTGTAGGACCACATTTCATAAGCTTCTATTCTCTTTTTTTCCCAACTGTTGATGGTCAATGTTTCACTTCCATACATGGCTGCACTCCAGACAAATAGTTCCAGGAAAGACTTCCTCACACTTTAAGCTATGTTCAATGTTAACAAATTTCTCTGAAATGCTCTTCTTGCCATTGCCAGTCTACATTTCATGTATTTTGCATCCTCTCTACTTTGGCCACCATTAGTTACTTTGCTATCAAAGTGGAAAACTCATGGAGTACTATAGGTGCCTCATATTCTAATCTGATTCCCTTAGCATCACCTGATTTAATTCAACTACCGTATTTACTCAAATCTAAGCTGCACTCGAATCTAAGCCACACCTGAAAAATGAGACTCGAAATCAAGGAAAAAAAGCTTTCCCGAATCTAAGCTGCACCTGATATTTGAGACTCTAAATTCAAGGGGAGAGAAAAGTTTTAAGCCACACCTCGAAATCAATACAAAGTTGGTCCATTGAAATATGAGACAATTTAGGACGAATGAATGACGATACAGCTATAGTAGTTTGGTTCGAGTTGTAAGCTTAACAGTTAAGCTTTACCAGGTAGCCATTGCTTTGCGTCAGGCATTCCGTCCGTATTTATATGGGTACCTTTCCTTTTTCACATGCTTCGTCTGGTTTGAATTGATTGCTTATTTTTCTTTGATCTGATTAGTGCCGTTCTCTTCGTTATATGTGTTTACTTCACTTTAAGCTGAAAATGCATTACTGTACTTTGTCATGCATTGTTTGTCGCTTCTGATAAGAGTATTTACGGCCTGTCGCCGCTCGCGGCATGGCTTGCTATTGCGCACGCTACAGCCGCTTACAATAAAAACAAGAAAGAGAGAGAGAGGAATCATCTCATTAGCGAAACAATGGCAAGAGACTGCTATTTGTTGCTACTTAACACTGCTGCCTTCTTTGATAATGATCAACAAGAACCAAATAATAGACTGCGTATGATACAAGATGTTCTGCACGAGAGTTTAGCTAAAAATTTTTCGCCGTTTCAAAATCTTTGCAGATGCCCCTTTAGTACATTGCATTCTGCACAGAAATTAGTGGCATCTTAGATTTAAAATCTATTCAATTGCTGTGCTTCATTTCTAACTGTATCACTATTAGGCATAAGAAGAATAAGAGTTTCATGACATGATATATATATACTTTCACGTTTGCTGTTGTCTCACTCTAGTTTCGTAGTTTATTAGACAGACAGGATTTAAATGAGATAGCAGCAAACATGAAAGAATATGTGACAAAATGTTTATATTTGTATTATTCTTATGGTGAAGAGAATACTGCATGTGATTCACAATTCACGGAAGTTCGTATTAGCAACCATCTCTTCTCACAGGTAGGAAAAAATTCAGAACATAAGAGTTAGCCATATTGACAAACATCCCAAACAGTCTTGCCAGTCGGATTTTCGTAGTACATTGAAATGCTGCTACATTCGAAGATGAACAATACAGAATTTGTATCTATTTCATTGGATAATGTATGAAAATGCAGTGGTCGCAACTCGGGGTGGAGAAAAAAGCTCGTCTTCCACCGTTTTATTTTTTAATTTTTTTTTTAAATTTATTTACTGACGCAGAAATTTGTGCCTGCAAAGCGTGCCTGAGTAGTGCTACATATATTCGATGCAGAAGTTAGTTGTAGCGATACCTACCAATATTTTTCCGAATCTCTGCTTACTTTGCACTCAATTCTAAGCCGCAGCTGGTGTTTAGGATTACAAAAACCAGAAAAAAGGTGCAGCTTCGATTAGAGTAAATACACTACATCCCATTGTCCTTGTTTTGCTATTGTTGTGTTCATCTCATATCTTCCTTTCAAGACAGTGTCCATTCTGTTCAGCTGCTCTCCCAAGTTCTTTGCTGTCTGACCCAATTATAATGTCATTGGCAAACCTCAGATTTACTCTCCTTGAACCTTAATTCATACTCCAAATATTTCTTTGATTTCCTTTACTGGTCATTCAATATACACACTGTATAACATCAGTGATTGGCTAAGATTCTGCCTCATTCCTTCTCAGCTACTCCTTGTCTTTCATGCTCCTTGACTATAGCTTTTCACTCCTTGTACTTTACCCCTGATGTTGGAATTCCAACGAGAGTTTCCCAGTCAATATTGTCGAAAGCTTTGTCTTAGGTTATAAATGCTATGAACATAGATTTGCCTTTTCTTAATCCATCTTCTCAGGTAAGTCATAGGGTCAGTATTGCCTCATGTGTCCCTACAGTTCTCCAGAATCCAAACTCATCTTCCACGAGGTCAGCTACTACTAGATTTTCCATTCTTCGGGAAATAATTCATGCCTCATCCAGATAACAATAAAAATAAAAATAGTGCAAATGAATTTCTCATTCAGGCATTATAATACATAGTCGGTGAAATTGGTATTGTATATGGCACTTTCAGTGGGGACTACATCCTAAAAGAAAAAAGGCAACCAAAATAGAAACTTCTGTTTGCAGTTTTATGTAATCTTCAAACTGCTGTTAAGTGCATGGCACAGGATACTTAGCACTGTAATATATTAAGTTTTCTTGCCATTCAAATCATATCTGAAGTTTAGGTAGACTGACTACTTAAATGGCTCTGGAGTTTAATTAAACTAATCTTGCTTTTGCAATCCCTACTGGTGTGGTACATAGAGGGATCAGGAATATCCCCATATTCTTCACTTAATTCTGGACCTGAAAACTTCATAATTAGGCAGTTATGGGGTGAATCTAGCAATTTGTGTGACGCTATCCAGTAAGTCAAACTAACCTGAAAAAATACCTGCTATTATCTTTGTATACATTCCATATCCCATGTTAATCCTATTTGGTAAGAGTCCCACACAAATGAGCAGTATTCGGACTTGATATGGACTCATCAATCGTACAGTGTCTCTTTTGCAGATGGACTCCATATTCCTAGTACCCACTCAATGAAGTGACATGTACCATGTGCCTTACTTATTATTAAGCCTAATGCCCATTCCACTTGATACCCCCAATGAACTGCTACACTCAGATATTTTGTCTGAGTAAACTGAAGGCTGTTTTCTGTAGTGAATGTCACAGTCATAGGATACAACATTTTGTTTTGTGCAGGACACTGTTTTATATTTCTGGACCTTCATTACAAGTTACCTGTTGTTGCAATGCTCTGAAATCTTGCCAAGATATTTCTGGATATTTGTGCAGCTTTCTCCAGACAGTACTTATAGATAACTGCACCATCAGGTTACTAGTTCTAATGTCTTCCATGTCATCCATACACAATACAAGCAGCAACAGACCCAACACACTTCCCTGGGGAAAGCCTGAGGTTCCTTATAATTCTGTTGATGTGACTCTCCATTCTACATAACATGCTCCTTCTTTCCTACCTACATATCATCAATGCGGAAACAAGTTTTGTTTAATAACACCCACTGTCACACTTTCATTAATAAACATTCATGGTGTAGAGAGTCAGATGCTTTTCAGAACTAGAGATACACTGCATCTACATCTACATTTACATCTACATGGTTACTCTGTAATTCACACTTAAGTGCCTGGCAGAAGGTTCATCGAACCATTTTCATACTACTTCTCTGCCATTCCACTCTCGAATGGCGCGTGGGAAAAAGGAACATATAAATCTTTCCATTAGAGCTCTGATTTCTCTTATTTTATTATGATGATTGTTTCTCCCTATGTAGGTGGGTGTCAACAAAATATTTACACAATTCGGAAGAGAAAGTTGGTAATTGAAATTTTGTAAACAGATCTCGCCATGAAGAAAACCGCCCATGTTTCAGTGACTGCCACCCCAACTCGCATAGCATATCGGTGACACTGTCATCACTATTGCATGATAACTCAAAACGAGCTGCCCTTCTTCGTGTTTTTTTGATGTCTTTAATCAATCCTACATGGTAAGGATCCCATACTGCTCGGCAATATTCTAGCAGAGGATGGACAAGTGTAATGTAGGTGTGTTGCATGTCCTAAGTGTTCTGCCAGCAAAGCACATCTTTGTTTAACCTTCCCCACAATATTATCTATTTGGTATTTCCAATTTAAGTTGCTTGTAATTGCCATAGTCCCTGGTTTTCAGGACACAATGTAACAAAAGGAGAAATTGATGTACACCCCATCAACCAGTGTCCATATAATGATGGTGCTGAGTTCATGCTCTTTGAACTCAAACATGACATATCTCAGTGTTCTACAACAGATGGGTATTAGTAGATTGGATATAAGTTTTGTAGGTCGCATATGCTACCCTTCTCAAGACAAATTTTACCTGTGCTTTCTTTCACTAGCTGATTACATGTTTTTTGTTCAAGGGATCTACAGTATATAACAACTAAAACAGGAGCTTACTCAGTTGTGAATTTTGTACCAAATCTTACAAGGATTCCACTGAGTTCTGGAGTTTTGTTTGGTTTACTACCCATTTCCCATTCCTTTCATGCATAAGTCTCTGGATACTAATGTTGGTGCTACTAACAGTGTTCATGTATGAACAGAATTAACATTGGTTTTGTGGCAAGTCTTTCAATAAAGTTTGACTGTGGTAGTTTTTGATGGCAGCATGTCTCTGTTTATAGCTCTAAGCTTTGTTCTACATGTTTTTATGCAGTAATCTGTTAGTTTTGAAGTTTTCCCACAGCGACGCCATACCATCAAGTCCTCCCTGCGGGTCCGGGGGTTAGAATAGGCCCGAGGTATTCCTGCCTGTTGTAAGAGGCGACTAAAAGGAGTCCATCCCCCTCAAGGGGGTAGTTAGCGCCTGCGTCCGGATACGGACAGTTCCACGACCTATATTTGTGGTCTTTTTGGTTTTTCACTTCCCGTTTCTTCCTTCCTTTGGTTGGTTCCTTTCTTTGTTCTTCTCCATCTGACTGTCTTCCTTACTCTTTCCCTTGCCTCCTTCTCCTTGCCTCCTTCTCCTTGCCTCCTTCTCCTTGCCTCCTTCTCCTTGCCTCCTTCTCCTTGCCTCCTTCTCCTTGCCTCCTTCTCCTTGCCTCCTTCTGCTTGCCTCCTTCTCCTTGCCTCCTTCTCCTTGCCTCCTTCTCCTTGCCTCCTTCTCCTTGCCTCCTTCTCCTTGCCTCCTTCTCCTCCTTGCCTCCTTCTCCTCCTTGCCTCCTTCTCCTCCTTGCCTCCTTCTCCTCCTTGCCTCCTTCTCCTCCTTGCCTCCTTCTCCTCCTTGCCTCCTTCTCCTCCTTGCCTCCTTCTCCTCCTTGCCTCCTTCTCCTCCTTGCCTCCTTCTCCTCCTTGCCTCCTTCTCCTCCTTGCCTCCTTCTCCTCCTTGCCTCCTTCTCCTCCTTGCCTCCTTCTCCTCCTTGCCTCCTTCTCCTCCTTGCCTCCTTCTCCTCCTTGCCTCCTTCTCCTCCTTGCCTCCTTCTCCTCCTTGCCTCCTTGCCTCCTTCTCCTCCTTGCCTCCTTCTCCTTGCCTCCTTCTCCTTGCCTCCTCCTCCTTGCCTTCTCTGGTCTCCGCCTCGGCGTTTGAGACAGTCTGTCCTCTCTCTCTTCCTTTTCCTCTTCTTCCTTCCTCCCTGTGCACGCCTGAAGGCCGACCCACGCGTTCGCACGCGTAGCCGGTGACGGGGTAACGCGTAATTCCCCGCCCTGGGTAGACAAGTAAGGCACGCACGTACCCCCTGGTAAAAGCCAGGCCCGGGGAGGGGTGATTGCCTGAGCTGATATCTTCTGACCATGCCGATTGGGCCCTCCGTCTGTTTCTCGGGAGGTGTGACCTGAGGTGTAAACATTCACCTAAGGTGGGAGTGCCCTTTGAGAGTGTCCCCATAAGGAAGGAGCGCGCCCTCGGAGACACTGGCAATCATGGGGGATTCCTCTGCAATGGATTTCTCTTCTTCTCTCTCGACTTCTGCCCACAAACGGAAACTTGACCAGCCACCAGTGACAAAAGTAATACCGCCTGCCCCACAGTTCCTCGGCGTTTCTCGATCTGAGGACGGAAAGGATTTCTCCTCTGTCAACCCTTTCGTTATCCAGAAGGGCATAGATGCCATAGCCGGATGTGTCAAGTCGTGTACCAGGTTGCGTAATGGTACCTTGTTATTAGAAACTGAGAGCGCCTTTCAGGCACAGAAACTGCTTCAAGCCACACTCCTGTACACGTTCCCTGTCCGGGTGGAGGCTCACCGAACTTTGAATTCGTCTCGTGGTGTGGTCTATACTAGATCCCTCGACGGATTGACTGACGAGGAGATTCAATCTTTCCTCGCTGAGCAGGGCATGACGGCTGTCCATAGGGTCATGAAAAAGGTCAACAATGACCTTGTACCGACCCAGACACTTTCCTTGACTTTTGATAGTGTTCAGCTGCCATCACGCATCAAAGCGGGCTACGAGGTTATTTCTGTTCGCCCCAATGTCCCGACACCTACGCGCTGCTACCAGTGTCAGTGTTTTAATCACACTCGCCCATCTTGTCCCAATGCGGCTCAATGTGTCACTTGTGGCAGGGATGCCCATGAGGGTGACTGTCCATCTCCTCGTTGTGTGAACAGTCAGGGTTACCATTCAGCGTCCTCCCGCGACTGTCCCATCTATGAGGAAGAATGCTGCATCCAAGAAATTCGGGTCAAAGAGAAAGTGACCACCTCGGCTGCTCGCAAGCTGTTTGCTAGTAGGAAGCCGACGCTGCTCCCAGTGGGGAAATACAGTACTGTCCTCGCCTCTCCTCGGACTACCAGGGAGGTGGCAACCCAGACATGCGATCTGACCTTCAGCACCACGGTCGTCCGTTCGGCCAGTGCTAAGATCGCGCGGTCGACGTCCCCTCTTCCTCCCATCACCCCACAGACACAAGCCCCTTCATCAGCTTCAGCTAAGACGAAGACCCAGAAGTCAGATGCACGGGCCTTCAAGAAGGAACTGTCCTGTGCAGACTTCCTACGTACCTCGACCTCCCAGCCATCGACCAGTACTTCCACCAAACGACCTTCCAAGAAGGCTCATAGGAAGCACAGTTCTCCTTCTCCGCCATGGTGCATTTCTTCCCCTGCGACACCCAGCGGTTGCCGCCCCAAGCCGTCATCCGTTTCGCCTGGCCACACCGCTGGTAACCGAACATCTGGCCGTTCACCGGCAGAGGAAGCTCCCCCTCCCGGCCATCTTACCAAGATGGCCGATGAACCTATAGAACCAATGGACGATGACTGTCCGCCTACTGATAGCGGCGGCAGTGCTCGCTCGAAGCCAGGCCCTCAGCGGCCTTCGAGGTGACCCCTTCTTTCATCTTCCTTTTCTTCTCATGATGGCACTTATTCACTGGAATATTCGCAGCATTCGCTCCAACTGAGAGGACTTAAAGTTGCTGCTCCGCTTGCACCGTCCGCTCGTCGTAGCCCTCCAGGAAACGAAGCTACGCCCATGCGATCAAATTGCCTTGGCACACTACACCTTTGTGCGTTTTGACCTACCCCCTGTGGTAGGTATTGCGGTTCATGGAGGGGTTATGTTGCTGGTCCGGGATGATATTTACTACGATCCCATCACATTGCACACCGGCCTGCAGGCAGTTGCCATCCGAATTACTCTCCCCACTTTTACATTTTCCATTTGTACCATTTACAATCCTTCGTCGTCTGCCGTTACCAGGGCAGACATGATGCAACTTATTGCTCAGCTACCTGCACCATTTTTGTTAACTGGAGACTTCAATGCCCACCATCCCCTTTGGGGCTCCCTGTTAGCAGACATTTTCAATCAGCTCAATCTTGTCTGCCTCAATACTGGCGCCCCTACTTTTCTTTCGGACACATCTCACACCTATTCCCATTTAGACCTCTCTATATGTACTACGCAACTTGCACACCGGTTTGAGTGGTATGCACTTTTTGATACATATTCGAGCGACCACTTCCCGTGTGTTATCCATCTCCTGCAGCATACCCCCTCTCCGTGCTCATCTAGTTGGACCGTCTCCAAAGCAGACTGGGGGCTCTTCTCTTCCAGGGCGACCTTTCAGGATCAAACCTTCACAAGCTGCGATCGTCAGGTCGCACACCTCATGGAAGTCATTCTCACTGCTGCTGAATATTCCATCCCTCACCCTACTTCTTCTCCACGTCGCGTACCGGTCCCCTGGTGGACCGCAGCATGTAGAGATGCTTTACGTGCTCGTCGATGTGCTTTACGCACCTTTAAACGCCACCCTACAGTGGCAAATTGTATCACTTATAAACGATTACGTGCACAGTGTCGTCGTATTCTTAAAGAAAGCAAGAAAGCCAGCTGGGCTGCTTTCACAAGCACCTTCAACAGTTTTACTCCTTCTTCTGTTGTCTGGGGTAGCCTGCGCCGGCTGTCTGGCACTAAGGTCCACTCACCAGTTTCTGGCTTGACGGTCGCGAATGACGTCCTTGTGGCCCCTGAGGATGTCTCCAATGCCTTCGGCCGATTTTTCGCAGAGGTTTCGAGCTCCGCTCATTACCACCCTGCCTTCCTCCACCGCAAACAGGCAGAGGTGGCTAGGCCACCTAACTTCCGCTCGTCGAATCGTGAAAGTTATAATGCCCCATTCACCATGAGGGAACTCGAAAACGCACTTGTCCGGTCACGGTCCTCCACTCCAGGGCCTGATTCTATTCATATCCAGATGCTGAAGAACCTTTCTCCTGCGGGTAAAGGTTTTCTTCTTCGTACTTACAATCGCATCTGGATTGAGGGACATGTTCCCGCATGCTGGCGCGAGTCTATTGTTGTCCCGATTCCTAAGCCGGGGAAGGACAAGCACTTGCCTTCCAGTTATCGACCCATCTCGCTTACCAGCTGTGTCTGTAAAGTGATGGAGCGAATGGTTAACTCTCGTTTGGTTTGGCGGCTCGAGTCTCGATGCCTACTTACCAATGTACAATGTGGATTTCATAGTCGCTGCTCTGCTGTTGACCATCTGGTTACCTTGTCAACCTTCATTATGAATAACTTCTTGCGGAAGCGCCCGACCGCGGCTGTATTCTTTGATTTGGAGAAGGCTTAAGACAACTGTTGGAGGGCGGACATTCTCCGCGCCATGCATACATGGGGCCTTCGCGGTCGCCTCCCTCATTTTATTCGTTCCTTTTTAATGGATCGACAGTTCAGAGTACGTGTGGGTTCTGTCCTGTCCAATGCCTTTTGCCAGGAGAATGGCGTGCCACAGGGCTCACTTTTGAGGGTCGCTCTTTTCGCCATAGCGATCAATCCAATAATGGATTGCCTCCCAGTTGATGTATCAGGCTCCCTTTCGTGGACGATTTTACCATCTATTGTAGTGCACAGCGTACATGTTTCCTGGAGCACTGTCTTCAGCTTTGTCCTGACCGTCTTTACTCCTGGAGTGTCGCCAATGGATTCCGTTTTTCTGCCGAGAAGACGGTCTGTATTAACTTCTGGCGCTACAAAGAGTTTATCCCACCGTCCTTATGACTCGGACCCATTGCTCTCCCATTCGTGGAGACAACAAAATTTTTAGGTCTTACATTTGACAGGTAACTTAGCTGGTCTCCACATGTCATATTTGGCTGCCCAGTGCACCCATTCACTAAATGTCCTCCGTGTTCTCAGTGGTATGTCGTGGGGAGTGAATCGAACCATCCAACTTCGTCTATATCGGTCGATCGTCTGCTCCAAGCTGGATTATGGGAGCTTCGTATACTCTTTTGCACGACCATCCATCTTACGCTGCCTCAACTCCATACAACATTGGGGTTTACGACTTGCGATCGGAGCGTTTTATACTAGTCCCGTCGAGATTCTTCATGCTGACGCTGGTGAATTGCCACTCACCTACCGGCGCAATATACTGCTTTGTCGGTATGCCTGTCGGCTACTGTCAATGCCCGACCACCTGTCTTATCATTCCTTTTTTGATGACTCTCTCGACCGTCAATACTGGTTGTATGTCTCTGCCCTGCTACCCCCTGGAGTTCGCTTTCGTTGCCTCCTTCAACACCTTAATTTTTCACTCCCTGCAAACTTTCGAGTGGGCGTGAGCCACACGCCACCTTGGCTCCAGGCTCAGGTTCGCGTTCACCTTGTCCTCAGCTCGCTCCCAAAGGAGGTTACCCCCGGTTCGGTCTACCACTCCCGTTTTGTCGAATTTCATTCGAAGTTCATTAATATGACCTTCATTTATACAGATGGCTCAAAGACCAATGACGGGGTCGGGTGTTCCTTCATTGTCGGGGCACAAAGTTTCAAATACCGGCTCCATGGCCAATGTTCGGTCTTCACAGCTGAGCTCTTTGCCCTCTACCAGTCTGTTCTTTACATCTGCCGCCACCGACATTCTGCTTATGTCATCTGCTCCGATTCCCTGAGCGCCATCCAGAGCCTCAGTGATCCGTATCCGGTTCACCCTTTCGTGCACCGTATCCAACGCTCTCTTCAGCAGCTGGTGGACGACGGTTCTCCGGTTAGTTTTATGTGGGTTCCTGGCCATGTCGGTATCCCTGGGAACGAAGCTGCAGATGCCGTGGCCAAGGCTGCGGTCCTCCAGCCTCGGACAGCTTCTTGTTGTGTCCCTTCATCAGACTGTAGCAGGTTAATTTGTCGGCGCATTTTATCGCTGTGGCATGCCGATTGGGCTGCACTTACGGACAACAAGCTTCGGGCCTTGAAACCTCTTCCCATGGCTTGGACGTCCTCCTCCCGCCCTTCTCGGCGGGAGGAGGTTGTTTTGGCCCGGTTACGAATTGGACACTGCCGGTTCAGCCATCGCCATCTGCTGACGGCTGCGCCGGCGCCGTTCTGCCCATGTGGGCAGTTGCTGACGGTCCGCCACATTTTAACGTCCTGTCCGGATTTTAACACACTGCGTCTTGATCTTGGCCTGCCATGTACTCTAGATGCCATTTTAGCGGATGACCCATGAGCAGCTGCTCGCGTTCTTCGTTTTATCAACTTGACAAACCTCTCTAAGGACATTTGATTATGCTGTTTTTTTTAATCCTATGCCTGTCAGTCTGCCTTTTATCGTGTTTTCCCTTTTAGTTGCTGTTTTAAACTTGTGCCTCGCGGTGCATTCTTAATGTAGTCTGGGCGCTAATGACCATTGAAGTTGTGTGCACTAACCCCCCCCCCCCCCCCAAAAAAAAAGATACCATCAAGTGTCCATCCATCGGGAATGGTTCTACTATGTACATATATAACCAGCAAATGGTTGACTTTCCTTCTAAACTTCAGCCACAGCCCTTCTACATTCTCCAGCCCAGAGGTAATTCTTTTGAAATCCTCTTAGAGATATGACACGGCAGCGACTCTATCTAGTTGGTTGGATACATAGTGTTTCCTGCTAGTTCTAGCTCACCTTTGTAATTTGGGGTTTGAGACTCCATGAATGCGAAGCAGTTGTAGTGACAAAAGATCATAACTGTGTAATGTCATCTAGTTAAATATATATTTTCATCATGAGTTGGCTTTTGTCGTGGTTAACAGGATGTTATGTCATACTGACATATTACAAAATGATGATTTTCTCAAATGGTTGGTGGGTGTTTAAAGCTTCCCCCAGCAATGACAGTGTGATTGAGTAATTTATGTGCTAGTGAACTGTTTTCTCTGAAGTTTTTGTTAGATATGAGGTACCTTGGTGATTGACGGAAAAGTCTAATTACATGTATGTGCTCACACTAGATACCAAGTCTTGCTCAATCAATCTTGCATGCATATTCACTTCCCACTTGGCTAGGTTTGATTGTCAACTTTGACAAATATACCACCCCAAACAACTCAAATTCTAGGTTGGAATATCAACAACATTATAGAAAAGACAGAACGCTACTTACCATAAAAGTGACACATTGAGTGGCAGACAGGTACAACACAATTACAGTTGCACTTAACTTTTGGCCAAAGCCTTTTTCAGAAGAGAAACTGAACACACATTCTCACAAGCGAGAACATATTGCCCAGTTGTAACCACTACCTCTGGCTGCTGTGGCCAGAATGTGATAATCATGTTGAATGAAAACAGCAATTCAAAGTGGGCTGTGGAAGGGAGAGGGATAGCAGTCTGCAGGTGGGGTGACATAAGAATGTCATTTGGTGGAGCAAGCAGAGGCTAGATGGCGGCACAATAAGGATACCAGGTGCACTATCAGACAGCTGTGGGGAAGGGAGCCTGGAGAAAAGTTAGTAGAGGAGGTGTGCAGCAGAGAAGGTGAAAAATACTGGTGGGTACATTTTCAGAGAACAACATTCTGGGAATGAGGGGTCATGATAATTTCAGAAGTGGAGATTGTTTGTAAAGATAATTCCCATCTGCCCAGTTAAGAAAAGGTGGTGGTAGAGGGAAGAATCCAGGTGGCCCAGGTTATGAAACAGCCACATTAAGCTACATGTAACTTCACAGGGAGGTCCACATAACTCTTGGCCACAGTTTAGTGGTGGCCTTTCATCCTGGTTGACACCATCTATCAATATATGTGGGGGGGTACCCAGAAAAAAAATGGGGCAATCTCGAGAGGAAGCAACGTGGTCACCCATACAGTTTATGCAGCGAGGGGATGGAGGTGGACAAGAACCCTAATGGGCATCCTTGCCACACATAACACATTTGGCCGGATTGGAACAGGACTGGCTAGTGTGATTGAACCGCTGACACCAATAGCAACGCATAGGGTTCGGGACGTAAGGGCGAACGGAAATTATCTCATAGCCTGCTTTGATTTTCGATGGGAGTTGAACTTTGTCAAATGTCAAGAAGACAGTGTGGGTTGGAATGAGGTTTGTGTCAACCCTTTTCATAACTCTATGAACAGCTGTTACACCCTGGTCAGACAGGTAGTGCTGAATTTCTTCGTCAGACAATCCATCAAGGGAGTGTGTATAAACGACTCCACACGAGGAATTTAAAGTGTGGTGCGCTTCAACCCGGACAGGGAAGGTGTAGAGCAGTGTAGTACGCAGCAATTTTTGTGCCTGGAGGGCATTGACTGTTTCTAACAACAAGGTGCCATTCCGTAATCTGGAACAAGACTTCACAGGACCTGCAATTGCGTCGACACCTTTCTGAATAATGAAAGGGTTGACCGTGGAGAAGTCTTTACCTTCGTCAGACCGAGAAACAACAAGGAACTGTGGCAACGATGGAAGAACTGACTGTGGCTGAGACTCAGTGAACTTACGTTTGTGAGCAGACATAGTGGAAGGTGAGGAAACCATTGCGGAAGAATCCCCCGTGATTACTGGCGTCTCCGATGGCACGCTCCTCCCTTGTGGGGGCCCCTCTCTGAGGGCACTCCCGCCTTAGGTGATTGTTCACACCTCAGGTCACACCTCCCGACAAACGGACAGAGGGACCAATCGGCACTTTCGAAAGGTATCAGCTCGGGTAATCACCCCTCCCTGGGCCTGGCCATTACCAGGGGGTACCTACGTGTGCTACCTGTCTACCCGTGGCGGGGAATTACGCGTTACCCCGTCACCGGCTACGCACAAAAAGGCGTGGGTCGGCCTTCAGACACGCACAGGGAGGAAGAAAGAGAAAGGGAAAGGAAAGAAGAGAGGTCTCAAATGCCGCAGCAGAGGAAAGGGTAAAGAGAAAAGGTAAGGAAAAGAGAAGGACAAAGGAAGGATGAAGACATACAAGCAAGGAAGGCAAAGAATGCGGTACATTTACGAGCGTCCGTCTCCGGACGTAGGCACAAACCATACTCCCAGAGGGGGAGAAAGGGAAGGAAAGAGCCAGAGGTGGTGGGGGGGGGGGAGCGAAGATGGGGGATGGGGAAGGATGTGGAATGGGAAGGTATGCAGCCCGGAAAGGAAGGAAGGCCACATTAGCTCGGGGTCCCGTGCTCGCTACACACGTATCCACAAAAGAGTTGTGGACCCCCTGGGGGGGATGGATGGAGAGGGGTGTGGTCAGAGACTACATTATAGATAGTACATTGGTAAACACTGTGCCTGGTTTGCTGCAGAGATGACAGGTTGATAAGTAATCATTGATTATGTGGGAGAGGCGTAGTAGTGTTTTTATGAGTGAGAAAAGAAAGAGACACTGGGTGGGCAGGGAGAAGAACAAAGGCAGAAAAGTAATAAACTAAATAATAAGACTTGATAAAAAGGAAACGTGTGAAACCCATTGAAATGATGATAATGTAGAATTATGGCAGGAATATGCTAACAGAGGTTAAGTACTTTTAGATATAGATATGTAGGGATGTGTTGCAGGGTAATTTCCCAGTTCTTGAGTCCATGGAAGCCTATAAGGTAGGAGGGTCTGTGTACTCCATGAGCCTCAGTGCTTGATGTAAGACATGGGCTGTTTGGATCCTCTCACTAGACAGTAGTTCTTATGGACTCCAGAGATGAGACCTTGCCTCCCACACATCTCGACATCCCTCCATTTACACAACCCCTTTTTCACCACCACCACCACCACCACCACCACCACCACCACCACACCTTTCCTCCCTCTCTCTATCCAACTCTTCTCACCCACTCCAATTTTTGATTGTATTACTCATGTCTCACCTTCCTCATATTCTTTTTTTATGGGGTACAGCTCATAACAAAGTACAGAGAGTACAGACGGAAACTTACAAAATCCAAAACTCACAACAGCGGTACTTTCGGGGGTAAATCGGACCCAATCCAGAAAATAGTGAAGTGGATAATGGAGGTAGTATTTGCACTACTCACCATGAAGATGACACACTGAGCTGTAGATGATCACAATGGAGAATGTTTGCTTTCAGCCAAAGCCACCTTCAGAATAGATAATGCACATTCACTCAAGCAAGCATACATTATTGCTGTCTCTGGCTGCTCCAGCCATAATTCAGCAGTCACATCAAATAAAAGCAACAGGAAGGGTGACAAATAGCAGCATACAGATGTGGTGAGGGAAGAGCACTGTCTGACAGAGTGTGCAGGGTCTAATTGGTAGCGGGACAAGGCTGCTGGAACAGCATCTGGAGGCTGTTGTGGAGTGGGTGGGGAAGGATATGGGAGGAAAGGGAGTGGAAAAAGAAGAGGAGCAGAGAAGGGGAGAAAGACCAGTGGGTGCACTGGCAAAGAGCAGCACACAATGAAGGTGAGGGGACATGAATAGAGGGTGGTGTGGGACAGATGCAGCAGAATCTCTTGGGTAGAGTGTGTGGGAACAACAGGTAACAGAAGATTGAGGAAAGGATAATTGTGAGAGTGGATAAAGTGCTGAAAGGGTAACTACCAGTGCAGGGATGCTGGTGATGGAGAGCAAGATCCTGTCGGCACAGGTTGTGAAGTAGCCACATACAGTAAATAGAGCACGTTATAGACAGCTGCATGTCATTTCACATGGTGAGCCACATATCGCTCAGCCACAGATGGGATGTGGCCATTCATTCAGGCGGACTCCTGGTCGCTAGTTCTACCAATATAAAAAGCTGTGCAATGACAACAGCAAAGCTGGTATCTGATAAGGCTGTTTCCACATGTGGCCTGTCCTCTGCTGGGGGGTGATAAGCCTGTGACAGGACTGGAACTGCAAGTGCTTTGTTGGTGGATTGGGCAGGTTTTGCACCTAAGTCAACCTCAGAGGTAATATACGAGGTGTGGCTAGAAAAAAACCGGACTAGTACTGGTGAAACAATAAAACGAATGCAATAAGGCTGAAAGTTGCGTGGCCTGTCACGTGACTCTCGCTCCGCCTACTGCTCGAGTTTCATCTGCCTCCTGCACTCAGTCTGCCCGTGGCGTCTGTTTTAAGTAGTTGACGTTTTGTCTGTGCGTCGCAAAATGTTGAGTGTACAGAAAGAACAGTGTGTTAACATCAAATTTTGTTTCAAACTAGGAAAATCTGCAATTGAAACGTTTGTAATGTTACAACAAGTCTACGGCGATGATTGTTTATCGCGAACTCAAGTGTTTGAGTGGTTTAAACGATTTAAAGATGGCCGCGAAGACACCAGTGATGACACTCGCACTGGCAGACCATTGTCAGCAAAAACTGATGCAAACATTGAAAAAATCGGTAAACTTGTTCGACAAGTTTCCTTGTCAACTCCTGTTAACTCAGGCACTGCTCTGATTGTTAAACAGCGATCATGTCGAACAAGTTTACCGATTTTTTCAATGTTTGCATCTGTTTTTGCTGACAATGGTCTGCCAGTGCGAGTGTCATCACTGGTGTCTTTGCGGCCATCTTTAAATCGTTTAAACCACTCAAACACTTGTGTTCGCGATAAACAATCATTGCCGTACACTTGTTGTAACATTACAAACGTTTCACTTGCAGATTTTCCTAGTTTGAAACAAAATTTGATGTTAACACGCTGTTCTTTCTGTACACTCAACATTTTCCGACGCACAGACAAAACGTCAACTACCGGTACTTAAAACAGACGCCACGGGCAGACTGAGTGCAGGAGGCAGATGAAACTCGAGCAGTAGGCGGAGCGAGAGTCACGTGACAGGCCACACGACTTTCAGCCTTATTGCATTCGTTTTATTGTTTCACCAGTACTAGTCCGGTTTTTTTCTAGCCACACCTCGTATCTGCAGAAAGGAGATGGAATTGGGTATGCTAAGGGAATGGACTATGATGTTGTGGAGATTTTGTTGGCACATAAAATCACTTTAGGAGGGTTGGGAAAAATCTGTTTTAGGATGTGTCTCATTTCACAGCACAATGATAGACAATCAAAGCCCTGTTAACGGGCTATAGCTCTCCTCATACGCTGAAATGAGGTACTTCCTACCCAAGATGCCTCCTACCTTTGCAGAACAGTTCTCCACTGCCCACCCTACCCCTGCAACATCTTAGTGCATCCCTACGCCACTTCCCAGTCCCCAACACATGCCCCCCTGTGAAAGACCTATGCGCAAAATCTGCACTATCCAACCACTGAGCACTTCCTAGTCTAGACCTGTCACAGGACTATCCCAACCCATCTGAGGACAGGCCACAAGCACAGATAGCCTTATTATATAACAGCTCTGATGTGCTCACTGCACAGCTTTTTTTTGAGGGGGCACAAGAAAAAGGAATTATTTCTTAAATGCTATATAGTTTCAAGTCGTTTACAAAACAACCTTATTCCTTTCAAAATACTCTCCATTACAATTGATACATTGTCATGATGGAAGAACCAGTCTCCTGCCTGCCACAAATTGGGACATTATTGTGCAATTTTCTTAACACTTCCAAATAAAAGGTTTGATTGACAGTCTGACATTGGGGGAACAAATTCTGATTGAGCTATGATCTTGGCATCAAAAAAGCAAATTTTCATTGTGTCAATGTTCGATTTGACTTCACTACTTTTACTGGACAAGGTGGCGATGACTTCTTCCACTGGCTTGACTCTTGCTTTGTTTCTGGGTCACAATCGTAACACCATGATTCATCATCCGTATGATCTTTGACAGAAAATCTGTATCATTTTCAAGCTGCTGTTTCAAAAAATGACATGTTTCAACTTGGCGTTCCTTTTGATTGTCCGTCAGAAACAGAGGAACAGACTTGGCAGCAAAAAGCTCATCCAGGAAATAAGAGTGAAGGAAAAGGTGTCGACCTTTGATGCTCGAAAATTATTCGCCAGTCGACAGCCCACTGTGCCTCAGACAGGAAAATACAGCACTGTCCTTGCCTCTCCTCGGCCAACAAAGGAGGCGGCCACACAGACTTGCGACCTCACCTTTAGTACCACGTTCGTCAGATCGGCCAGCGCAAAGATCGCCCGTTCAACCTCACCACTTTCGCCTGCCCACTCTACGGCTCACCCTTCATCGGGTTCTGCTAAATCTCGAGCCCAAAAGTCAGACACCAAGACTTCGAAAAAAGAGCACACTCGTGAAGATTTTTAACGTACCCCAACTTCACAACCATCGGTTCCTCCTTCTTCTAAACATCATAATTCCAAGAAGGCTACAAAGAAACCCAGTTCATCTCCTTCTCCGCCAAGGCGTGTCCCATCTACAGCACCTCCTGGCGGAAATCGCCCTCGGCCGTCTTCTGTGTCTTTGAGGCGCACTGCTGGCGCCCGATCAACCGGCCGATCGCTGGTGGCAGGAGCTGCTCCTGAACAACCTATGGATCAGTATCTTCTGCCTTCGGCTGAATGCCACTCCATGCTGTCAGTCGCAAGCTCTGAGCAGTCGAGTTGACAGCAACTTTGGTCACATTCCTCCATTTTCTGTTCACCCTATGTCCATTATCCACTGGAATATCCGCGGCATTCGAGCCAATCGGGATGAATTGTCGATCCTAATACGATCCTACTCGCCGGTCATCTTCTGTCTTCAGGAAACAAAGCTGCGTCCCCATGACCGCTTTGTTCTCCCTCATTTTCAGTCCATCCGATATGATCTCCCCTCTGTTGAAGGCACTCCAGCCCATGGAGGACATGATTCTTCTCCATGATACTCTCCATTATCACCCAATCCATTTAAACACTTCCTTCCAAGCTGTCGCCATCCGTCTTTTCCTTTCTGGATACACGTTCTCTCTTTGTACTGTATGCATTCCATCGTCCACACCAATGGCATGAGCTGATCTCCTTCATCCTCTTGGTCAGCTTCCACCCCGCTATTTGCTGGTTGGGGACTTCAAGGCCCACCACCCGCTTTGGGGATCTCCACATCCTTGTCCATGTGGCTCACTATTGCTAGACATCTTCCACCAATCGGATCTAGTTTGCCTCAACACTGGGGTCCCCACATTTTTGTCTGCCTCCATGACAAATTTATCTCATTTGGACCTTGCGGTCGGTACTGTTCCGCTAGCTCGGCGCTTCGAATGGTTCGCCCTTGATGATACACACTCGAGTGACCACTTTCCATGTGTCCTTAGACTGCAGCCTCAACTACCATATATGCGGCCGCGACGCTGGAAGTTTGCCCAAGCTGACTGGACACTTTTTTCGTCTCTAGCGACCGTCACTTTCCCAGCGTCGACGATGAGGTCGCACATATTACCAACGTTATTCTTACAGCTGTGGAACGTTCAATACCACGCACCTCCGAATTGCCCCGGCGCCCCCCAGTTCCTTGGTGGAACGAGGCATGCCGTGACACAATACGTGAGCGGCGACGTGCTCTTCGCATTTTCCGCCATCATCCTACTTTGGCGAACTGTATCCGCTATAAGCAGTTCCGTGCGCGATGCCGTCGCGTCATCCACGATAGCAAGAAGGCCAGCTGGAAATTCTTTATTAGCTCATTTAACACCTTCACTCCCTCCTCGGAAGTTTGGAGTCGGCTTCGATGGTTCTCAGGCGCGCCTAGTTTCTCCCCAGTCTCTGGGCTCACTGTCACGCATGATATATTAGTGGACCCTGTCACAATTTCTAACTCATTTGGTCAGCACTTCGCTGAGATTTCGAGCTCTTCAAATTACACGCCAGCGTTTCTCCCGAAGAAACGTGCGGCGGAAGTGCGACATGTAGCTCTCTCCTCTCAAAATCGCGAAAGCTACAATACTGTTTTCTCCATGCGGGAACTCCAACATGCACTCTCTTCTTCTCGCTCCTCCGCCCCAGGACCGGATGGTATGCACGTCCAAATGTTGCTGCATTTATCAACCCATAGTCTGCGTTACCTCCTTCGCCTTTATAATCACATTTGGACCGACAGTACTTTTCCCAGACGATGGCAGGAAGCTATCGTCGTTCCTGTTCCGAAACCTGGAAAGGACAAACATCTCCCCTCTAGCTATCGCCCCATTTCTCTCACGAGTAGTGTATGTAAGGTTTTGGAGCGTATGGTGAATTACCGTTTAGCTTGGTGGCTGGAATCCCGCAGTCTTTTAACACCTGCCCAATGCGGATTCCGAAAGCATCGTTCTGCAGTTGACCAACTTGTTGCTCTTCCACTTATATCATGAACAATTTTCTCCGGAAACACCAAACGGTATCAATATTTTTTGATCTGGAGAGAGCATACAATACCTGTTGGAGGACAGGCATCCTCCGCACACTGTTCTCTTGGGGCTTTCGAGGCTGGCTGCCCCTTTTTCTTCGCGAATTTATGGCAGAGTGCACATTTAGGGTGCGGGTGAACACTACTCTCTCCCGTACTTTCTCCCAAGAAACGGGGTACCCCAGGGCTCCGTGCTGAGTGTTGTACTGTTTCTCATCGCCATAAATCCAATTATGGAGTGTCTCCTTCCTGATGTCTCGGCCTCCCTATTTGTGGACGATTTTGCGATCTACTACAGCTCTCAACGGACCAGCCTTCTTGAACGACGTCTTCAAGGAGGTCTCGATCGCCTCCACTCTTGGAGCATCGAAACCGGCTTATGTTTGTCTCCCAGTAAGACCGTTTGTGTTAATTTTTGGCGACGAAAGGAGTTTCTTCCACCCTCCTTACATCTAGGACCTGTCAACCGTCCGTTTTCAGACGTCACTAAATTCTTGGGTCTTATGTTTGACAGAAAACTGTGCTGGTCCTCCCACATTTCCTATCTTTCGGCTCGCTGTCTGCGAAGACTCAACACCCTCCGTGTCCTGAATGGTACCTCCTTGGGAGCGGACCGAGTGGTCCTTCTGCGCCTCTATCGCGCCTTAGTGCGCTCGAAATTGGACTATGGAAGCATGGTCTACTCCTCTGCTCGGCCGTCTATTCTTCGGCGTCTCAACTCTATCCACCACCGTGGATTACGTTTAGCGTCTGGAGCTTTTTACACTAGCCCTGTGGAAAGCCTTTATGCTGAGACTGCTGAACCTCCGCTGTCCAATCGGCGAGCAGTCCTTCTGAGCCGTTATGCTAGCCATCTGTCTTCCATGCCTGCTAATCCAGCCCATGACCCTTTTTTCGATGCCTCCTTTGATGTAGGGTATGCAGGCCGCTCCTCCTCCCTACTACCCCCGGGAGTCCGCTTCCATCAACTGCTCCATTCTCTTTCCTTCCGCTTTCCTAACACCTTCTTGACAACTTGGGGTACAGCACCGCCTTGGCTCCGTCCCCGGATCTGCCTGCTCCGTGACCTTTGTCGATTTCCCAAGGATGGTACCCCTACACTTGTTTATCGTCGGGCATTTGCTGCTCTATGTGCACAAATGACGGACGCCACATTTATTTACACCGACGGCTCGAAAACATCGTTGGGTGTAGGGAGTGCCTATATTGTTGGCGACGCCCCAAATCACTTTCGGCTTCCCGACCAGTGTTCGGTTTATACTGCGGAGCTTTTCGCTGTTCTCCAGGCTGTCCACTACATCCGCCGCCATCAGCGGATACAGTACGTAATCTGCTCAGATTCTCTCAGCTCTCTCCTCAGTCTCCAAGCTCTTTACCCTGTGCACCCTCTGGTCCATCGGATTCAGGACTGTCTGCGCTTGCTCCACCTGGGGGGCGTCTCGGTGGCGTTCCTCTGGCTCCCGGGACACGCTGGTATCTGTGGGAATGAGGCGGCTGATATAGCAGCCAAGGCTGCAGTTTCTCTTCCTCGGCCAGCTATTCAGTCGCTTCCCTTCACCGATCTACGGAGCGGTTTATGTCGCAAAGTTGCTCATTTATGGCATGCGCATTGGTCAACACTTCCCCGAAATAAATTGCGGGAAGTGAAAGCCCTTCCTTGCGCTTGGACCTCTTCCTCCCGAACGCGTCGTCGGGAGGAGGTAATTTTAGCTAGACTCCGGATAGGGCACTGTCTTTTTAGCCATCGACATCTTTTAAGCGGCGATCCTCCCCCACTCTGTCCCCACTGCTCTCAGCTGTGGACGGTAAGACACCTTATAATTGAATGCCCCTATTTTAATCCGTTCCGCTCCCGTCTACAGCTATCGCCTGATATATCGTCGATTTTAGCAGATGACACGCGCTCAGCCGACCGCGTTCTCCAGTTTATTAGTGACAGTGAAATGACGTCAGTCATTTGAAGTTTTATCGGGGACCATCAACCCCTCTCTGTAGTGGACTTTTAAGCCTTGTTTCTGCTATTAGTGTCTCCAATTATTTGAGTTTCGTTCCCATTTTTGCTGTTTTCCATTTTCAGTTTTTATTATTTCCTCAGTCACGGACCGGGCGCTAATGACCATAGCAGTTTTGCGCCCTAAAACCACAAACAAAAAAAAAAAAAAACAACTAGAGCTGACAAAACAAAAACTGTAAGGGGACTGTGCCTACTCACACAATGTTGAAGTATTTTTAGACATTCAGATTGCTTGCAGTGTTACTCACAGAGAGAAATTTTAAAATAATATCACAAATAGGTTTTTATAGCAGCTATCAGTATTATATAGAATCTCATGGCTGACAAAATCATTTCAAAACATGATACCTTTCAAACAATTTCCTTCAAAAAAAAATTGTGCCAATTTGAGTAGTAGTTTTAGTATGGTGCCATTTTCTTTTTAAATAAACAGCAAATATGCACCTAAATGTGTTCAAACCATTACACAGAATCTGTTCTTGATTTTTAGCATGTTGTCCAAGCTTCTATGGAATGTCACTAGCAGTTGTATCTCGTGGGATCTGAGGAATGTGCAAAAACAGTGATTTTTTAATTTTTGAAATAAAAGATGAGACGTGGTTTTAAATGGTACTTCAACTTACACAATGGAAACTCTAGTGAGGAATATTTAAAGTGTTGGGAAAGACAGATAGCTACTTCCTGTAAAGAAGACACATTAATTTGCAGACAGGCACAATTGAAAGGCACTTAAATAAACCTTTTGGCCACAGCCTCAATCAGTAAGGGAGACACACATCATTAGTATACACAAATAAGGACACTACATGTACACGACTGCCGAATCGGGTATCTCAGACCAGAGTGTTGATGGAGTTGATGGAGCTGGCAGTCATGTATCTGTCTTTTCCTACATTGTTGATACTTTAGCTCAGGGCAGTTACATTTGACAAGAAACACATGGGACTTCAAATGAGGTTTGTGCAGTAAGTTTCTCCATGATAGGCCATGTGGATAGACAGATCCTAAATGTTAAATTTTTGTAATGATTATCCAGTATACCACTTAGACTGTGGCTGTTTTTATGATTTTGTGTGATCTATTTACCTGAAGATACCATCCAGTATAACAGAATAAGGTGGCCCGTTCACAGAAGTCTTCTCAAAATAATGGAAACAGTTTATGTTGATGCACAGACAATACTCAGTGTGTCCAGACCTTGTATCTCCTAATGTACTCTGACACTCTGGTCATAGAGCTTACTTCAGAGCAGGACTTTATCACTGAAGAAAACTCTAATCCTGTCAATGAGATCCCAGGAAAAAGACATGTTAAGAGATGCTGAACACTAATTTTTCAATCTTTATCCCAGATTAAATTCCAGATCTTCCCACAGTGTGAGGACAGACTACAGCCTTCTGTCAGATGGGGACTTGATGCTTGGTAGTCCTGTTGGTGTCAGTGGAGAGTTGTAGGCTACGTGCCGGTACTGTGTTATTTCTTCTTCTTCTTCTTCTTCTTCTTCTTCCTTCTTCTTTATTTCTCCATACTTCTTCTTTCTTTCTTTCTCCTTCTCTCATCATCAAATCTCTCTCTCTCTCTCTCTCTCTCTCTCTCTCTCTCTCTCTCTCTCACACACACACACACACACACACACACACACACACACACTCTCCTGTAGAACCAGTGACACCCAAGCAATGTTGCTGTAGGCTTACTGGACCTGGAGCAATCATTTTCATTCATAAATGATAGTTCAAATTTTTCTACCCAAACATCCACTGAATTTTTTCTCCTCCACTAGTGAAAACAAAACATTCATGAGAGAATGTAGGCAGGAAGTTGACTTTAAAAATTAAGTACACAAGGTAGAAAGCTTAACAAAACAGGAATCTTTATTCAAACCAAAGAGTGAACAAAATGAGTACAGAAGATCAAAATGTAAACTTAAATGAGTCCCAGTGTTACAAAGTGGAGGAGGGTGATGATAATGACAATAATATAAAAGCTGGGTTTGTTAATGCCCTGTTAGCGTCAGTGGTATCAAGGGTTGATAAGCATTCCCCATTTGTTGTACATGACGATTGTTTTGTTGTTTCAGGTGAGGACTAATCACAGAGGGGTAACTTTTTAAATGAAAGGTTTGACACCAGATCACTGATTACTTGTTCATTTATTTAATACAGATCACTTGCACTTTTACTGCTATGAACAAATTTTCATAACTGGTGAATGGGCTGGCTAGTATGAAATTCTGGTTAAATTAATTTGTGCATATCTTGTCTGCTACAACTCTTTGTTTTGCTAATGGGGGAACTCTTTATTTGAAGTATTTGTCACCTTTTGTATCTTTTTATGTCTGTCTGGCACAAAGCATAATTAAGCTCTGAGTTTGTTGATAATTATTGATATGTCTTTATTTACATTTTCAGGTTTGCCTTATGAAATCAAAAATAAATTTAAATTTGGAATACCTAGATTCTGGAAGTTACATACAGATAATTGGAGAATGAATGAAGGTAATTAAATTAATTTTTTGTTTTTGCTATTTTGAAGGTCATTTATTTACAGTTTGTAATGAACTCAGTATTGGCAAAACATTCTGGATTACTCTCCCATTTTGATCTGCCAAGGGGAGGGACACTGTGATAAAATGATAGAATAACCAATTCACTGTAAGGCTTACATTAAGATTTTGTATCACGTGATACATACACAAAAATTACTAAACTACTACATACCATCATTTCAACACAGGTCTCAAATATAATAGCCCCCTGCGGGTTCGGGGGTTAGAATAGGCCCGCGGTATTCCTGCCTGTCGTAAGAGGCGACTAAAAGGAGTCTCAAATGTTTCGGCCTTATGTGATGGTCCCCTCTCGGGTTTGACCTCCATCTTTCTAAATTATTCCGAAGAGCGAGCCAATTGGGGAAGGGCGCCTTACATGGTGCACTGTATCCGTCGTGCAATTAGACCTTTAGCCGGCTTTCTCGTCGTTGCAATGGTGTCCCGCTCGTTTTCGATCTCTTGGGCGATTCCTACGCTGCACTCTGCAGTGTTTCTTTTATCTGCGACGACGACGTTGGTCAGTTTTGCACCTAAGATCCAGCACGGTAGCCAGTCCGTTGTGGTGGGGCCGCCATGTACCCTCTTGGTTGTAGCCCCCTGACAACACAGGGATCGCTCTACTGATGCCTGCGCCGTTAACTCCCCACGTATGCCAAGGAGTAGATGCCCATCTCCTTGGGGCATCAGGACTCCCGGCAATTGCCGTCCTGCCAGGTGGCTATTGCTGCGGCTGGGTGGCGCCCGTGGGGAGGGCCCTTGGTCGGAGTAGGTGGCATCAGGGCGGATGACCCGCAATGAAGCGTGGTACATCGTCTCTCGCTGGTGGGCCTCCACCAGCAGTCTCTAAGCGATCGAGGTCTAACCTCAACGGGAAGAAATTTGATCCGAGATCGTTTCCCTCCCTAGCTACTCCATGGGAGGAACGTCTTGCTACAACAGGCAGTGGAGAATATTCACCCCGATACCTCGTGTGTACGCGGGTTGATGGAGAATCTTTTATGTCAACCAAGCCCCAGTTTTTTGTGGAGCATTTAGAGGACAAGTTCGGGGAGGTGGAGGGCTTGTCAAAGATGCGCTCTGGTTCTGTGCTCATCAAAACGGCATCCTCTGCCCAGTCACGGAGGTTGCTAAATTGTGACAAGTTGGGGGATCTTTCCGTTAGCATCACGCCGCATAAGAGTCTCAACATGGTCCAGGGTATTATATTCCACAGGGATCTTCTTCTGCAGTCCGACGATGAATTACGCGCCAACCTCGAACGACGAGGTGTTCACTTCGTCCGGCGCGTCCATCGGGGTCCGAGGGATAATCAGGTAGCCACCGGTGCCTTCATCTTGGCCTTTGAGGGTGATGTATTACCCGAAAAGGTTAAGGTGATGGTTTACCGTTGTGATGTGAAGCCATATATCCCTCCTCCGATGCGGTGTTTTAAATGCTGGAAGTTCGGGCACATGTCATCTCGCTGTACTTCCAGCATCACGTGTCGGGATTGTGGACGTCCTGCGCATCCTGATACTCCATGTGCCCCGCCTCCTATCTGTGTTAACTGCGGAGAACACCATTCCCCCTGCTCGCCGGACTGTCGGATCTTCCAGAAGGAAAGGAAGATAATGGAATATAAGACCCTGGACCGCCTGACCTACACCGAGGCAAGGCGGAAATATGAGCGGCTACATCCTGTACCCATGACGACTACCTATGCCGCTGCTGCAACACCAGTTCGATCTCAGCTCTGCCAGAATTCACCGGCCCCCTTGGTTGTGGGGGGCACTTCACTCCCTGTTGCTCCTGCTCCATCTACTTCAGGAGCAACACCTCCCCAACCACCGGGGACATCTGTTCCCCGTTCACAGCCGGAGAAGCGTGGGCCTTCTTCGGCTCCTCTCGCCCGGAAGGGGTCCCTTGGGGCCCTCCCATCCCAGGCTTTGCCCAGTGCCAAAGCGGACACCCGCAAGTTTGCCAAACAACCACCGGTCGCTGGTCGTAGGGCGTCGCGGTCGTCTTCAGTCCCTGAGACTGACCCAGTGGCGCCCTCCCAGCCAGACCCACCAAAGGCACAGCGAGCAAAGCAGTCGAAGAAAAAGGCTCCCAAGAATCCTGAAATTGCCGTGGCACCTGTCCCACCGCAACCTTCTCCCTCTGCGTCCGAAGATGAGGTGGAGATTCTGGCATCCGCTGAGGACCTGGCTCTTGCCAGTCCCTCGAATGCAATGGATGGCCGTAGTGCAGGTGGTGATTCAGTAGCAGCAGGGGCCCCGGAGGCGTAATCTGCCTCCCCAGTCCCTTCACGCCTTTCCCATCCATGGCCAATACCATCCTCCAGTGGAACTGCAGCGGTTTCTTCCACCATCTAGCTGAGCTCCGCCAGCTTATCAGCCTTCATCCTTTCCTTTGCATTGCTCTGCAGGAAACTTGGTTTCCAGCAATGCGAACCCCCGCCCTCCGTGGCTATCGGGGTTATTTTAAGAACCGGGCAACTTATGAAAGGGTGTCTGGTGGCGTCTGCATATATGTCGCTCACACTCTGCACAGCGAGTCTGTCCCTCTCCAAACACCTTTAGAGGCTGTCGCTGTACGGGTGTGGACGCCACAGGCTATTACCGTCTGCAGTATCTACCTTCCACCGGATGGTGCTGTCTCGCAGCATGTCCTGGCTGCTCTGATAACCCAACTGCCGCCACCTTTCATGTTGTTGGGCGATTTCAATGCCCACAACCCTCTATGGGGTGGGACTGTCTCCGATGGCCGCGGTCGTGCCGTGGAGCATTTATTGGCTCAGCTCGACCTTAGCCTCTTGAACACCGGTGCTCCCACACATTTCAGTGTGGCCCATGGCTCGTTCTCCGCCATCGATCTCTCTCTTTGCACCCCCGGACTTGTCCCATCCCTCCACTGGAGGGTGCATCCTGACCTGTGTGGCAGTGACCATTTTCCCATCTATTTGTCACTGCCCCAGTGTCATTCTTCTGGGCGTCTGCCACGCTGGGCCCTCCACAGAGCTGACTGGCCACGTTTTACTTCCGCGGCAACCGTTGAGTGTCCCCCGCAGGGTGACATTGACGAGGTGGTCCGTGTCTTCACCACGTCCATCATTTCGGCAGCCGAGGCTGCCATCCCCCGCTCTTCTGGACTCCCTCGGAGGAAGGCTGTACCCTGGTGGTCGCCGGAGATTGCTGAGGCTATTCGCGACCGTAGGCGGGCCCTCCAGCGTCATAGGCGGCACCCGTCTCTCGAGACCCTCATCGCCTTTAAGAGGCTACGT
This sequence comes from Schistocerca nitens, assembly GCF_023898315.1. NCBI lineage: Eukaryota > Metazoa > Arthropoda > Insecta > Orthoptera > Acrididae > Schistocerca > Schistocerca nitens. Next base: position 198,912,703 of record NC_064623.1, on the reverse strand, counting down.
GCCTTCGCCCGACGTCTGATTACACGGCGTAAGCAGGAGTGCTGGGAGCAGTATGTCTCATCGTTGGGCTCCCGTGTCTCCCCCTCGCTGGTGTGGCCCCGGATACGGCGGATTTATGGACACCAGACCACTTTCGGTGTCCCTGGGATCTCCTTGGACGGCGCTGTATGCACGGACGCTGCCGCCATTGCTGAACGGCTTGCCGCGCACTTTGCTCAGAGCTCTGCGACTGCATCTTATCCCCCCGCCTTTCGCTCTCTAAAGGAGCGAGCCGAGCGGACCCCGCTCTCATTTCACACGCGTCGTTCTGAAACATACAATGCCCCTTTCAGCGAGAGGGAATTCCTCGCTGCTCTCGCCGATTGCCCTGATACAGCACCAGGCCCAGACTGCATCCACGCGCAGATGCTGAAGCATCTCTCCAGGGACTGCCAGAGACACATTCTCGCGATATTTAATCGCATTTGGAGCGACGGTGTGTTCCCGTCGCAATGGCGAGAGGGTGTTATTGTCCCCATCTTGAAGCCCGGTGCGGACCCACTGGCGGTGGACAGCTATCGTCCCATTACCCTCACCAACGTTTTGTGCAAATTGCTCGAACGTATGGTGGGGCGGCGTTTGTGTTGGGTCCTTGAGTCGCGCGGTCTCCTCACTCCATCCCAGGGTGGCTTCCGTCGGGGCCGGTCTGCAGTGGACAATTTGGTGCGGCTGGAATCAGCTGTCCGTACGGCCTTTGCCCGACGTCAGCATCTCGTTGCTGTATTTTTCGATCTGCGGAAAGCGTATGACACCACATGGAGGCATCACCTCCTCGCCACGTTGCATGAGTGGGGTCTTCGTGGTCAGCTCCCGGCTTTTCTTCAAAGCTTTTTATTGCGCCGCTCTTTCCGGGTGCAAGTCGGTGCCACCTCTAGTTCCTCTTATATACAGGAAAATGGGGTCCCGCAGGGCTCAGTGTTGAGCGTCTCCTTATTTCTGGTGGCTATTAATGGTCTGGCTGCAGCAGTGGGGTCGTCGGTGTCTCCTTCTTTGTATGCCGACGACTTCTGCATCTCATTTAGCTCCACGACTACGGGAGTCGCCGAACGCCGGCTGCAAGTCGCCATTCGCAAGGCAGCCTCGTGGGCTCTGACTCACGGTTTCCAGTTCTCTGCAGCCAAGACTCGAGTTATGCACTTCTGCAGGCGTCGGACGGTCCACCCTCATCCTGAACTTTACCTCGACGGCCACCTGCTCGAGGTGGTGGACACTTGCCGCTTCTTGGGACTCGTGTTTGATGCCCGGCTCACATGGGTTCCTCATATTACTCAGCTGAAGCAAAAATGCTGGCGGCACCTCAACGCCCTCCGCTGCCTTAGCCACACGTCTTGGGGTGCAGATCGCTGCACGCTGCTGCGGTTGTACAGAGCCCTTGTGCAGTCCCGGCTTGATTATGGGAGCCTGGCCTATGGGTCTGCGTCCCCCTCAGTGTTGCAGTTGTTAGACCCCGTACACCACTGTGGGGTTAGGCTTGCCACTGGCGCTTTTCGCACCAGCCCCGTGGATAGTCTACTGGTGGAGGCCGGGGTTCCCCCGCTGCGGATTCGCCGCCATCGTCTGCTCGTCGACTATGCTGTCCACGTTCATTGCTCGCCAGATCATCCCAATCGTCGCCTGCTTTTCCCTGCTATGGTCCTCCATCTGCCCGAACGGCGACCTAGGTCTGGGCTTTCCATAGCTGTCCGTGTCCAGTCCCTGCTGTCAGACCTGGGGTCATTCCCTCTTCTGCCTCCCTTCCGGGTCCGTACACCTACGCCTCCCTGGTGTTTGTCCCGGCCGTCCGTCCGTCTGGATTTGGCACAGGGACCTAAGGACTCGGTTCCGCCTGTGGTCCTCCGTCGCCGTTTTCTTGCGCTCCTCGAATCATTTTCGGACTGTGAGCCTGTCTACACCGATGGTTCCCTGGTTGATGGTCGCACTGCCTACGCTTTTGCTCACGCTGCCCATGTTGAGCAACGCTCCTTGCCGGCTGGCTGCAGTATTTTTACTGCGGAGCTGGTGGCAATCATGCGCGCTCTTGAGCATCTGCGTTCCTGCTCAGGTGGGTCCATCGTCATCTGCAGTGACTCCCTGAGCAGCCTCCAGGCCATCGACCGCTGCTATCCCTCCTCTCCTCTGGTGTCCTCCATACAGGAGTCTGTTTCCGCCATTGCCCGTTCTGGTCGTTCGGTGGTCTTGGTTTGGACGCCCGGTCATGTTGGCATCCCAGGGAACGAACGTGTCGACAGGCTGGCTAAAGGGGCGATCGACGCCCCGGCTTTGGAGGTCGGCCTTACGGCTCGCGACCAGCAGATGGTGTTGCGCCGTAAGCTGATTGGGATGTGGGCTGCTGAGTGGCGTGGCATGACAGCCCCGAATAAACTGCGGGCTGTCAAGGAGACGACCGCCGTGTGGCGTTCTTCCCTGCGGGCTTCTCGCAGGGACTCGGTGGTCCTGTGTCGGCTGCGCATCGGCCATACGTACCTGACGCACGGCCATCTCTTGCGTCAGGAGGATCCCCCCCTGTGTCAGTGTGGGTCCCGGCTGACGGTCGGCCACATTTTGCTGGAGTGTCCTCGACTGCGCACACTCCGGCAATCTTTTAATCTCCCGGGCACTTTGGCTTTGGTTTTATCTGACGATGCCTCCATGGCTGATAAAGTTTTAAAATTTATCCGTGGTAGTCCGTTTTATGGTTCGATTTAGGGAGGTCCTGCACCTTTCCCTTTCTGTGTCTTTTGTCCTTGTGCCTGTTGCTGTTCTGGTGTGCCGTGAGATGGTTGACTCTTTCCCTTTTTTGTTGTCGTGGTCAGTCAACCAGTCTCCGGCCATCTTCTTCTCTTCTATTTCTTTCTGTCTGGTGTTCGTCCGTACTCTTCTTTTCTGTAGTGTTCGTTGCCTAATTTGTGTTCTTTAGCACCTGGGGGGGGGGGCAGTCTCCTCCCCCCCCCCTTGGGGTTTTATCTGCTCTGCGACTTTGTCTCACTTGTTTTTGGAATGGGGGACTGATGACCTTCGCTGTTTAGTCCCCCTTACACATCCCAACAACCACCACCATCAAATATAATACTGTACAACACAAACGGTGCTGGCTATAGGTGAATATTAAGTTCTGTTATACAATTCACTAATCATCAGTGTCAGACCCATGGCCCTTCCCTGTATGTCATAAGAGGCAACTAACAGGAGTTTCTTCAGATTGGGTAAAACTTTTTACCTTGGCCATGTGACAATTCTTCAGACATTCAAAGGTTTCACTCTTTTTCACTTTCCCATTTTTATCTCTTTTCCCCCTCACATTCTTTGGTTTATGACATTCTGGTCACCTTTTTGGGTTTGACATGTGCTTTCCAAATGTGCAGGCCATTTGGGGAAGGAAGCCTTACTGTGGTGCGTTACCTCTCCACTGTGCGTTGTTGTCATTTGTACCTATCAATAAAGTGGATCTACCTCTGCACCCAAAATCCAGCATGATAGCCAGTTCATAATTGTTCAGTTGTCATGTACCTTCTCAATAGTAGCTCCCTGATAACACAGAGATTGCACTACAGATGTCTGAGCTGTGAACTCCACATGTCAGCCTAGGCATAGGTGCCTGCTCACTTCAGAGTACTGAGACTCTGTGAAACGGCTATTGTGCCAGGTGGCCTTTGCCTCAGCGGGCTGCCACTCATGGGGAGAGCCTCCAACTGAATTAAGCAGTATTGGGGCGGATGATCTGCAATGAATGAATCAAACTTAATGGTGTTTGTGCAAACATGGCTCTCTTATGAATCAGGAACAGTGATTTTAATGCAGAAGTTTACAATCCTACAGGATTTCTATCATTGACCAAGCCTCAAGATGAGTGCCAGGCGAGGAGAAATGGAAGTGGACATTGTGCTGAGATCTCAGTTCATTCACAAACTGATGGCAGCTCTATCCCTGTGATGAGGCCAATCTTTTTCATTGAAAATATTGAATATTGGTTTGGAGAGATTGTAGCAATAGAGAAGATGAGAAATTGACCTTTGTTGATCAAAACATCACCTGCCAACCAGTCAAGGACCTGTGTAAAGTTAAGAAAGATACCAGTCACAATTTCTCCTCGTAGTAACCTCAATAGAATTCTAGATGTGGACTTGCGTTGAGACCTAATACTACAAATTGATGAAGAGCTGCATACTAATCTGCCATGGCACGGAGCCCATTTTGTTCGCCACATCCAGAAGGGACCCGAGGATAACAAAGCACACTGGAGCTTTTATCCTTTCCTTCAGTGGGAACATTTTACCTGAGGAGTCTATGGTCACAGTTTGTAGGTGTGATGTCAGGCCTTGTATCCCTCCTCTAATACAATGTTTTAAATGCCAAAGGTTTGGTAGGGTGTGTGGATGTGTGCCCCATGAGGGCAACCATTGTGACACACCGTCTATGTGTGTGAACTGTCCTGAACTGCATCCTCCTCATTCATCGTAACGGTTACTGTTAGAGAGGGAGAGGAAAATAAACATTGATCACTTGTCTTACCAAGATGCAAGGAAAAAGTTTCAAAGACTTCATATGACTAATATGGCTTCAAATTTTGTGACTGTCCCACATTTTGGAGGAGAGAATGTCAGTTACATTATCTACCCCTATGCCACTCACTCTCATCAGAGGCTCTCCCCGTGAGTGCCACTCTGCCGTGTCAGGGGCTACCTGGCATAGTAGCTCTTGCCCGGAGTCCCAGTACCCCGAAGTGGACAGACACCTACTGCTTGACTGACACATGTGAAGGTGGCACCCTCACAAGACAAGAAACAACAGCCACAGGCTGCTGGCTAAAGGAAAGTATGCTCTTCTTGAACTCAGTATGCAGCCCAATTATCTTAACCCTGATTCAAAGGCACATCCATGGTGATCTTTGCGACTACAACCATTTTCATATATTTCTCTCCCTCTATAATCACAGATATCTAGAATATTCTCACTGTTGGTCATTTTGGAAAGTTGAGTGGCAGGCCATCTCCTCTGCAATCACTTTTGCAGCCAATTGTGTGATGGATATTGACAAATTGGTATAGGACACTATCACCTGTGCTGCATCAGAAACAGTACTCTATACTTCTCAGGCTCATCCTGATGGCCACCAGTGCTGTGGTGGTCTGAAGATGTAACTGCAGCTATCAGGAAATGCTGCAGAGTGCTTCAGTGGCACAAGCACCAGCCCACTATGGATAATTTAGTAGCATTTGAGAGACTTCAGGTGAATGCATGGTTTTTAATAAAGAAAACGAAGCAGGAATGTTGGGAGCAACATATCTCAACTACGCAATCCCACAGCCCATCGTCCCAAGTATGGATTAAACTCTGCTGTATATACAGCAATCCACCACCCATGGTGTCTGTCAGTGGTAACACTAGCACTGATCCAGTGGTACTTGATAAAAGTATTGCAGCACACTTCACTGAAGTGTCCACTTCCAGTAATTACAATCCTCATTTCCTGACCTGGAAACATCTTGTTAAGTTCCACCTGCTATCTTTCCAAGTACATCTCTATCATACAGTGTCCCCTTTACTGAATGGGAGTTTCACAGTGCTTTGGCAGTGTGCAGAGATACAGCCTCTGGACCTGAATAAATTCATTAGCAAATTCTCAAACATCGTCTTGCCAGCACCATGAAACATATCCTCAGGCTTTTTAATTGGATTTGGCAGGAGGGAGTATTTCCCTCTCAGTGGTGGAAAAGTGTTATTATTCCTGTCCTGAAACCAGGAAGGGACTAGCATATTTTCAAGGAAAGACTAACTATTGGCCAATCTCCCCGTTAAATGGACACTGTAATTTATTTGAAAGAATGGTCCATCATTTTGTTGGTGCCTTGAAACCAGAGGACATATATTGTGATTCCAAAGTGGCATTTGGGCTTTCCAGTCTACCACAGATCATCTGGTTCATTTGAAATCCATAGTGTGCAGTGCTTATGTGAATCACCATCATCAGATTGCTGTGTCCCTTGACCCACAGAAGGCATCTGGTGACATTACATCGTATCTATGCTGCACGAGTGCAGATTCCAGGGCAGTTTACTCACTTCCATCCAGAATTTCCTATCTCTCCAATTTTTTCAGCTCTGGATAGGTTAGACCTTCAGTATCCAATATGTGCAGGAAACTGGAGTTCCTCAGGGATTGGTTCCTAGTGTAATGCTGTTTGCTATCTCATCAATGGTATTGTAAATTCAGTAGGCCCCACAGTCTCTGCATCAGTGTATGTGGACAATCTTGGCCTTCAGGGGCTGTCTGGAGAGCACATGGTTGGGACCTGAATCACAGCTATCAATTTTCTGCTGCAAAATCACAAGTTATTCATTTTTGTCAACTCCAGTCTGGGCACCTGCGCTCATAAATTTACCTTGGTGACCAGTTACTTCAAGTCGTTGAAGCTTTCCAATTGTTATGTATTTTATTTCACCACAGGCTAACTTGGCTGCCACATGTCTGCTGACTTGAGGCAACTTGCACGAAGAAACTGAACGACCTCTGTTTACTTAGTCTCTCTTTGTGGGGCACGGGCTGCACAGTACTTAAGAGATTTTACAAAGTACTGATTTTATCCCACTTGGACTACAGATGTGCTGCCTGTGGGCGAGCAGCACCATCTGTACTGAACTTGCTTCACCCTGTTGTACACACAGTTGTGCGGTTGGCTTTAGGGGGCTCCTGTATGAGCCCTGCTGACAAATTTCTAGCTCCGGTCACTCAATTCTGTTCCACAACTAGCAGTCCAAACTGTTTTTGCATCACCCAAAACTGGGAAGGTTAGCTGTGTTTAGACTTGATATTGTAATGAAGGACCTCAAACAGCATCCATTAGTCTGTGTCCCTAGAGCTCCCTCTCAACACACCTGTAGCCTGTAATCTGTCCAGTGTTATGGATGGTCCTCCTTTGTAACCCCAAGTAGGATGCTGATCCTACACTTCTCAAACACCTTTTTCTTTCAGTATTTCATGATTATTGTAATTAAATATGTATCCACACAGACGGCCCAAAAGTACAAGACAGAATCAGTTAGTTTTGCACATGAGGGGACATTAGAAGCACTGGTGCTTGTGTTACCCTCATCATTTCATCATTATTCGTGAAAGTGCTGAGATTGGACAGTGTAATGACTGGGAACGTCTACAGCTGCTGATAACTGTTCATTTAAGCACCCCACAAACTAGTAATCATCATAATAATCATCATCATGAGATGCACTCACTGCCAAGTGCCTGCAGTGTATTCACTGAAGAGGTGGTTGCTATTTCTCAGGCTTTGCAGTACATCAAATCCCAAGCCACAACGAACTTTCTCATCTGTATTGATTCCATGAGTTGCTTAAAGGTAATAACCCTGTGCTATCCCAAGAATCCTTTGGTCACCAAATCCAGGCACTACTTGCCGATTCTGCACCTCTGGAAAGACAGTGATCTTTATCTGGCCACCAAGACCCATAAGTATTCCAAGAAATGAACTTGTCAACTGCCTAGCTAAAGATGGAACTACAGGAGATCAATTTTATGTCAAGACAGCAGGCACAGACCTGAAGATTACATCTTCAACAAAATATCGTGAAGCTCTGGGAAGGGTTAAACAAATTATTGGGAGACCTGCAATCAAATAATGCAGGTGGCACATGTAAAATTCTTTTGTAAGTCCTAAAATCACAAGAGGAGGGGGTTGCAGTGTTGGAAGGGGGCAGGGAACTGTACATTTGGAACACAGAAATGTATAGAAGTCAAATACATACTATGGGAAAACCAGAAATGAAAAGGATCAAAGTGTTTGAGATGTGATTCTACAGAAGACCATTGAAAATTTAGTGGACTGATGTCATAAGGAGTTTCACCATAGAAAAATAGACAAGAAGGAACAAAATGATAGGCCATGTGTTCAGAGAGCAATGAGTAACTTCCATCATACTAGAGGGATCTATAGAGGGTAAAAACTTCAAGGAGAGGGCAAATATTGGAATATACCCAGAAAATAATTGGGTGCTTTACACTCTGTGATGAAGTTGTTGGAGAAGGAGACGAGTTCATGGTGGGCTACACGAAATGACTTGGAAGACCGTTGAATGTCACCATTCTCTGTGAACTCTCATGAATCATGTGCAACAAATTTTATAAGAGAAGTCTTGTTCTGTAAACCTTTAGATAAAATACCTAACACCTTAATCAGTTGTCTAAAAGATAATCAAAGGGAAAATACCATATGTTATTCTTATGGCATCCTATTGTACAATTAAGTCATGGTTGTTGTTGTTGTCGTTGTTGATGTTGTTGTTGTTGTTGTTGTTGTTGTTGTTGTTGTCTTCAGTCCTGAGACTGGTTTGATGCTGCTCTCCATGCTACTCTATCCTGTGCAAGCTTCTCCATCTCCCAGTACTTACTGCAACCTACATCCTTCTGAATCTGCTTAGTGTATTCATCTCTTGGTCTCCCTCTACGAATTTTACACTCCACGCTGCCCTCCAATGCTAAATTTGTGATCCCTTGATGCCTCAGATCATGTCCTACCAACTGGTCCCTTCTCCTAGTCAAATTGCACCACAAACTCCTCTTCTCCCCAATTCTATTCAATACCTCCTCATTAGTTATGTGATCTACACATCTAATCTTCAGTATTCTTCTGTAGCACCACATTTCAAAAGCTTCTATTCTCTTCTTGTCCAAACTATTTATCATCCATGCTTCACTTGAGTACATGGCTACACTCCCATACAAATACTTTCAGAAATGACTTCCTGATACTTAAATCTATACTCGATGTTAACAAATTTCTCTTCTTCAGAAATGCTTTCCTTGCCATTGCCAGTCTACATTTTATATCCTGTCTACTTCGAACATCATTAGTTATTTTGCTCCCCAAATAGCAAAACTCCTTTACAACTTTAAGCATCTCATTTCCTAATCTAATTCCCTCAGCATCACCCGACTTAATTCAACTACAATCCATTATCCTCGTTTTGCTTTTGTTGATGTTCATCTTATATCCTCCTTTCAAGATAAAGTCCATTCCATTCAGCTGCTTTTCCACGTCCTTTGCTGTCTCTGACAGAATTACAATGTCATCGGCAAACCTCAAAGTTATTATTTCTTCTCCATGGATTTTAATACCTACTCCAAATTTTTCTTTTGTTTCCTTTACTGCTTGCTCAATATACAGATTGAATAACATCGGGGAGAGGCTACAACCCTGTCTCACTCCCTTCCCAACCACTGCTTCCGTTTCATACCCCTCGACCCTTCTAACTGCCATCTGGTTTCTGTACAAATTCTAAATAGCCTTTCGCCCCCCTTATTTTACCCCTGTCACCTTCAGAATTTGAAAGAGAGTATTCCAGTCAACATCGTCAAAAGCTTTCTCTAAGTCTACAAATGCTAGAAATGTAGGTTTGCCTTTCCTTAATCTATTTTCTAAGATAAGTCGTAAGGTCAGTATTGCCTCACGTGTTCCAACATTTCTGCGGAATCCAAACTGATCTTCACCGAGCTCAGCTTCTCCAAGTTTTTCCATTCGTCTGTAAAGAATACGCGTTAGTATTTTGCAGCTGTGACTTATTATCTGATAGTTCGGTAATTTTCTCATCTGTCAACACCTGCTTTCTTTGGGATTGGAATTATTATATTCTTCTTGAAGTCTGAGGGTATTTCGCCTGTCTCATACATCTTGCTCACCAGATGGTAGAGTTATGTCGGGACTGGCTCTCCCAAGGCTGGCTGTAGTTCCAATGGAATGTTGTCTACTCCCGGGGCCTTGTTTCGACTCAGGTCTTTCAGTGCTCTGTTCACGCAGTATCGTATCTCCCATTTCATCTTCATCTACATCCTCTTCCATTTCCATAATATTGTCCTCAAGTACATCGCCCTTGTATTAATTCTCTATATACTCCTTCCACCTTTCTGCTTTCCCTTCTTTGCTTAGAACTGGGTTTCCATTTGAGCTCATCATATTCATACAGTGGTTCTCTTTTCTCCAAAGGTCTCTTTAATTTTCCTGTAGGCAGTATCTATCTTACCCCTAGTGAGATAAGCCTCTACATCCTTACATTTGTCCTCTAGCCTTCCCTGCTTAGCCATTTTGCACTTCCTGTCAATCTCATTTCTGAGACGTTTGTATTCCTTTTTGCCTGCTTCATTTACTGCATTTTTATATTTTCTCCTTTCATCAATTAAATTCAATATTTCTTCTGTTACCCAAGGATTTCTATTAGCCCTCATCTTTTTACCTACTTGATCCTCTGCTGCCTTCACTACTTCATCCCTCAGAGCTACCCATTCTTCTTCTAGTGTATTTCTTTCTCCCATTCGTGTCAATTGTTCCCTTATGCTCTCCCTGAAACTCTGTACAATATCTGGTTTAGTTAGTTTATCCAGGTCCCATCTCCTTAAATTCTCACCTTCTTGCAGTTTCTTCAGTTTTAATCTACAGGTCATAACCAATAGATTGTGGTCAGAGTCCACATCTGCCCCTGGAAATTCTTACAATTTAAAACCTGGTTCCTAAATCTCTGTCTTACCATTATATAATCTATCTGATACCTTCTAGTATCTCCAGGCTTCTTCCATGTATAAAATCTTATTGAACCAAGTGTTAGCTATGGTTAAGTTATGCTCTGTGCAAAATTCTACCAGACGGCTTCCTCTTTCATTTCTCTCCCCCAATCCATATTCACCCACTATGTTTCCTACTCTCCCTTTTCCTACTCTCGGATTCCAGTCACCCATGACTATTAAATTTTTGTCTCCCTTGACTACCTGAATAATTTCTTTTATCTCATCATACATTACATCCATTTCATCATCATCTGCAGAGATCGTTGGCATGTAAACTTGTACTACTGCAGTAGGCATGGGCTTCATGTCTATCTTGGCCACAATAATGCATTCACTACGCTGTTTGTAGTAGCTTACCCGCACTCCTATTTTTTTTATTCATTATTAAACCTACTCCTGCATTACCCCTATTTGATATTGTATTTATAACCCTGTATTCACCTGACCAAAAGTCTTGTTCCTCCTGCCACCGAACTTCACTAATTTCTACTGTATCTAACTTCAACCTATCCATTTCCCTTTTTAAATTTTCTAACCTACCTGCCCGATTAAGGGATCTGACATTCCACGCTCTGATCCGTACAACTCCAGTTTTCTTTCTCCTGAAAATGACGTCCTCTTGAGTAGTCCCTGCCTGGAGATCCAAATGTGGGGACTATTTTACCTCTGGAATATTTTACCCAAGAGGACGCCATCATCATTTAACCATGCAGTAAAGCTGCATGCCCTGGGGAAAAATTACGGCTGTAGTTTTCCCTTGCTTTCAGCCGTTCGCAGTACCAGCACAGTAAGGCCGTTTTGGTTTTATGTTACAAGGCCAGATCAGTCAATCATCCAGACTGTTGCCCCTGCAACTATTGAAAAGGCTGCTGCCCCTCTTCAGGAACCACATGTTTGTCTGGCCTCTCAACGCATACCCCTCCATTGTGGTTGCACCTACAGTACTGCCATCTGTATTGCTGAGGCACACAAGCCTCCCCACCAATGGCAAGGTCCATGGTTCATGGGGGTAGGAAGTATTGCTTATGTAATCCAATTCTCTCAGAATCGCCATCTTCAATAAAACGACATCCTGTTACACTTTTCAGACTTGGTAATCTGTCTAAAAGACACTATCCACTCTGTTCAACTGATCTTCCAAATACTTTGCCCCCTATGACAATTCAAATTCATTTGCAAACCTAAAGTGATTTTTTCTTCTTCTTCTTCTTCTTCTTGCTTGTTGTCTTTGTCCTACAATCTATAGCTGTGTAAACCATTCTATGTGAGTCCATTGCTGTGGCCAAGGCCATTGATATGGGCACATTACACGAGATTGGTTTCAGTGCCTTCCATGCATTCCTTGAAATGGTATTGTATTCTAAAGCTACACTTTCTGAACATTATTTCAAATTACATGCCTCTGTTTGTTAAAAATATCCACGTCTTTTCATCATAACTTTCTTCAATTAGCCGCATCTAACTATGGAACATTCACATGAATGTCACAGATCCTTGTTTTTTTTTAGAAGTTAACCTATCCCATTACCTATATGTACCTTTGCTTTGCAAATGGAGCAATTTTGTTCCTATTTTTTTGTGTCTAAAATTTTGTTTCTGACTTGTAGTTGCCTGTACTAAACTTTTAGTAATCACATTACTGGGACATACTTTTGATAATAGGCTTAAGAGCTGAATAATTATTCATCACTTACACATATTTTAAAGTACATTAATGTAGCTTGTGGGGAACGACAATAATTCCTGTCCTCATACTCTATAACCAGGACTGCAATCCCAGCTTGATTATGTATGTTCACTTCTGTACCTACTTAACCTCTACACTGAAATACATTTTGTACTATACACCATGAGGGAATCAAATGAAGTATATAAATGGTCATTTTGTATGGAAGACACCTGGGGAATGAACTACTCATCAAACCAAATCATTTGGGAAAGGAAGTTCTTGACCACATTAGATATATTATGAAGGTAGGCGCTTCCTATCTGCTATTTTTTGCTGACCTTTCAAATTGACCAGCCTGACCTAATGTCAGATTGTATCTTTCGACTGGGTTCGGTAAATTTTAGATTACTATGAGTGCCTGTTGCATCTAGTGGGTGATATAAGTGTGTACAGCATTTAAGAACCACTGTTAGAAAAAATTCTCTACAGTGCATGGTATTGTTTCATAAGTCTCTACCCCCTCTACCGGCACCCCCTCCTCTCTACCGGCACCCCCTCCTCTCTACCGGCACCCCCTCCTCTCTACCGGCACCCCCTCCTCTCTACCGGCACCCCCTCCTCTCTACCGGCACCCCCTCCTCTCTACCGGCACCCCCTCCTCTCTACCGGCACCCCCTCCTCTCTACCGGCACCCCCTCCTCTCTACCGGCACCCCCTCCTCTCTACCGGCACCCCCTCCTCTCTACCGGCACCCCCTCCTCTCTACCGGCACCCCCTCCTCTCTACCGGCACCCCCTCCTCTCTACCGGCACCCCCTCCTCTCTACCGGCACCCCCTCCTCTCTACCGGCACCCCCTCCTCTCTACCGGCACCCCCTCCTCTCTACCGGCACCCCCTCCTCTCTACCGGCACCCCCTCCTCTCTACCGGCACCCCCTCCTCTCTACCGGCACCCCCTCCTCTCTACCGGCACCCCCTCCTCTCTACCGGCACCCCCTCCTCTCTACCGGCACCCCCTCCTCTCTACCGGCACCCCCTCCTCTCTACCGGCACCCCCTCCTCTCTACCGGCACCCCCTCCTCTCTACCGGCACCCCCTCCTCTCTACCGGCACCCCCTCCTCTCTACCGGCACCCCCTCCGCCTTACTGTATCTGTTGATGTTTAGCAAATTGGGTTCTAGTTCTATATTATAATTATTGGCTTACCCTTTAGTATCATGTCACATCTTGTTCTTCTGGGGGTAGAATTCATACAGAGCACTTTTACACAGCTATACCACCAACGGTTTACCCACAAATAAGTTTGTTAGTGAGGCATATTACACTACTCACTGTTTTTTTAAGCTTGTTATGAGACTGTGAGCTGCTAAAATGAAAAACGTTTGAATCTCGTGCTCGTCATCTCCTTCTTGAGCAACAGAAGAGAGATGACAGTTCAGAATTCTGCAAGCATGGCTGTTGTGACTGATAGTTACAGGTTCTTGACCCCCTCCTCCTTTCTCCACTGCTAATGCTCTTTCACCTCATGCCAGAACAGATTTTCCTAGTAACAACTGAGACATGGAACTAAATAAAATTAAAACAGTCAGTATTAACATATGGCATAAGTCAATAAGTTCTTTATCTCCAGTGTACTTACAGGATAAGAATTTCAATTCCATATGAATCACATTTCAGTTAAATATATCAACGGTATTACAGATGCACTACTTAAATTTTTCAGAATTGTTTATTGTACCTCTGAAATATTTTAGGCTTTATTTTTATAACAAATAAACTTACAGCTAAGTAATAGTATACTAGTAAAATGGAGCATTACATAAAATATGTCTTTGTCTTACAGAAATTGGTAGGAGCCTTACCTCTCCAAGGAAACGTGATCGTTCACTGGCTAGGTAATGACACAATCCTAATTTGTTGATTTTAAACAGTTTTATGATAGATGTTCAGAGATATGTAATGGTTTTTACAAAAATTATTGATCAGACTGAAATTTTTTGTGGGTTTGTCATTAATGTTAAGTACCTGTGGCTACTGAAGCAATGTTAAATGTCCCCATACTAAATATTTCAGTCTTCAGTCGAGTGTAATCCAATATTAAACTTGCTGGCAGATTAAAACTATGTGGTGGTACACCAGGACATGAACCCTGGACATTTGCCTTTTGTGGGCATGTGCTGTACCAACAGAGATACCCAAGAAAAGTCATGACCCATCTTCACAAATTTACTTCTGTTCATCAGGATAGATGTCGGGAGCAGGAAATTGTGGGTGTTGTAATAATTAAAACTAATTAAGCTGTAATGGACACTATTTATTCATTTAAAGATGGGACATGGGTGCCCACGTAGGGCTGAGCAGCCCCAAGAGGGGTTGCCGTCTGTTCATCAGGAGGTTTGAGGAGAGAGGCAGAGGCTTGAGGAGCGACTACTCGGGGCTGAGGTCTGAAGCTAAGAGAGGGCGGAGTGGTTTCCAAGCCACCCTCGCCGCTCCCGGCCGTGTCCCCACGTGAACACATGACTAGTCTTTGATTGGAGGGTTCATTCCGCCGACGCACCTTGCTAGTAGCGTACCCTCGTCAGCGCAACCAATCCGTGGGACTAGAGCCTGACCGATGAGCATGTGGCAGGAAAGTGCTGACCATGGTCTTCCACAGTCAGCACCTTCCACCACACAGTATGCCCAAGCCTGCTACGGCCGTACATTATGAATGGAAAGAGAGAGAGAGAGAGAGAGAGAGAGAGAGAGAGAGAGAGAGAGAGAGAGAGAGAGAGAGGGGGGGGGAGAGTGTGTGTGTGTGTGTGTGTGTGTGTGTGTGTGTGTGTGTGTGTCTGAAACACTCCACCCATGTGGGGGTAAGAGAATGCTCCCAGGCCTGATAGTCACAAGGCAGCTTTTGCCCCATAATATTACTTTGAGTTCTTAAATCTAGGATTACAATGGTAATTACCCAAGTGGGTGAATGGGAACATTACAAAATGACAATAATTTAAAGAGAAAACAAAATGACTTACACGAGTGTTACGACTCGACAATTAAATTGGGATTCCTTAGCCTTTACATAGAAATACAAATCCATTACAAAATTTGTTCGTTGACCTGACACCTAGACTACAACTTAATTCTAAGGGAGGGGGGAGGTCATGCCTGATCATATGCACCAAGGTTGACAGGTAGATTCAGGTATGATATTCATCTTCAGGTTGTGGGGGTGGTACTACTTCTTGGCAGGAAGTGAAACATTTGCCAAACACTCTTTTACAGATTATCCAGGATACTATAATCAGAATAATTACAGTGATGATTACCGAACTAGCGCTGGGTAATACAACAGTGGTTAGTTGCTTGGTTTGGTGCCAATCAGCAATATGTGAGGCCACTCCATCAAGAGCAACTTGGTTATGTTCCTGGGTAAGGAGATGATTGATCGATTGGAGTAGATCTGAATCATTGGTATTTGGTAAATTCTTTAGCTTCTCATGGTGATGGAGTTTAAGAGAGAGTTCAGGAAGGTATAAGGTAAATGTGGGAATGGTGACATGAAAGGTGGAGTGCAATTGAGATGATATCCTCATAGAAGCAGCGTACACGTCACATCTTCAACTATTATACACTAGGCCACTATTATTCAGTGTTACCCGGTACAATTCAGTTTGACATTGAACGGTGGCACACCAGGGTGGTAGTGACAGTCTGTGGAACAGCGAATAGAAAACTGTTGCAAACAGGTTGAATTATTGGTTGACGAAGTGAGACTAGAACACGAGGACATGGAGGTGTAGTAGTTTCAGCTAAAAACAGTGACATCTCGCACTCAGTAGTGTTAGTGTGTAAAATTAGTGTGGAGCATAAGTAATGTGTTGTATGGATGCAACTGGATAGTTCAGCGCGAGAGAGAGTGGCGTGGGTTTGTCGATCCCGACTAACTATTAAAAATTCTTGTGTCTGCCAAACAACATGGTGGTGAAGGGTGGCGCAAGAGACTGGAAAAGTGTATATTTGATAGCACTCGTATCCGCAATTTGCGCACTTGATTGGCATCCTCATTCGCATCCGAATACCATCCGAATTACAGGTAAGTCAGACATCCAATGCAGCATAGTAAAATGTGAGGTTGCTTTCCCACACGGCATAAAGCATTTGTTTAGGGGCCAAAATTGGTGACGATAGATTGTGTAGGAGGTGCAAGAAGGGCTCTGAGGGTATCAGGTGTGGACTGAGTTCTCCTTGCAGTCAGAGTAGAATGGCTGAGTGTAACATGTGTATATGTAACTGTGCTGTGTGTGTACTAAATAAAAGAATCTGCGTGGTCTTCACAATGTGCAATGTGATAGTCAGATTATTTAATCCTGAGTGAAGATGAGTCCACTCTCGGTTAAAGGATTGTTGAAGTGCACCATAGTGCCGTGTTAATCTGTCAGCTACAACTTGTATTTGTCTAGTTGTGGCTAACAGGTTATTCTCAAGATGTGTCAGGCACACCTGTTGATGTACCAACACTTTGTGATAAACTTGTGTTTCCGAAAGCGCTTGCTGTGTGTCCAAATCCCAGCGTTTTGAATCTGTTTTGTAAGGAGACCCAAAGACAGTTTTTAATAATGTACCTCCAATGGGCAACCAGGCTCGTTTGAAATGAGGCCGTGGTACTGCATCCCTAATACTGTTCAAATAATTCAAGCCACTTCCCACAAAGATCGGAGAAACTCGTGTTCCCTCATCTGCATCAAAAAGGTGTCATATTTTGACAATTGCTGAGCTTTATCATATAAAGCACGCTCTTCCTTTTCTAACAATGTTAAGATAACATCAGCTAACACAAAAGCATAACTCGCTGGAAAAATATTTCCATCCTGCTATGGCACGAAGGCCAAGTGTCGTTAATTAATTTGAGGTTCTGTAGGAAGAAAGTTTGTGTTTTTTTTTAAAAAACCTGCACAGCCAAGGCATCTCCCATGCATTGACCACTACGCAGGGGCACGCACCCCACTGAGGCTCGACATGGAAAGTAATTAATAAATTTCAGAAATAATATTGAGTGATTTTTCAGCTGTAGAAAGCCCAAATGAGGGTAGGACACTTCAAGTTAACTCGATAATGATAGTATCTTTACTTACAGAAGTGGTCAATAGGGAGATTAACTGTACTGAAGTCAGAAATGAATGTTAATGAGTGTGAGTCTGTTGCTCGTGAATACAGGGGCTGCTGCGTGAAGATGTGGAGGCAGCGCAGCACAGCACAGCTGTATCAGTGCTGAGCCGGCAGAGTGCTGAGCTCAGATAACAGCGTCGGAGAGTGCTAGTGGCTCTGCGTCCATGGCTAAGACATTATAAGTGAAACTTAAAAGCAACAGTTTATTGCAAACAATAATAAACAAATAGCTGATGTCACAAAGATGTTTGAATCCATGTTAACAGAACAACTTAAGTGTTCAACAGGTAAATTGATATTGAATATTCAACATTGTTGATTAAAAGAAACTGCTACTGAACATAACGTACATACGTACGT